>NC_059203.1:50643626-50957310 GCF_020615455.1 Coregonus clupeaformis | reverse complement strand
GAATATAGTGTGCAGGCCTTCACAAACACACTAGCTGAAGAAGATCCTGTCATGTCGTGTCCTGTGGGATACCTCCGCTCAGTCAAAAAAGCAATTCATCCTCAGAATATAGATTAGTTATGGCCTGAGAATGGAGAATATCAGGGAAAAGAGAACAGTTGAAACACAGTGTATTATAGCACTCACTTATGATGACAAGTAACTAAGTGACAGCCTGCTGTACATTATTAGATTGAGGTATAACTCAAATTCAACATTTACTTCTGAGGACATAACATTTACATTTACATTTACGTCATTTAGCAGACGCTCTTATCCAGAGCGACTTACACATTTGTGCATTCACCTTTTAGGCAGTGGGATAACCACTTTACAATTTATTTATTTTATTTTTATTTTTTTTGGGGGGTTAGAAGGATTACTTTATCCTATCCCAGGTGTTCCTTAAAGAGGTGGGGTTTCAAATGTCTCCGGAAGGTGGTGAGTGACTCCGCTGTCCTGGCGTCGTGAGGGAGCTTGTTCCACCATTGGCGTGCCAGAGCAGCGAACAGTTTTGACTGGGCTGAGCAGGAACTGTGCTTCAGCAGAGGTAGGGGAGCCAGCAGGCCAGAGGTGGATGAATGCAATGCCCTCGTTTGGGTGTAGGGACTGATCAGAGCCTGAAGGACTGATCAGAGCCTGAAGGTACGGAGGTGCCGTTCCCCTCACAGCTCCGTAGGCAAGCACCATGGTCTTGTAGCAGATGCGAGCTTCAACTGGAAGCCAGTGTAGTGTGCGGAGGAGCGGGGTGACGTGAGAGAACTTGGGAAGGTTGAACACCAGAAGGCTGCGGCATTCTGGATGAGTTGTAGGGGTTTAATGGCACAGGCAGGGAGCCCAGCCAACAACGAGTTGCAGTAATCCAGACGGGAGATGACAAGTGCCTGGATTAGGACCTGTGCCGCTTCCTGTGTAAGGCAGGGTCGTACTCTCCGAATGTTGTAGAGCATGAACCTACAGGATCGGGTCACCGCCTTGATGTTAGCGGATATCGACAGGGTGTTGTCCAGGGTCACGCCAAGGCTCTTCGCACTCTGGGAGGAGGACACAACGGAGTTGTCAACCGTGATGGCGAGATCATGGAACGGGCAGTCCTTCCCCGGGAGGAAGAGCAGCTCCGTCTTGCCAAGGTTCAGCTTGAGGTGGTGATCCGTCATCCATACTGATATGTCTGCCAGACATGCAGAGATGCGATTCGCCACCTGGTTATCAGAAGGGGGAAAGGAGAAGATTAGTTGTGTGTCGTCTGCGTAGCAATGATAGGAGAGGCCATGTGAGGATATGACAGAGCAAAGTGACTTGGTGTATAGCGAGAATAGGAGAGGGCCTAGAACTGAGCCCTGGGGGACACCAGTGGTGAGAGCACGTGGTGCGGCGACAGCTTCTCGCCACGCCACTTGGTAGGAGCGACCGGTCAGGTAGGACGCAATCCAAGAGTGAGCCGCGCCGGAGATGCCCAGCTCGGAGAGGGTGGAGAGGAGGATCTGATGGTTCACAGTATCAAAGGCAGCAGACAGGTCTAGAAGGACAAGAGCAGAGGAGAGAGAGTTAGCTTTAGCAGTGCGGAGAGCCTGCAGTATAGAATAATAGTATTTCTGTGAAAACTCTAGTGAAGTGAAAATACACTTACTGATCATATATGGTGGTAGTGGAATGGAAGTGGCCAACTCTATGGAAATGGCCAACTCTTCACAAAGACAAGATGGAAAGATCAAGAGTTAAATTGGAAATTTGGAGGTGGGGGAGCCCTATTTGGAGAGGTTAGTCTAAGGGTTGAGCCAGGGATGAGCATAAGGCTAGGGTTGAAGCTAGGGTTAGGGCTACTGCTGTAAGTACGATGCATTAACATTCTACGTGTAGGGTTATAGGGTTAGGGTTAGTACTTTTATCTTACTTTCTATCCTACTTCTCTTTGGACCCATAAGGTGCTAGAGCTCGGCTCTCCCTGGCTCTCTCTTTGAACCAAGGTTCGGGAGCCCGGTTCCGGATAGCTCCGGCTCAATTTAACCACTGGAAATAATCAAACACTTAGGCATAGGTATAAGCATAGGTAAGCATAGGTAACACTTAAGCATATATAACACAGATGACAGATTGTGGTTCTCTTTCAAATATTCGTTTCGGAATCTCAATATGGGGAACCCCCTTCGGGGGCGGAGTCAACGGAAGCTCCAATCACACGTTCGTCGTAGACAGACGGGGAGCGTGGCGAATAGTGCGGAACCTCACTCCTCATAAGCCACCATGGTCCCTCCCTCTAACTTCATTATAGTTTTCTTCCTTATGGGGAATCACAAGCTCTACCTAAACTCTCCTTAGCACGACTTAAACCACTGCTTTCCTGCTTAGCTGTTCAAAGGTGACCCGCTAGGACTCGTCGCTGAGCGTAGGATATCAGCTTCTCGTCAAGAGGATTGAGTACTTTTACCGAAAGGAAAAGTTTCCTTCTCAGTCTCTTCAAAGCTACCTGCTTCAGGCTGCTGTTTCCCACCAAGGTGGAAGACGGAAAATAGACTTTTGAGATTCGGTTATCTCACGCTTTAAGGCAAAGCATGGAACTTTGACTACATGGAACTATTCCACATCAACTCATGCATGCAGTAAAATCTGATTTAAAAAAAACAGATAAAAATACACCTTATAGAACAGCGGAGACTGTACTCCCGAGTGGCGCAGTGGTCTAAGGCACTGCATCGCAGTGCTAGCTGTGCCACTAGAGATCCTGGTTCGAATCCAGGCTCTGTCGTAGCCGGCCGCGACCAGGAGACCCATGGGGCGGCGCGCACAATTGGCCCAGCGTCGTCCAGGGTAGGGGAGGGAATGGCCGGCAGGGGATGTAGCTCAGTTGGTAGAGCATGGCGTTTGCAACGCCAGGGTTGTGGGTTCGATAAAAAAATAATGTATGCACTAACTGTAAGTCGCTCTGGATAAGAGCGTCTGCTAAATGACTAAAATGTAATGTAAATGTGAAGAGACACACACAGGCACAGACACATGCATACATACTCACTATACACACACGTACACATGGATTTTGTGTTATGGATATGTGGTAGTAGAGTAGTGGCCTGAGGGCACACACTTAATGTTGTGAAATGTATTGTAATGTTTAAAAGAATGTACTGTATATGACTGCCTTAATTTAGCTAGACCCCAAGAAGATTAGCTACTGCCTTGGCAGCAGTTAATGGAGATCCAATATAATTACAAATACAAATACAAGCTAACCTAGCTAGCTCACAAAGAAAATGTTTTCTCTTCAGCTAGCAGTGTGCTAGCAATAGCTAGGCTGTTAGCCCATGAGGTGAACGCTAGCTAGCTAACTCCAGGACTAGCTAGCTACATAGCTAAGCGCCGGCCAGCACATGCATAGCCTGGTCTCAAGCTTAGGGTGCACCATGAGGCTCACCCACAAGGCTCTTCTTCCTCTCAGCATTCGGGCGAAGAGGCAACCCAACAACCCCGAACTGAGACCAGCTGGGCTGAGGATATGGATGGTTTCCGCCCGAATTTGCTGTTTGTCGAACTAGCAGGGGAGGGAGACATGGGGATGGACGAGGAAGAGGACGACAGTATTCTGTGCCTTTTCCACAACGAGGATGAGAAAGGGGAGGAAGAGTATGGTCTACTCCATGTGTGCAAACAGGCTGCAGCCAAGCTCAAGATTGAGTGGCCAGCACCGCGGGGGATGAAAACGCTGAAAGAAACTGCTTCAATAGGAAGAGACTTCCATCCTGTACAGTCCCTGGGAAACAGCGTGCCTCCTTGATACCAGCATGCTTGGCGGAGGCCAAACGCAACTGGGACAAGCCCCTGTCCGGCAAGGTCTCAGCCAAGGACTTTTCTACCAAGGATATGCAGGGTATGGAGGACCTGGGGTTCTGTGACCCCCCCAGCAGTGGAACCCTCTCTGGCTAACCACCTGCATCCCGAACGCCGTGCCTCCTCCCTCTCCGGTGCGTCTCTCTCTGGCAGGATGGAACTTTCTCTTCCTCCATTACCATAATGTGTATGTGTCCGCAGCACACTCTGTTAGAGCACTGAATATTACCGCTCTACTGATGGCATATCAGGGAGAGCTGCTGGATGAGATGGGCAATCTCGTGGATTCGGGCTTGCCCAACCCAGCTCTCTGAGAAGAGATCTGTGTCAACTCGGACCTCACCCTCTGTGCCTCCAGGGGTGCTATCCAAGGCTGTGGGTGCGCCATGAGCCTTGCAGTGGTAAGAGAGAGGGCCCTGTGGCTGAGCCTGTCCAGTCTTATGGACAGGGAGAAGGCTGATTTATTGGATTCTCCTATCAAGCCGAAGGAGCAGTTTAGGCCCACTGTCGCCGCCATGCGGCAGAGGGTGGAATTTTGCAGAACAGAAGGCAAGGCTTTCAACTTCTGCCTGCCCCTACAATGAGCCAGCATAGCTTCATGGCAAGAAGAGGGCAGTACTCTAATGCCATCGCAGCAGACTGTGAACCCACAGGTAAGGTCTCAGCGCAGACGCAGGGCCTGGGGCAAGCGGTCCTTCACCGCAGCCGCTTCAAAGCTCTGCCGATTACCCTGGAGGGAAAAGGGGGAGACAGTCCTAGGTGTCTGTACTCAGCGGCTGAGAGGAGCAAGGCACAGTTCCCACAGTGTCCGGCCGCAAAGCGGAGGAGGGTCGCATCTGCTTTCCCCCCCCCCCCCTCTTGTCACAACACAACGATTGGCTGAAACGCATAATGAAGGAAAGAAATTCCACAAATTAACTTTTAAGAAGGCACACCTGTTAATTGAAATGCATTCCAAGTGACTACCTCACAAAGCTGGTTGAGAGAATGCCAAGAGTGTGCAAAGCTGTCATCAAGGCAAAGGGTGGCTATTTGAAGAATCTCAAATATAAAATATATTTTGATTTGTTTAACACTTTTTTGGTTACTACATGATTCCATAGTGTTTTCATAGTTTTGATATCTTCACTATTATTCTACAATGTAGAAAATAGTAAAAAATAAAGAAAAACCATTGAATGAGTAGGTGTTTTAAAACTTTTGACCGGTAGCGTAAGCTTTGACAACAATACAGTGGGGAAACACCCCTGATTTGTCTATTTATGCTCAGTGTCCCATTGTGGGACCTATCTATTGTGCTTCAGGCCATTTCCCAGCAGCCCACTGGAAAGCATGGGAATGAGCTATCTCTCATTTATAACCACTTTACTCATAGCCATTACTTGAGTGAGCTGCATGCACTGCCTGGAATTTTCCCCGGGGGTTTCCAAGGTTACCTTACAACCAAACCCTGCTTTTGTGGCTAAAGTCAGTAGTGCTTACAATTGCCTCACTTTAGAACTGTTAGTCTTTCACCCACCGCCCTTTTCCTCTACGGAAGAAGAGCGTCTCAATCGCTTGTGTCCAGTCCACGCTTTGCCCTTCTACATGGACAGGACGAGAGCCCTGCGAAAGAGCGACCAGCTCTTTGTCTCTTGGGCACCTTCCTGCATGTGGAGGCCCATTTCTCGCCAGCGTCTATCCCTCTGGATAGTGGAGGCTATTATAGTGGCGTATAATAGCAAGGGTTTACCCACTCCACCAGAGGGATGGCTACGTCATGGGCATTGTTCAAGGGCAACTCTGTTGAAGAGATCTGTAATGCAGCATGTTGGTCGACCCCCCATACCTTCATGAGGTTCTACTGACTGGATGTCACTGTACCCTTGTTGGCGTATACAGTCCTCAGTGTTGGGGCCTCTGAGGGGTGATTCTGTCTAGACTACCTAGCTTCGGAGAGTATATGAGCGCTACGGGAGTTGACTATATCCTCATAGTGAGAGACTGAAACTAGTCTTTGAAAGATTACTTGCGCAACCCCAGTTCTCTGATAATAGGAGTGAGGTCTCTCACCGTGTTTCCCTTCACGCTTTGCGTAAGGTAAGAAAACATATACTTGATAATGAAGTTAGAGGGAGGGACCATGGCGCCTTATAAGGAGTGGGGTTCCCCACTATTCGCCACGCTCCCTTTCTGTCTACAACATGCGTTGTTTGATTGGAGCTTCCATAGACTCTGCCCCCGAAGGGCTTCCCCATAGTGAGAGACCTCACTCCTATTATCAGAGAACCTGGGTAAAGCAACTAAGCTTAAAGCTGCAATATGCAGAAATCGCTCCGCCATTTCATGGTTGCTAAATTTCTAATAGTTTGCCTAATTTCAGTTTATGTGAATCATTAGTGTAGAGAATCATTGTACCATCTAAACCGCTGTGAAATATATTTTCAATAACCCAAAATATTGTATTTTCAGCTGTTTGAATCTGATGTACAAAACCGAAAGTAAATGACACAAAAACAAAACTTAAGAATGGGAAGCATAGAAACAGCGCTCATAGAACAGATCTACCGCTTCTTAGACTTGCTTTCAATGAGAATGACAGATCTATAACTCACATTTCTATGTGAATTTGGTCTAGTTACACATTGCAGCTTTAAGTTACATTCATGGAAATTATAGCATGCCATGACTTTTGTGGTCACATTTGCTTTACATAAAATGTTAATGGATAGATTTTATTACTATTCACCCACTGTTCTTTATATCACAATCTGAGCTGGTGTGAAATGATAATAGGTGGAAGAATAGCTCACAGGTGAGAGGATTGATGACAACCAGTGAAAAAGGAGAGAATAATGGTGCCCAGATCTAGACAGACAGTGGCCAAGGCCCTCAGCAGCCAGCCAGCCAGCCAGGCAGACCAGACATGGACCTCAACATGTAATAAATAACAAAGGAGCCACTCAGGTGTTTGTGCCACTGTGTTTAACGGGATTATTGTGAAGGTTATGGGGGCAATCACAGAGCACTGATTAATCAGAGAGAGGAGAGGGAGCCCGACCGTCAGCCTGATGCTGTAGCCTTTGCATACAGTGTGGCCACCCGGCAGACCTGCGAAGAACAGGCTTCACACAGCCACAGACATACATGTCAGCTTAAGTGAAAGTAGTTTGATAAATTGTAATGCTAAAACAAGATGGCAGGTAATATACAGTAGCCTACAGCCTGGCCAGCAATCCAACATGAAGCATTCTTGTGGTAAAGGAGCAGTTTGAAGATACAAATCAAATTTCTGCGAAAATAGGCAATAAACTTGATAAAATATGTAATCTCTTTAACAGGTTTGACACAGACAGCTAGAGTGAAATAAGTTTTTAAAATGCTAGTTAGTTTTATAATGTAGTTTTAAAATACTAAAATTAGATGCCACAAGTAAAAACGAAACAAAAACAAATGTAGTTTACAACTGAAACAATGACACAATGTACCAAATCTGGACAAGGGAGATAAGATGGGAAACTGTATGATATTCCTGAAGCTGCCAGGGGTACTGAATGATTTATAGGAGTGAGAGGAGCGGCAAGGAGAGTAATGTTGAGGAAATGCATTTCATGAATCTATTAGCAGCCCATGTAATTTATAGACAGAGTCACTTGAAAAGATATTGCCCCATGCTTTGGCAAAATGTTTCCTTGAACTGTCTGACTACTGAAATGATTGTTGAGATGTGGAGCTGCTAGCATCCAGATGTTTTAGCATGAAATTAGATTCTAAAAGCTGGAAGCATGTTGATTTGAAGAGGAAAGACCATTTGCAGCTGAAATTCGAGTGAAATATTATCATTACAATAGATAGCTCAATTATCTAGTTTTCATTTACATATCTATCTGGATCCACATTCTGTACTCTGGTAGAAAATCAAATGGTTTTCAAATTACGGAACATATTGACTCATGGAGAAAAGGAAATTCCATATGTCTGTACAGTATGTGACAACCTACTGAATATATGGACTGATTGAGAAAGGGGAATTCTATTTGTCTACATGTGACAACGCTATTATTTAGCACCGGTATGTTCGGATACAGAATTGTAATGAAGTGACAGCTTAATAGGAACATACATTTTGACATACGTTAATCTATACTGTCCTACGTATACTATTACTCTACCATAGGTAAGAGGGACCAGGCGGTGTGTGTGTGTGTTGTGTGCACGTGCGTGCATGTATGTGCATGTATTACAATGAGGGATGCAGTCCCTGTCTTTAATAACCACCTTTGTTGTCAGGGTAATATATGAACGCCAGAGCCTCAATTACCAAAGAGATGCAGTCATAATTTGGTTCAGCGAACTGTCACCCATCATGAGCGAAGAGACTCATTAATTTTGGAAAGACTTGTTGACTTCCACATTAAAGCAGCAGTGACAGCAGCAGCTTACAAACTGTTTCCACAGCCTCTGCCTTGTGTATCGATCTTGCAGATGACATGCAGGGGGAGAGTTTAATGGCACATTTATGGAAGTTTTCTGTCTGAATAACGAAGCGTTTAGCATTTAACTCAAACAGTCTCTCTTTTCATTCCCTAGGCGGAAAGTTTAAACTGCTGTCTCCAACATCTCCTCCGATTACTACCACCATCATGCTTCTAGGTTTAGTGACACGAATGAAACAATAATATAATCAAACCTATTCTATTGATTGAATAGCACTAAAAGATAAAGGTATAAAATTGGCTTCACAGAGACACAGAATCCAAATGTGCTTTTAGTCAAGAACTATCTTGAAGAACGATCTGGCCTTAATGGCCATGTACTCTTATAATCTCCATCAGGCACAGCCAGAAGAGGACTGGCCACCCCTCAGAGCCTGGTTCCTCTCTAGGTTTCTTCCTAGGTTCCTGCCTTTCTAGCGAGTTTTTCCTAGCTACTGTGCTTCTACATCTGCATGGCTTGCTGTTTGGGGTTTTAGGCTGGGTTTCTGTATAAGTACTTTGTAACATCTGCTGATGTAAAAGGATTTTATAAATAAATGTGATTGATTGATTAATTGATTGAAGCATGGGTCCCCTCAGACCCTTGAAACAACAGAAGAAATAATGAAATAACTTTGTACCAGGTTTATGTATTTATAATACGATTTTACTATATTGTATGTGCCCGAGCTGCTATAATCCACCTGGCACAGACGTCAATTCAACATCTATTCCACGTTGGTTCAACAATCATTTCATTGAAATGATCTGGAAACAACATTGATTCAACCAGTTTGGGCCCAGTGGGAAGTCCCTCTGGACCAATGTAGGAATAGATCTGATTTATAACTTACAGTAAGGCTACAACCTGTCAGAAATAGTAAGTCATGTCTCCTTTAAGTGTCTGATAAGCCTATGTATGATGGTTATATATTGTTTATATCGATATTTCAATGTATGTAGTCTGGTATGTCAAGCCTTCAGCCTGTGTTTAGTTTTTTGTAAGATTTTATTTGATCTTTTATAAACAATACAAAACATACACATACAAACGACAACATCATACAAACATCAACTACATTACCCCTGCCCAGACCCACTAGCACACACCACTATCTCCAGCGCCTGCATCACTTTCCGTCACATGGCCTGAAACCTCACCATTTTGTTTCTCTCCGTAGCCCACAAACTTTCAATATTTAAATAATATATCATTAGATTCTTCCATTGTGTTAATGATAGCAGATTCATTGATTTCCACGTTTTTTGTATACGTTTTATCAAGATGAGTGATGAGAAGAGAATGGTCGGTCCCACTTTAAATGAAGTGCAGCTTATAAAGGCTTCATAAAGGCTTAATAAAACCTTCATAAACACTACATTTATGTGTTACAAATCTATAACCGTATGTCAAGCTTTATAAAGGTTTCATAAATGTGGCATAACTGTGTGACATAACCACCAATGTCAAATGTGACATAACCCACTATGTCAAATATGACATAAACCTGTGTTTCACAAAGCATTTTAAACCCTGTCATGCATCTTGGTAGATCACTGCAAGGCCAGGATAGTGGGTTCGATTCCTGGGGCCACCCATATGTACAAATGTATTCACGCATGACTAAATTGTATATATTCTATTACTCTAAAACATTTCTAGGATGGCCCAACTTCTTTCCCTCTTGGGTGCACAGTCAATATTGGACCTAACCTCAACTTTCCCCAAAATGCGGTACTTCAGGATGACACACACTCTAAAGTGCAGTCATGCACTCCAAAAAACGTTGGTGAGGCCTTTTTCAAATCTGTTTAAATGTTTTGCCTACTTCAGTTTTTTTCCCAAATGCCATTTTCTCAGTTTTGTTTTTCCAGGTTTTGGATTTCCCCAATTTTTTCAGGTTTTCCCCCAGTTTTTCACACTTAAAAAAAAAATAGAAAAACAACAACATTTGATTTTCTGTGATCACAACAATGCTTAAACCACATCAGGGGACGACTTTTGAGGTCTGTGAAAAATCTAAGAAACTTAGATTTTTAGTGTAGATTCCCTTTAAATCAGTGCACATGCCCTGCAGTGTTGTTTGGTTAGAGGGTTTTCTGTAGCACAGTAATCGCACATGTGATGATTATGTATTCCATATACAGTGATTCGCATTGTGGCCACCAATGGAATGGGTGGCGTAAAAGGCCAGCAACACTCCGTATTATTCAGAGCCCCTTGAATTGACACCATATACAGTGGGGGAAAAAAGTATTTAGTCAGCCACCAATTGTGCAAGTTCTCCCACTTAAAAAAGATGAGAGAGGCCTGTAATTTTCATCATAGGTACACGTCAACTTTGACAGACATATTGAGAATTTTTTTTCCAGAAAATCACATTGTAGGATTTTTAATGAATTTATTTGCAAATTATGGTGGAAAATAATTATTTGGTCACCTACAAACAAGCAAGATTTCTGGCTATCACAGACCTGTAACTTCTTCTTTAAGAGGCTCCTCTGTCCTCCACTCGTTACCTGTATTAATGGCACCTGTTTGAACTTGTTATCAGTATAAAAGACACCTGTCCACAACCTCAAACAGTCACACTCCAAACTCCACTATGGCCAAGACCAAAGAGCTGTCAAAGGACACCAGAAACAAAATTGTAGACCTGCACCAGGCTGAGAAGACTGAATCTGCAATAGGTAAGCAGCTTGGTTGGAAGAAATCAACTGTGGGAGAAATTATTAGGAAATGGAAGACATACAAGACCACTGATAATCTCCCTCGATCTGGGGATCCACGCAAGATCTCACCCCGTGGGGTCAAAATGATCACAAGAACGGTGAGCAAAAATCCCAGAACCACACGGGGGGACCTAGTGAATGACCTGCAGAGAGCTGGGACCAAAGTAACAAAGCCCACCATCAGTAACACACTACGCCGCCAGGGACTCAAATCCTGCAGTGCCAGAGGTGTCCCCCTGCTTAAGCCAGTACATGTCCAGGCCCGTCTGAAGTTTGCTAGAGTGCATTTGGATGATCCAGAAGAGGATTGGGAGAATCTCATATGGTCAGATGAAACCAAAATAGAACTTTTTGGTAAAAACTCAACTCGTCGTGTTTGGAGGACAAAGAATGCTGAGTTGCATCCAAAGAACACCATACCTACTGTGAAGCATGGGGGTGGAAACATCATGCTTTGGGGCTGTTTTTCTGCAAAGGGACCAGGACGACTGATCCGTGTAAAGGAAAGAATGAATGGGGCCATGTATCGTGAGATTTTGAGTGAAAACCTCCTTCCATCAGCAAGGGCATTGAAGATGAGACGTGGCTGGGTCTTACAGCATGACAATGATCCCAAACACACCGCCCGGACAACGAAGGAGTGGCTTCGTAAGAAGCATTTCAAGGTCCTGGAGTGGCCTAGCCAGTCTCCAGATCACAACCCCATAGAAAATCTTTGGAGGGAGTTGAAAGTCCGTGTTGCCCAGCGACAGCCCCAAAACATCACTGCTCTAGAGGAGATCTGCATGGAGGAATGGGCCAAAATACCAGCAACAGTGTGTGAAAACCTTGTGAAGACTTACAGAAAACGTTTGACCTGTGTCATTGCCAACAAAAGGTATATAACAAAGTATTGAGAAACTTTTGTTATTGACCAAATACTTATTTTCCACCATAATTTGCAAATAAATTCATAAAAAAGCCTACAATGTGATTTTCTGGAAAAAAAATTCTCATTTGGTCTGTCATAGTTGACGTGTACCTATGATGAAAATTACAGGCCTCTCTCATCTTTTTAAGTGGGAGAACTTGCACAATTGGTGGCTGACTAAATACTTTTCCCCCCCACTGTACATATACACATACATACTTTATTACTTTCCAACCCCACCACCCCTTCCCTAATTGGAGTAAACTAGTGAACAACAATGCTTTTTTTCCCCACTGTATACATTCTACAGACCCTACTGAGTATTCCCTACAATACTTTTACTGCTGCACCCAGACTAGTTGGTGCTCTATAAGCCAATATGTATTCCATATACAGTGATTCGCATTGGGGGCATTTATATGACCTTGGAACATGTTTTAAAACCCAAATGTAATCCATATGCCACTTAAATATGAACAAATATGAATCATTGTTAATGTTTAGACAATCATTTTTCATATATCATTAATAAATACAAGTTATTGACACGTTTAGATTATTACATGGGGGACTTTTATTCCGTGACCCGGAAGTACTTTTTTAGTGTTGCTGACGAGACGCTCATCATGTGATGAGTTCGCAAATCAAATGTCCAATTGTGGTGCCACCGGAAATCGGAAAACAAGTAAGTTAACCTTTATTGTAAGTTAAATTAGTTTGCAGTCATTATGTGTTGAGTTAGATTACATACTGTAGCTACCTCAGTGGTTATTTCAAATAATTTGGGTGACTTCACAGCAATTGCCAGCCGAAATGTAAATAGCTAGCAGGCTCAGCTAAATAAAAATCCTCCTAGATAGCACAGAAATGCCCTTATCCAGATGCTGTGACAAAGGCATTTCCTAACAGACCTGTTAACTTTCTTTGTTGTTACTTTTAAGGTTGGAACCAACATCCAGTACCTCCAGAAGGCAGAGAGGCAAGAACCATTCGTCCGCCAGCTCAGAGACAGGCTACACTATTCACAGTCCTGTGTAATGTTCAATGTAACTGCATTGCTGGACTTAATGCATTTGTATTGTTTTAAAATGTACAAATAAAAGGAAATGTATGGTTTAAACATGTCTTTAATGTGTATTTGTTTTAGCTGTTAGTGATAATTCCCTAAGTGTTAATACATTTGTGTTTGTGTGACGAGGTGTGAAAGAAGGAGTCAGGCGCAGGAGGTAAAATACCTAAGTCCAGAGTTTAATCCGTTTGAATAAATCAAACGCCCCAAGCGTCAAACGAAACTATACAAGGGAAAACATCCACCTTGGCAATAACACAGTGAAATGTAACTCAACCGAGCTACACACTCTCACAACAAACAATCACTATACACATACTAATTAGGGGAATGAGCACCAGGTGTGTGTGACAAGACATGACAAGTGGGGTGATGAGAATGGGATCGGCAGTAGCTAGTACTCCGGTGACGACGAACGTAGCTAGTACTCCGCGTCCTCCTGCCTCGGGGACGGCCAGGAGGACGCGGAGCAGGGCGAGTCGGATGGCGACGGTGGAAATCCCTCAACAGGGAGGGATCGAGGATGTCCCGCCTTGGGACCCAAAACCGTTCCTCCGGACCGTACTCCTCCCACTCCACGAGATACTGAAGGCCCCCCACCCGATGCCTCGAATCCAGGATGGAACGGACCGAGTAGGCCGGGGCCCCCTCAATGTCCAGAGGAGGTGGAGGAACCTCCCGTACCTCAGACTCCTGGAGCGGACCAGCTACCACCAGCCTGAGGAAAGACACATGAAACGAGGGGTTAATACAGTAATCGGGGGGAGTAACAACCTGTATGTCACCTCGTTTATTCTCCTCAGGACTTTAAACGGCCCCACAAACGGCGGGCTCAGTTTCCGGCAGCGCAGGCCTCCCTGCAGTGGCACCGGGGCCTCCCTGCGGTGGCGGTCAGCGTTGGCCTTCTGACGACGCACGGCGCGCTAGAGGCGAACGTGGGCAGCGTCCCAAGTCTCCTCCGCACGCCGAAACCAGTCATCCACCGCGGGAACCTCGGTCTGGCTCTGGTGCCACGGTGCCAGGACCGGTTGGTAACCCAAAACACATTGGAAGGGTGTTAGGTTAGTGGAGGAGTGGCGGAGAGAGTTCTGAGCATATTCTGCCCATGGCAGGAACACTGACCACTCCCCCGGCCGGTCCTGACAGTAGGTCCGCAGGAACCTACCCACATCTTGATTCACCCTTTCCACCTGCCCATTGCTCTCGGGGTGAAAACCAGAGGTCAGGCTGACCGAGACCCCCAGACGTTCCATGAACGCCTTCCAGACTCTAGACGTGAACTGGGGACCTCGGTCGGACACTAATTCCTCTGGTACCCCGTAGTGCCGGAAGACATGAGTAAACAGAGCCTCCGCAGTTTGTAGGGCCGTGGAGAGACCGGTCAGAGGAAGGAGGCGGCAGGACTTTGAAAAGCGGTCCACAACGACCAGGATAGTGGTGTTACCTTGGGAGGGGGGAAGATCAGTGAGAAAATCAATACTCAGGTGAGACCATGGTCGTTGTGGAACTGGTAAAGGTTGTAGCTTACCCGCTGGGAGGTACATTTTACATTTTACATTTTAGTCATTTAGCAGACGCTCTTATCCAGAGCGACTTACTTATAAAGTACAGGATTACTTTATCCTATCCCAGGTATTCCTTAAAGAGGTGGGGTTTCAAATGCCTCCGGAAGGTGGTGAGTGACTCCGCTGTCCTGGCGTCGTGAGGGACATTGTTCCACCATTGGGGTGCCAGAGCAGCGAACAGTTTTGACTGGGCTGAGCGGGAACTATGCTTCCGCAGAAGAAGGGGAGCCAGCAGGCCAGAGGTGGATGAACGCAATGCCCTCGTTTGGGTGTAGGGACTGATCAGAGCCCGAAGGTACAGAGGTGCCGTTCCCCTCACTGCTCCATAGGCAAGCACCATGGTCTTGTAGCGGATGCGAGCTTCAACTGGAAGCCAGTGGAGTGTGCGGAGGAGGGGGGTGACGTGAGAGAACTTGGGAAGGTTGAACACCAGACGGGCTGCGGCATTCTGGATGAGTTGTAGGGGTTTAATGGCACAGGCAGGGAGGCCAGCCAACAGCGAGTTGCAGTAGTCCAGACGGGAGATGACAAGTGCCTGGATTAGGACCTGTGCCGCTTCCTGTGTAAGGCAGGGTCGTACTCTCCGAATGTTGTAGAGCATGAACCTGCAGGAGCGGGTCACCGCCTTGATGTTGGCGGAGAACGACAGGGTGTTGTCCAGGGTCACGCCTAGGCTCTTCGCACTCTGGGAGGAGGACACAGCGGAGTTGTCAACCGTGATGGCGAGATCATGGAACGGGCAGTCCTTCCCCGGGAGGAAGAGCAGCTCCGTCTTGCCAGGGTTCAGCTTGAGGTGGTGATCCGTCATCCATACTGATATGTCTGCCAGACATGCAGAGATGCGATTCGCCACCTGGTTATCAGAAGGGGGAAAGGAGAAGATTAGTTGTGTATCGTCAGCGTAGCAATGATAGGAGAGGCCATGTGAGGATATGACAGAGCCAAGTGACTTGGTGTATAGGGAGAAAAGGAGAGGGCCTAGAACTGAGCCCTGGGGGACACCAGTGGTGAGAGCACGTGGTGCGGAGACAGCTTCTCGCCACGCCACTTGGTAGGAGCGACCGGTCAGGTAGGACGCAATCCAGGAGTGAGCCGCGCCGGAGATGCCCAGCTCGGAGAGGGTGGAGAGGAGGATCTGATGGTTCACAGTATCAAAGGCAGCAGACAGGTCTAGAAGGACAAGAGCAGAGGAGAGAGAGTTAGCTTTAGCAGTGCGGAGAGCCTCTGTGACACATAGAAGAGCAGTCTCAGTTGAATGACCAGTCCTGAAACCTGACTGGTTTGGATCAAGAAGGTCATTCTGAGAGAGATAGCAAGAGAGTTGGCTAAAGACGGCACGCTCAATAGTTTTGGAAAGAAAAGAAAGAAGGGATACTGGTCTGTAGTTGTTGACATCAGTGGGATCGAGTGTTGGTTTCTTGAGAAGGGGAGCAACTCTCGCTCTCTTGAAGACGGAAGGGACATGGCCAGCGGTCAAGGATGAGTTGATCAGCGAGGTGAGGTAGGGGAGAAGGTCACCGGAGATGGTCTGGAGAAGAGAGGAGGGGATGGGGTCAAGCGGGCAGGTTGTTGGGCGGCCTGCAGTCACAAGTCGCAGGATTTTATCTGGAGAGAGAGGGGAGAAAGAAGTCAAAGCATAGGGTAGGGCAGTGTGAGTAGGACCAGCAGTGTCATTAGACTTAACAAACGAGGATCGAATGTCGTCAACCTTCTTTTTCAAAGTGGTTGACGAAGTCATCCACAGAGAGAGGGGGGGGGGGGGGGGGAGGATTCAGGAGGGAGGAAAATGTGGCAAAGAGCTTCCTAGGGTTAGAGGCAGATGCTTGGAATTTAGAGTGGTAGAAAGTGGCCTTAGCAGCGAAACAGATGAAGAAAATGTAGAGAGGAGGGAGTGAAAAGATGCCAGGTCGGCAGGGAGTTTAGTTTTCTTCCATTTCCGCTCCGCTGCCCGGAGCTCTGTTCTGTGAGCTCGCAATGAGTCATCAAGCCACGGAGCTGGAGGGGAGGACCGAGCCGGCCGGGAGGATAGGGGACACAGAGAGTCAAAGGATGCAGAAAGGGAGGAGAGGAGGGTTGAGGAGGCAGAATCAGGAGATTGGAGGGAGAAGGATTGAGCAGAGGGAAGAGATGATAGGATGGAAGAGGAGAGAGTAGTGGGAGAGAGAGAGCGAAGGTTGCGGCGGCGCATTACCATCTGTGTAGGGGCAGAGTGAGTAGTGTGGGAGGAGAGCGAGAGAGAAAAGGAAACAAAGTAGTGGTCGGAGACATGGAGGGGAGTTGCAGTGAGATTAGTAGAGGAGCAGCATCTAGTAAAGATGAGGTCAAGCGTATTGCCTGCCTTGTGAGTAGGGGGGATGGTGAGAGGGTGAGGTCAAAAGAGGAGAGAAGTGGAAAGAAGGAGGCAGAGAGAAATGAGTCAAATGTGGACATAGGGAGGTTGAAATCCCCCAAAACTGTGAGGGGTGAGCCATCCTCAGGAAAGGAACTTATCAAGGCGTCAAGCTCATTGATGAACTCTCCAAGGGAACCTGGAGGGCGATAGATGACAAGGATATTAAGCTTAAATGGGCTAGTGACTGTGACAGCATGGAATTCAAATGAGGAGATAGACAGATGGGTTAGGGGAAAAATTGAGAATGTCCACTTGGGAGAGATGAGGATTCCTGTGCCACCACCCCTCTGACCAGATGCTCTCGGGGTATGCGAGAACACATGGTCAGATGAGGAGAGAGCAGTAGGAGTAGCAGTGTTTTCAGTGGTACCCCCAGGTACTTAGGTGCCTTACTCTGGGCGCACACTGAGCATGAGGAAACATACACCCTCACATCCTTAGCCAAGGTAGGCCACCAGTACTTCTCGGTCAGGCAGCGCATTCGACAACCAATACCTGGATGACCAGAGGAGGGTGACGGGTGTGCCCAGTAGATCAGACGATCACGGATAAGCGCAGGCACGTACTGCAGCCCAGCTGGACACTGCGGTGGAGATGGATCTGTGCGTAATGCCTGCGCTATATCTGCGTCCATCGCCCATACTACCGGCACCACAATGCATGAGGCCGGGAGTATGGGGGTGTTGTCTCTGGGCCTCTCCTCTGTGTCATACAGCCGAGACAGTGCATCTGCCTTCATGTTCTTCGTACCCAGAATGTATGAGAGTGTGAAATCAAACCACACCTGTGGTGATAATGCGATATCCGAGGAAGGAGATTGACTGCTGGAAAAACTCACACTTCTCTGCCTTGGCATAAAGATAATTTTCCAGCAGTGGGACCAGTACTTTGCGAACCAGGGACACATGCTCTGCACGCGTAGCGGAATACACCAGGATGTCATCGATGTAGACCACCACACCGCGACCAAGCATATCCTGAAACACCTCGTTCACAAAGGACTGGAAAATGGATGGAGCATTCATCAAACCGTAGGGCATCAGCAGGTATTCATAATGCCCTGAGGTTGTGCTGAATGCTGTTTTCCACTCATCCCTTTCCCGAATACGCACCAGGTTGTAGGCACTCCTGAGGTCTAATTTGGTGAAAAAACGGGCCCCATGTATTGACTCAATCACTGACGGAATGAGGGGAAGAGGATAACTAAATCGTACCTTCACATTATGCAGTGGCCGATAATCTATGCACGGGCATAAACCGCCATCTTTCTTCTTCCCAAAGAAGAAACTCGAGGAGGCATGTGAAGTGGAGGGACATATATATACCCCTGGCGCAGGGACTCGTGACGTATATTTCCATAGCCTCCGTTTCAGCCTGCGACAGGGGATACACATGACTCCTGGGAGGTACAGCGTCTACCCGAAGGTTTATCGCACAATCCCGCGAGCGCCAGAAAACGCGAGCGCCAGATCACGGTATTCGGGGGGAATGCGCATGGTGGGGGTACCGTCTGGACTTTCCACCGTGGTCGCACCAACGGAAACACCTAGACACCTACCAGGACACTCACGCGACCACCCCGTAAGAACCCTCTGCGGCCATGAGAAATTGGGGTTGTGAAGGGCTAACCACGGGATACCCAAGACTACAGGGTAAGCAGGAGACTCAATAATCATAAAGGTGATCTTCTCAACATGCGTCTCCTGCGTAATCATGGTGACTGGTACCGTAACTTCCTTAACCAACCCGGACCCTAATGGTCGACTATCAAGTGCTCTGATGGGGAGTGGAATGGTTAGGGGAACCAATGAAATGCCTTGACGGTGTGCAAATGCCCTATCCATAAAATGCCCAGCTGCACCTGAATCGACTAGCGCCTTACACTGGGAACCTACCAAGTGATCGGGAAGTGAGATAGATAAAGTACAGTGCGCCGCAAAGGGCTCTGAACACGTTTGGGTGTTCGTTACCTGGGGTGATGCGTGAGTACCCTGCCTACCGCCTCCCGACCCAAAAGAAAGTTGACTGCAACGTGAGGTGGATTGTCTCTTCGTGCCACCAGAGTGGCACTGTCGCTGTCCTCCTGCGCTTTCTCGACCGGCGGCTCGTCCGGAGTGGGAACGGGCAGACCCCTACCAGGATGTCCTCTGGCTGCTAGCAGATTGTCCAGCCAGATGGCCATGTCCACCAGTTGGGAGAACGATAGCATGCCATCCCGGCAGGCTAGCTCCCGTCGGACGTCCTCCCTTAGGTGGTACCGGAAATGGTCGATCAGGGCCCGCTCGTTCCACCCGGACCCCGCTGCCAGCGTCCGGAACCTGAGCGGTCCTCATCCCCTGCCTCAGATGAACCAGTCGTTCGCCCGCCTCTTGACCCTCAGGCGGGTGATCAAAAATGACCCGAAAGAGGCGAGCATACTCCCCGTAGTTCTCCAACGCGGTACCTCCCTCATTCCACACCGCGTTGGCCCACTCCAGGGCTCCCCCACAAAGGCAGGAAACAAGGACGGATACCTTCTCCCGCTCCCGGGGCTCCGGCCTGATGCTGGAGAAATACAACTCCAGTTGGAGTAGGAATCCCTTACATCGCACTGCCGTCCCATCAAACGCCGGTGGCCGGGATATCTGGATCCCTCCAGGGGCTGGGGTGTAGGTGGCTGGATCCGGTTGACCAGCTGGTCTCGATAGACCGGATCCTCTCCTCTCCAGGTGTTCTACCACCTGAAGAACCCGATCCATCGCTTCCCACAAGCTGGCCAACATCGAGGAATGCTCCTGGACCCTTGCCACAGCTCCAGGCATGCAGTCTTCTCCTGCTGACTCCATATCAGATCAGGTGAGTGATTCTGTGACGAGGTGTGAAAGAAGGAGTCAGGCGCAGGAGGTAAAATACCGATGTCCGTTTGCATAAATCAAACACCCCAAGCATCAAACAAAACTATACAAGGGAAAACATCCACCTTGGCACAGTGAAATGTAGCCTCGGCGGAAGTCATGACAGTTTGCATCATTAAGCCTTTATGTATGTCTTATAAATGACCAAAGGGGTCTGACTTTAAATGAAGTACAGTGTCATGCGATATAGAGTCTTTATGGATGTGTTATGAATGACCGAAGGTGTCTCACTTCAAACTAAGTATAACAGGACACTACATAAAGTGTCAATGAATAGGTTATTAATGTTCTGCTGATTTATGAAGGTTCTCTCATGATCCAAAGGTTACTCTAGGGTGTGAGAGGTATTTAGATGGGTTGATGGACCTGCAAAGCTGGCGTTTGTGTGTGTGTGTGTGTCAGAGCCAAGATGATTTGGAATAGTCCTACCTGAGACTACCGCACCAGGTATTCCTCTTCTGTTCCCATGCTGGAGACCAAGGCTTGATTACTACCTGTACTAAGAGGACCGTTATTAGCATGTTTTAACCACTCCTATGTAAGTGGTAGATTATCTGACACTCAAGAAGAAGGTCTGATCTCATTATTACTGAAACAGGATACAAGTGGAAAATATAAAGATCCAGTCCATTTACAAAATTGGAGGCCCCTTACACTTCAGTGTTGTGATGCAAAAATTCTAGCAAAATGTATAGCGCATATAATTAAAAAGGTATTGTCGGATATTATTCATTCTAATCAGACAGGTTTTTTACATGGAAGATACATTGGAGATAATATAAGGCAAGTATTGGAAACAATAGAACACTATGGAAAATATGGGAAACCAGGCCTGCTATTCATAGCAGACTTCGAAAAAGGCATTTGATAAAGTTCGACTGGGGTTTATATATAAATGCCTGGAGCATTTCAATTTTGGAGAATCTCTTATAAAATGGGTCAAAATCATGTATAGTAACCCTAGGTGTAAAATAGTAAATAATGGCTATTTCTCAGAAAGTTTTAAACTGTCAAGAGGAGTGAAACAAGGTTGTCCACTATCGGCATATCTATTTATTGTGGCCATCGAGATGTTAGCTATTAAAATCAGATCCAATAATAATATCAGAGGATTAGAAATCCAGGGCTTAAAAACAAAGGTGTCATTGTACGCTGATGATTCATGTTTTCTTTTAAATCCACAACTAGAATCCCTCCACAGCCTCATAGAGGATCTAGATACTGTACATTTTCTAACCTCTCTGGATTACAACCAAATTATGACAAATGTACTATATTACGTATTAATCACTAAAAAAATAAAAATTTTACATTACCATGTAGTTTACCAATAAAATGGTCTGATGGTGATATACTCGGAATACATATACCAAAGGAAATAAATGATCTCACTTCAATAAATTTTAATAGAAAGTTAGCAAAAATAGACAAGATATTACTACCATGGAAAGGAACATACCTGTCAATTTGTGGAAAAATCACCCTGATTAACTCTTTAGTATTATCCCAGTTTACCTATTTGCTTATGGTCTTGCCTACGCCTAGCGAACAGTTTTTTAAATTATATGAGAAAAAAATATACAATTTTATTTGGAACGGCAAGCCAGACAAAATTAAAAAGGCATATTTATATAATGAATATGAATTCGGAGGACAGAAATTATTAAATATTAAAGCATTAGACCTATCACTAAAAGCTTCAGTCATACAAAAGTTATACTTAAATCCGAACTGGTTCTCAAGCAAATTAGTAAGATTGTCTCACCCAATGTTCAAGAAAGGCCTTTTTCCCTTTATTCAGATTACAACAACTCATTTGCAGTTATTTGAAAAGGAAATCATCTCCCAAATATCACTATTTCTAAAACAAGCCATAGAAAGTTGGTTGCAATTTCAATTTAATCCTCCAGAAACGACAGAACAAATAATGCAACAAATATTGTGGTTAAATTCAAATATACTAATTGACAAAAAACCTTTCTTTTTTGACAGAATGTTTAAAAAAGGTATAATCTTCGTAAATGATATCATCGGTAGGACTGGTGGAGTTATGTCGCACATGCAGCTAACAAAAGCATATGGAAATGTCTGCTCTACCCAAAATTACAACCAAATAATTGCAGCCTTACCGCAAAAGTGGAAGAGGAAAGTGGAAGGGGGAGAAAGTAAGGAACTTGTCTGTCGGCCTTGCATTAAATAACATAATTGGTTAAGGAAAACTGTGATAAATAAAAAAGTATATCAGTTTCACTTAAGGACCAAAGGATTGACAGCCGTCCCATATAGATTGCAAAATAGTTGGGAAGAGATTTGACGTACCGATCCCATGGCATAGTGTTTATGAACTGACACGCAAAACGACACCGGATTCAAAAATTAGAATCTTTCAATTTAAATTATTATATAAAATTCTTGCTACCAATAGAATGTTATTTATGTGGGGGATACAATCTTCCCAGCTCTGCAGATTTTGCTGTGAAGAGACAGAATCATTAGATCATTTGTTTTGGTTCTGTCCATTTGTAGCTTGTTTTTGGACACAGGTCCAGGAATGGCTAAAGGATTGCAATATTTACCTGGAGTTAACCTTGCAGATAGCATTACTGGGTGATCTGAAAAGTCATAGTCAATCAATCAATAATATAATAATACTTTTAGCAAAAATGTTTATTTTTAATTCACAATCTGTAGAAGCAATGAGAATAGAAAGGTTCAGAACTTTTGTAAAACATCACAGTACGGTTGAAATATATATGGCAAATAGAAATCCTATATGGATGGTGTTAAGAGATAGATGGGAGGTAATTTATTTTGTACATAATGTTTTTGCCATCGTCTCTTATAACCAAAAAGAGCTTCTGGATATCAGGACAGCGATTACTCACCTCGTATTGGACGAAGATTTTTTCTTCAACGAGGCGGCCGCGAAGGATATCCTACAGACACCCGACAAGGCCCAAATCCCCGTCATTCGCGTGAGGAAGAGACGGAGATATCGTGGACGTAGGTCGGGGTGCCTTGTAAGGATCCGACGCCGAGCGAGTAAACTGCCTCTTCCATCAATCCTATTAGCCAATCTTCAATCATTGGAGAACAAATTGGATGACCTAAGATTACGGTTATCCTACCAACGGGACATTAAACTGTAATATCTTATGTTTCACCGAGTCGTGGCTGAACGACGACATGGATAACATACAGCTAGCGGGCTATACGCTACATCGGCAGGATAGAACGGCTGACTCCGGTAATACAAGGGGTGGCGGTCTGTGTATATTTGTAAACAACAGCTGGTGCACAAAATCAAATACTAAGGAAGTCTCGAGGTTTTGCTCGCCTGAGGTAGAGTATCTTATGATAAGCTGTAGACCACACTATTTACCAAGAGAGTTTTCATCTATATTTTTCATAGCTGTCTATTTACCACCACAAACCAATGCTGGCATTAAGATTGCATTGAATGAGCTGTATAAGGCCATAAATCAACAGGAAAACGCTCATCCAGATGCAGCGCTCCTAGTGGCCGGGGACTTTAATGCAGGGAAACTTAAATCCGTTCTACCTCATTTCTACCAGCATGTTAAATGTGCAACCAGAGGAAAAAAAACTCTAGACCACCTTTACTCCACACACAGAGACGCATTCAAAGCTCTCCCTCGCCCTCCATTTGGCAAATCTGACCATAACTCTCCTCCTGATTCCTGCTTATAAGCAAAAACTAAAGCAGGAAGCACCAGTGACTCGGTTAATAAAAAAGTAGTCAGAGGACACAGATGCTAAGCTACAAGACTGTTTTGCTAGCACAGACTGGAACATGTTCCGGGATTCTTCAGATAGCATTGAGGAGTACACCACATCAGTCACTGGCTTCATCAATAAGTGCATCAATGATGTCGTCCCCACAGTGACCGTACGTACATACCCCAACCAGAAGCCATGGATTACAGGAAACATCCGCACTGAGCTAAAGGGTGGAGCTGCCGCTTTCAAGGAGCGGGACTCTAACCCGGACGCTTATAAGAAATCCCGCTATGCCCTCCGACGAACCATCAAACAGGCAAAGAGTCAATACAGGACTAAGATTGAATCGTACTACACTGGCTCTGACGCTCGTCGGATGTGGCAGGGCTTGAAAACTATTACAGAATACAAAGGGAAGCACAGCCGCAAGCTGCCCAGTGACACAAGACTTCCAGACGAGCTTAACCACTTCTATGCTCGCTTCGAGGCAAGCAACACTGAAGCATGCATGAGAGCACCAGCTGTTCCGGATGACTATGTGATCACGCTCTCCGTAGCCGATGTGAGTAAGACTTTTAAGCAGGTCAACATTCACAAGGCCGCAGGGCCAGACGGATTACCAGGACGTGTACTCCGAGCATGTAATGACCAACTGGCACGTGTCTTCACTGACATTTTCAACATGTCCCTGACTGAGTCTGTAATACCAACATGTTTCAAGCAGACCACCATAGTCCCCGTGCCCAAGGACTCTAAGATAACCTGCCTAAGTGACTACCGACCCGTAGCACTGAAGTGCTTCGAAAGGCTGGTCATGGCTCACATCAACAGCATTATCCCAGAAACCCTAGACCCACTCCAATTTGCATACCGCCCCAACAGATCCACAGATGATGCAATCTCTATTGCACTCCACACTGCCCTTTCCCACCTGGACAAGAGGAACACCTACGTGAGAATGCTAGTCATTGACTACAGCTCAGCATTCAACACCATAGTGCCCTCAAAGCTCATCACTAAACTAAGGATCCTGGGACTAAACACCTCCCTCTGCAACTGGATCCTGGACTTCCTGACAGGCCGCCCCCAAGTGGTAAGGGTAGGTAACAACACATCTGCCACACTGATCCTCAACACGGGGGCCCCTCAGGGGTGCGTGCTCAGTCCCCTACTGTACTCCCTGTTCACCCATGACTGCATGGCCAGGCACGACTCCAACACCATCATTAAGTTTGCCGACGACACAACAGTGGTAGGCCTGATCACCGACAACGATGAGACAGCCTATAGGGAGGAGGTCAGAGACCTGGCCGTGTGGTGCCAGGACAACAACCTCTCCCTCAACGTGACCAAGACAAAGGAGATGATTGTGGACTACAGGAAAAAAAAGAGGACTGAGCACGCCCCCATTCTCATCGACGGGGCTGTAGTGGAACAGGTTGAGAGCTTCAAGTTCCTTGGTGTCCACATCACCAACGAACTATCATGGTCCAAACACACCAAGACAGTCGTGAAGAGGGCACGACAAAGCCTATTCCCCCTCAGGAGACTGAAAAGATTTGGCATGGGTCCTCAGATCCTCAAAAAATTATACAGCTGCACCATCGAGAGCATCCTGACTGGTTGCATCACCGCCTGGTATGGCAACTGCTTGGCCTCCGACCGCAAGGCACTACAGAGGGTAGTGCGTACGGCCAAGTACATCACTGGAGCCAAGCTTCCTGCCATCCAGGACCTCTATACCAGGCGGTGTCAGAGGAAAGCCCTCAAAATTGTCAAAGACTCCAGCCACCCTAGTCATAGACTGTTCTCTCTGCTACCGCACGGCAAGCGGTACCGGAGTGCCAAGTCTAGGTCCAAAAGACTTCTCAACAGCTTCTACCCCCAAGCCATAAGACTCCTGAACAGCTAATCATGGCTACCCGGACTATTTGCACTGCCCCCCCACCCCATCCTTTTACGCTGCTGCTACTCTGTTAATTATTTATGCATAGTCACTTTAACTCTGCCCACATGTACATATTACTTCAACTACCTCAACTAGCCGGTTGACTCTGCACATTGACTCTGCACCGGTACCCCCCTGTATATATAGCCTCCCTAGTGTTATTTTATTTTACCTCTGCTCTTTTTTTTCCTCAACACTTTTTTTGTTGTTGTTTTATTTTTACTTTTTTGTTAAAAATAAATGCACTGTTGGTTAAGGGCTGTAAGTAAGCATTTCACTGTAATGTCTGCACCTGTTGTATTCGGCGCATGTGGCTGTTACGAACCCCGTGGCTTTAAACGTCTAGGGTGGATGGACATGAGACCCGTAACATAATTCATGCAAATTATAAGCGTGACATGGAACAGTGAGAACAAAAACTACACAACAACCATAAACTACCGTCAAACATAAAAGGTTTATTGCTGAACACACGGTAAAGGTTTGGGAAAAAGGGCTGAGCAGGACCCAAGAAATGAAACAATAGTGTAAAATAAAAAACTAAACTGATCTTGCCTGCCTCAAGAACCGCTAAGCTACTGCTAATCATACAAAAGTACAGTGGGTGGTCCGCTCAGGTCTTACTAGTGTTTCTAGACAGTTTTCTTCCTACGGGTAATGTACGCCCAAGGGCAACTTGCTTAAATTCCCCTTTTCCCAGAAACACACAAAGTTACCAAACAGAGTAACCAGCAAATGAGTGAGTACACAAAACACAGGACACCACAGTATCCATACTCACATACGGAAATAGTCTCTAACAAAATTACCAAACAGAGTAACCAGCAATTTAGTGAGTACACAAAACACCACAGTATCCATACTCACATACAGAAATTAGTCTAACAAAGTTACCAAACAGAGGAACCAGCAACTTAGTGAGTAAACAAAACACAGGACACCACAGTATCCATACTCACATACGGAAATAGTCTCTAACAACAAACACAACTGACCGGCTTTTAAACAATGGGATGTGTGATTGAAAAACCAGAAACAGGTGGTGCAATGCAGAGGAATGTTCACTGATTGGTCCACCTTAGCAATCAGCAGACACCCCAACGACCACCAATCAGGAACATACAGGACACCTGTGATTAGGGCAGAAGGAGAGGAAAAACACAAAAAGACACAGGATACCTGTATCCGTAACAGTGGCCAATAAAATTTGATTTGATTTGATTTGGGATGGCGGGGTTGAAAAGTAATAAAGGGGAGTATATATATAAAAAACATGGGGGATTGGAAGTGATGCAGACAATTACATTGATAGAAGATACAATCTATCTGCAATATTAAGCTGATCCATCCCCCCAAAAATTTAAAAATAATAAATATAAAAATAATAATAAAAAAAGAGAAAAATAAAGGGAGAAGGTCTCCGGAAATGGTCTGGAGAAGAGAGGGGGGGATAGGGTCAAGCGGGCAGGTTGTTGGGCGGGCGGCCGTCACAAGTCGCAAGATTTCATCTGGAGAGAGAGGGGAGACAGAAGTCAAAGCATAGGGTAGGGCAGTGACTTATTAAATGAGGATTGGATGTCGTTAACCTTCTTTTCAAAATGGTTGACGAAGTCATCCACAGAGAGGGAGGAGGGAGGGGGAGGAGGAGGATTCAGCAGGGAGGAGAAGGTGGCAAAGAGCTTCCTAGGGTTAGAGGCAGAGGCTTGAAATTTAGAATGGTAGAAAATGGCTTTAGCAGCAGAAACAGAGGAAGAAAATGTAGAGAGGAGGGAGTGAAAAGATGACAGGTCCGTAGGGAGTCTAGTTTTCCTCCATTTCCGCTCGGCTGCCCGGAACCCTGTTCTGTGAGCTCGCAATGAGTCGTCAAGCCACGGAGCAGGAGGGGAGGGGAGGACCGAGCCGGCCGGGAGGATAGGGGACATAGAGAGTCCAAAGATGCAGAAAGGGAGGAAGGAGGGTTGAGGAGGCAGAATCAGGAGATCGGAGGGAGAAGGATTTAGCAGAGGGAAGAGATGATAGGATGGAAGAGGAGAGAGTAGCGGGAGAGAGAGAGCGAAGGTTGCGACGGCACATTACCATCTGAGTAGGGGCAGAGTGAGTAGTGTTGGAGGAGAGCGAGAGAGAGGTGTCAAAGGCAGACGTAGGGAGGTTAAAGTCACCCAGAACTGTGAGGGGTGAGCCATCCTCAGGAAAGGAACTTATCAAGGCGTGAAGCTCATTGATGAACTCTCCAAGGGAACCTGGAGGGCGATAAATGATAAGGATGTTAAGCTTGAATGGGCTAGTGGCTGTGACAGCATGGAATTCAAATGAGGAGATAGAAAGATTGGTCAGGGGGAAAAGAGAGAATGTCCATTTGGGAGAGATGAGGATTCCTGTGCCACCGCCGCGCTGACCAGATGCTCTCGGATATGCGAGAACACATGATCAGACGTTGAAAGAGCAGTAGGAGTAGCAGTGTTTTCTGTGGTTTCCGTCAGCGCCAAGAAGTCGAGGGACTGGAGGGTAGCATAGGCTGAGATGAACTCTGCCTTGTTGGCCGCAGAACAGCAGTTCCAGAGGCTGCCGGAGACCTGGAACTCCACGTGGGTAATGCACGCAGAGACCACCAGATTAGAGTGGCAGCAGCCACGCAGTGTGAAGTGTTTGTATGGCCTGTGCAGAGAGGAGAGAACAGGGATAGACAGACACATAGTTGACAGGCTACAGAAAAGGCTACAATAATGCAAAAGAGATCGGAATAAAATTAACTAAACATCTGGGGAAGCGAGAGAGAGGGGCCTCCCTCACTTACCTTTCACTGAAACACTCAAATATAACTCTCCCAACTTCCACTTTAGAAATTATAATTGTTGTAAACTACAGCAGTTCAATGTTTTCTAGGAATAGCTAACTTGGTACAGTATTCTTCCGTGAAAACCACCCAGGGCACCGTATCCTATGACGCCATAGCTAACTAGCATGCTAGCATCCAATAACACACGGTTTAGCACCAATCCTTGGTTACAACAAACTACCAATAGTGTGTTAACACACTAAACAGATAATTCGTGTCTGTGTCTAGTTCCTTTCATAACGCAGAAATAATTAACCGTTGGCTAGCTAGCACAAAGTCAGTCATGCTAGCTACACAAGTGGACTACACATCTCGAATGTTTAGAAAATGTTGCAAAATTCTCATTGACTAAAATGATATTGTATTTAGTTGCTACAGTACTGCTAGCTGGTAGTGTTGGCTAGCTAGCAATGGTTGCGGTGTTGACTTTGTTTGAAAAAACGGCGTCGATGCGAACGAATGTAGCTGGCTAAAATTATATTGTATTTAGTTGCTACAGTACTACTGGCTGGTAGTGTTGGCTAGCTAGCAATGGCTGCGGTGTTGACTTTGTTTGAAAAACGGCGTCGCTGCGAACGAATTTAGCTGGCTAAAATGATATTGTATTTAGTTGCTTCAGTACTGCTAGCTGGTAGTGTTGGCTAGCTAGAAATGGCTGCAGTGTTGACTTTGTTTGAAAGAAACGGCGTCGCTGCGAACAAATGTAGCTGGCTAGCTAACCTCGATAGTTTCTCTATACCACACCTTTATCTTTGATACAAAGACAACTGTGTAGCTAGCTAATATTACACTAATCAAATCGTTCCATTGTAATGTAATGTGTGTCATATTACCTGCGGAGCGAAGTACAGCATGACTACTCACTCCAGGAGCCACCCACTCAGCCTGGAGGTGTGTTGGGCATTTGACAATGGTGATTATGTCACACAGTTATACCACATTTATGAACCCTTTATAAAGCATGACATACGGTTATAGATACTTTGTAACACAATTATGTAGTGCTTATTAAGGCTTTATGAAGGCTTTATAACTGAACGTCATTTAAAGCGGGTCCGAAGTTGGTCGAATGTAGCTCAGTTGATAGAGCATGGCGTTTGCAACGCCAGGGTTGTGGGTTCGATTCCCACGGGGGGCCAGTATAAAAAATATATATATGTATTCACTAACTGTAAGTCGCTCTGGATAAGAGCGTCTGCTAAATGACTAAAAATGTAAAAATGTAAAAATGTAAAAATGAAAGTGATCAGTGTGTATTGGCTGTGGCAATAAGTAAGAAGGTTGGTTTGTTCTCTATTGGGGCGGGTAATAAAATAAAGTTGATTGTCAATACTGGTAACGTGTGTTGTCGACAACAGTGGTACTTGAGGCTTGACAGTGGTAATAGGACATTAGGTGTCCCGTATTCTCCAGTAATAAATTAGCAGACGCTTCAGTGTCATTCTCAACACAAGGTATCAGGTCCCGTGACCAAATTATTAGGCACATATATCGTAACTACTCTCTGGGGAAGTGGGTATCACTACTTTGGAAAACATTTTAATAGAGGGTGTGTATGAGAGCCGTGGGTGAGGAAATCTAAACAACCTAGACAACGTCCGGAGGGGCGCAGAAATAATAACTATTGAAATGGCGTACGGGGGTCCTGACACTCCCGTAAAAGTGGGGGTAGAAGAGGAAAAGCCATGGATGCGCTTAAAGAGGGGCACAAGCAATCTACCAATTTGGCTTGAGTATGGGGAAAATTGAGCAAATTGGATAAAATTGGTCAGCACTTCCCTGCTAACGGAACATTCTGATCTAATAAAGAATTCAGAGATGCTATTGTGAGATGGCACAGTGACATAAAAGAAAAATCAAAAGCTCAATACACCGGTGTTTTGATGTCAGCGTTCTATCAACAGAAAAGCAAAACCGATAGAACCTAAATTAGTAGATGCACTCAGGGTCAAAAGGAGGGGGTACGTGAATACGTCGATAGGATGGAAGACACGTTGAACACTAGCAGATCATTCTGATGAAAATGCGGGAATTTGTACCTCAGATTTGATGGCAGGGTTGAAATCCACCACCAAAACTGCTATTGCAGGGGTGAAGGACCAACACGCCACATAGGCGAAGACAGTGCAAGCCACACTGAGATTGGAATGTAATTCCACTCACTTTGCAGCAGTGCGTGTTGTCTCTGCTACACATACCCCAAGCACTCGTAATGTATTGCAGACTCTGGGGCCTTTCACAACAGGTGTATATATAATGAGAACATGTGACAGACCATGTGACACTTAGATACTTAGATTACACACAGGTGGACTTTATTTAACTAATTATGTGACTTCTGAAGGTAATTGGTTGCACCAGATATTATTTAGGGGCTTCATAGCAAAGGGGGTGAATACATATGTAAGCACCACTTTTCCGTTATTTATTTTTTTGAATTTTTTGAAACAAGTTTTTTTCATTTCACTTCACCAGTTTGGACTATTTTGTGTATGTCCATTACATGAAATCTGAATAAAAATCTATTTAAATTGCAGGTTGTAATGAAAAAAAATAGGAAAAACGCCAAGGGGGATGAATACTTTTGCAAGGCACTGTATATACACATGTTCTGAAAGGCCCCAGAGTCTTCAACACCACTAAGCAAGGGGCAACACCAAGCAAGCGGCACCATGAAGACCAAGGAGCTCTCCAAACAGGTCAGGGACAAAGTTGTGGAGAAGTACAGATCAGGGTTGGGTTATATAAAAATATCTGAAACTTTGAACATCCCACAGAGCACCATTAAATCCATTATTAAAAAAATGGAAAGAATATGGCACCACAACAAACCTGCCAAAAGAGGGCCGCCCACCAAAAACTCACGGACCAGGCAAGGGGGGCATTAACCCTGAAGGAGCTGCAAAGCTCCACAGCGGAGATTGGAGTATCTGTCCATAGGACCACTTTAAGCCATACACTCCACAGAGCTGGGCTTTACGGAAGAGTGGGCAGGAAAAAGCCATTGCTTAAAGAAAAAAATAAGCAAACACGTTCGGTGTTCACCAAAAGGCATGTGGGAGACTCCCCAAACATATGGAAGAAGGTACTCTGGTCAGATGAGGCTAAAATTGAGCTTTTTGGCCATCAAGGAAAACGTAATGTCTGGCGCAAACCCAACAACTCTCATCACCCCGAGAACACCATTGTGGTGGCAGCATCATGCTGTGGGGATGTTTTTCATCGGCAGGGACTGGGAAACTGGTCAGAATTGAAGGAATGATGGATGGCGCTAAATACAGGGAAATTCTTGAGGGAAACCTTTTTGAGTCTTCCAGAGATTTGAGACTGGGACGGAGGTTCACCTTCCAGCAGGACAATGACCCTAAGCATACTGCTAAAGCAACGCTTGAGTGGTTTAAGGGGAAACATTTAAATGTCTTGGAATGGCCTAGTCAAAGCCCAGACCTCAATCCAATTGAGAATCTGTGGTATGACTTAAAGATTGCTGTACACCAGCGGAACCCATCCAACTTGAAGGAGCTGGAGCAGTTTTGCCTTGAAGAATGGGCAAAAATCCCTGTGGCTAGATATGCCAAGTTTATAGAGACATACCCCAAGAGACTTGCAGCTGTAATTGCTGCAAAAGGTGGCTCTACAAAGTATTGACTTTGGGGGGGTGAATAGTTATGCACACTCATATTTTCTGTTTTTTTGTCTGATTTCTTGTTTGTTTCACAATAAAAAATATTTTGCATCTTCAAAGTGGTAGGCATGTTGTGTAAATAAAATGATATAGGCAACAAAATAGGAAAAATGCCAAGGGGGGTGAATACTTTCGCAAGCCACTGTATGTGGAAGGAGATGTAGGAGGCCACATCTGACACAACTTCCGAGTAGACACCTGATTTGCTAAATTTACAACGGGAAAAATCATTACATTCAGCGGAGAGGACAGGGAGAGAATCAAAAGCTATGCAACTACTATCCATGCCATTTACAATAGATCCAGTAACAATACAGGGCTCATTCTTCATGGTAGCTGGAGTGGAACCGATTTTGGGTTTGGATAATCTTTGCAAAATGTCAGGGGAATGGATTCTAAAAGTTAAAGTTAAAATTGGAAGTCCGAATGGCGAAAGCCGAACAGCCGTTGTTTCAGGGACATCCACTGTGGGCAAAAGACGCATTAGATTGCGGTCTCATCAAGGGGTGTAAACTAGGTATGTGCCGATATGGCCATACTCGTATTTGTAATCGTATCCATAAATTGACAGTTGATAGTCGGATCGGATGATACTCGTGATCGGAAAAAACGTAAATGTTTTAATATGCCTAAGGAGATGTTGGCAAAATACCCTGCACGTTTATAGACGTAGCTCAGCTGGTAGAGCACGGCGCTTGTAACGCCAAGGTAGTGGGTTCGACCCCCGGGACCACCCATACACAAAAAAAAATGTATGCACGCATGACTGTAAGTCGCTTTGGATAAAAGCGTCTGCTAAATGGCATATTATTATTATTATTAGACCAAACAAGCTGCAGATTAGGAGGCGCAGAGGGGTGTGTGTGTCTGGCCTGTGTCCTCAATTTGCAGCCGGCAGACAAGTTTGCTATCAGTCAGAATGCGCGTCAGCATTTCATATTTTTTCCCTACCCTCACCCCGCTTGTTAGATATTATAATAATAATATGCCATTTAGCAGACGCTTTTATCCAAAGCGACTTACAGTCATGCGTGCATACATTTTTGTGTATGGGTGGTCCCGGGGATCGAACCCACTACCTTGGCGTTACAAGCGCCGTGCTCTACCAGCTGAGCTACAGAGGACCACGTTGATCAAGCTTGATAGCAAACATCCTTGCCATTTGATTTATCATAGAAGCAGACTAACAAGAAGCAGGAACAGTCTGAATGATAAGACCGAAACAGAAGTGAAAGTGATCGGGTGAAATTACGAAGCAAGTGGACAGAGAAATACGGCTTCACTCTATCCAATCAGAGCAGCAGGATCAATGTACAGCCGGCCTTTCTCTTTACAGACAGGCAAACTAGCCAGTTGAGTTATTTAGACCACGTAGCACCTCACTTGACTGACTGACATGAGAAAGATGCATGCTGGCACCCAAAAATGTATTTTTTTCCAATCACGGATAATTACAAAACATACTTGGATCATAATCGTATCCAGAAAATTATCCATATCCATTACAATACGCGTTTTGTCCAACTACTCGGCAAACCTCTAGTGTAAACCCATCGTGGTGGAGGGGGAACCACCGCCTCCGACCCATCAATATCCGATTAAACCGGAGGCTGAGGACACTGGGTCGGAGGACATCCCAACTCTACTAGAAAGGGGTATAATTGTAAAAGGTCCAACCCGTTGTAACAGCCCTTTGTTTCCGGTAAGAAAAGAGACAAAGTGGCTTACCACTGTGGATTTCCGTGACCTTAACGGTCCCGCTTTAAATGAAGTGCAGCGTATAAAGCCTTCATAAGCACTACATAAACGTGTCACAAATCATCTATAACCATATGTCATGCTTTTAAAGGGTTCATAAATGTGACATAACTGTCAGGCAAACTAGCCAGTTGAGTTATTTAGACCACGTAGCACCTCACTTGACTGACTGACATGAGAAAGATGCATGCTGGCACCCAAAAATGTATTTTTTTCCAATCACGGATAATTACAAAACATACTTGGATCATAATCGTATCCAGAAAATTATCCATATCCATTACAATACGCGTTTTGTCCAACTACTCGGCAAACCTCTAGTGTAAACCCATCGTGGTGGAGGGGGAACCACCGCCTCCGACCCATCAATATCCGATTAAACCGGAGGCTGAGGACACTGGGTCGGAGGACATCCCAACTCTACTAGAAAGGGGTATAATTGTAAAAGGTCCAACCCGTTGTAACAGCCCTTTGTTTCCGGTAAGAAAAGAGACAAAGTGGCTTACCACTGTGGATTTCCGTGACCTTAACGGTCCCGCTTTAAATGAAGTGCAGCGTATAAAGCCTTCATAAGCACTACATTAACGTGTCACAAATCATCTATAACCATATGTCATGTTTTTAAAGGGTTCATAAATGTGACATAACTGTCAGGCAAACTAGCCAGTTGAGTTATTTAGACCACGTAGCACCTCACTTGACTGACTGACATGAGAAAGATGCATGCTGGCACCCAAAAATGTATTTTTTTCCAATCACGGATAATTACAAAACATACTTGGATCATAATCGTATCCAGAAAATTATCCATATCCATTACAATACGCGTTTTGTCCAACTACTCGGCAAACCTCTAGTGTAAACCCATCGTGGTGGAGGGGGAACCACCGCCTCCGACCCATCAATATCCGATTAAACCGGAGGCTGAGGACACTGGGTCGGAGGACATCCCAACTCTACTAGAAAGGGGTATAATTGTAAAAGGTCCAACCCGTTGTAACAGCCCTTTGTTTCCGGTAAGAAAAGAGACAAAGTGGCTTACCACTGTGGATTTCCGTGACCTTAACGGTCCCGCTTTAAATGAAGTGCAGCGTATAAAGCCTTCATAAGCACTACATAAACGTGTCACAAATCATCTATAACCATATGTCATGCTTTTAAAGGGTTCATAAATGTGACATAACTGTGTGATAATCACCAATTTCAAAAGTGTCATAACCCACTATGTTGAATATGACATAAACATGTGCTTTATAAAGGGTGGCTATGAGATATACTGTAGTAAAGTATCTAGGTTTTTATTTATTTAGCTGAGCCTGGTATACCTGGCCAAATTATTATATGGCCTGCAAAAAAAGTTTGATTTTTTTTATGCACCGAAAAGATCAGCGTGGACCAGATTGTCGTGCTATCAATACTATATATTATTTCTGCAGTGTTTCTGTAGCACATTGTCAGAAGGTGTGCTGTGAAGGTGTGGTGCAGGAATCAAGCGCAGGATGCAGGAACTTAGTCCAATAGACTTTAGTGAACCAAAACTCAAAACGAGTCGAAAGAGCTTGGAATACGAGCGATTACGCACACAGGCGTAAAGTCAAACAAAATAACAATAACGCACAAACACGTGCGAGAACCTCTCCAACACAGAGGAGAGAACGAAGCACAGACATACACGACAGCAAGTTCAATCACACACAACACATGACAAACACAACGAGAACTTATAGGACAATAATGAACGCTAAACGATAACAGGTGTACAACATCAAGACAAAACCAAACGAACATCGAAACATACAACAGTGGCAGCTAGTACTCTGGAGACGACGACCGCCGAAGCCTACCCGAGCAAGGAAGAGAGGCAGCCTCGGCCGAAACCGTGACAGTACCCCCCACCCCTTGACGCGCGGCCCCAGCCGTGCGCCGACCCCGGCCTCGGGGACGACCAGGAGGACGCGGAGCAGGGCGCGTCGGGTGACTACGGTGGAATTCTCTCATGAGAGACGGGTCCAAAATGTCTCTCCTCAGCACCCAGCACCGTTCCTCCGGGCCGTACCCCTCCCACTCCACGAGATATTGGAGACCCCCCATCCGACGTCTCGAATCCAAGATGGACCGCACGGTGTACGCCGGTGCCCCCTCGATGTCCAATGGGGGCGGAGGAGTCTCTCTGATCTCATCTTCCTGGAGTGGACCAGCTACCACCGGCCTGAGAAGAGACACATGGAACGAGGGGTTAATACGATAGTCACTAGGCAGTTGTAATCTGTAACACACCTCGTTCAATCTTCTCAGGACTTTAAACGGCCCACAAACCGCCGACCCAGCTTCCGGCAGGGCAGGCGGAGGGGTAGGTTTCTGGTAGAGAGCCAGACTCGATCACCAGGTGCGTACACCGGCCCCTCACTGCGGTGGAGATCGGCGCTCGCCTTCTGACGATGGATGGCCCGCTGCAGGTGGACGTGTGCAGCGTTCCACGTCTCCTCCGAGCGCCGCACCCACTCATCCACCGCAGGAGCCTCGATCTGGCTCTGCTGCCATGGTGCCAGAACCGGCTGGTAACCTAACACACATTGGAAAGGGGTTAGGTTAGTTGAGGAGTGGCGTAGGGAATTCTGGGCCATTTCTGCCCAGGGAACATACCGTGCCCACTCCTCCGGCCGGCCCTGGCAGTATGATCTAAGAAACCTACCCACATCCTGGTTCACACGTTCCACCTGCCCATTACTCTCTGGATGGTAACCCGAGGTAAGGCTCACCGAGACCCCCAAACGCTCCATAAATGCTCTCCAGACTCTGGAGGTGAACTGGGGACCTCGATCAGACACAATATCCTCGGGTACCCCGTAGTGCCGGAAAACGTGGGTGAATAGAGCTTTGGTGGTCTGTAGGGCAGTAGGAAGGCCCGGAATAGGGAGCAAACGACAGGCCTTAGAGAACCGGTCCACAACGACCAGTATAGTAGTATTCCCCTGCGAGGGGGGAAGGTCCGTGACGAAGTCCACCGAGAGGTGAGACCATGGTCGTTGTGGAACGGGCAGGGGTTGTAACTTACCCCTAGGCAGATGTCTAGGCGCCTTACACTGGGCGCACACCGAGCAGGAGGAGACATAAACCCTCACATCCCTGGCTAACGTGGGCCACCAGTACTTAGCACTAAGGCAGTGCACTGTCCGGCCAATACCAGGATGTCCAGAGGAAGGTGACGTGTGAGCCCAATATATCAATCGATCCCGAACCTCGAGCGGGACGTACGTCCGACCCTCCGGGCATTGAGGAGGACTAGGGTCGGTGCGCAACGCCCGCTCGATTTCAGCATCGACCTCCCACACTACCGGTGCCACCAGACAAGACTATGGGAGTGGGCTCCACGGACCTCTCCTCCGTGTCATACCGCCGAGACAGTGCGTCTGCCTTACCGTTCTGTGACCCAGGGATGTACGTGATCTTAAATACGAACCGGGCCAAAAACATGTTCCACCGCCCCTGGCGAGGGTTCAGTCTCCTAGCTGCCCGGATGTATTCCAGGTTACGGTGGTCAGTCAAAATGAGAAAAGGGTGTTGAGCCCCCTCAAGCCAATGCCTCCACACCTTTAGGGCCTGTACCACGGCTAACAGCTCCCTGTCCCCTACGTCATAATTTCGCTCCGCCGGACTGAGCTTTTTGGAATAAAAGGCACAGGGGCGGAGTTTAGGTGGCGTGCCGGACCGTCTGCGAGCACGGCCCCTATACCGGCCTCTGACGCGTCCACCTCTACCTGAAATGGTAAAGCGGGATCCGGATGCGCCAGCACCGGGGCCGAAGTAAACAGGTCCTTCAGTCTCCCAAAAGCCCTGTCCGCCTCGGCTGACCACTGCAAACGCACCGACCCCCTTCAAAAGAGACGTTATGGGAGCTGCCACCTGTCCAAAACCCCGGATAAACCTCCGGTAGTAATTTGCAAACCCCAAAAACTGCTGCACCTCTTTAACAGTGGTTGGAGTCTGCCAATTACGCACGGCTGACACCCGGTCAACTTCCATCTTCACCCCTGACGCAGACAACTGATAACCCAAAAAGGAGATCGACTCCAGGAAAAACAGACATTTCTCTGCCTTGACATACAGGTCGTGCTCCAACAGCCTCCTCAACACTCGGCGCACCAGGGCCACATGCTCGACTCGGGTAGACGAGTACACAATAATGTAATCTATGTACACGACCACCCCCTGCCCCTGCATGTCCCTGAAGATCTCATCCACGAATGATTGGAAAACTGAAGGAGCGTTCATCAACCCGTATGGCATGACAAGATACTCGTAATGACCCGAGGTGGTACTAAACGCTGTCTTCCATTCATCGGCCTCTCTAATGCGTACCAAGTTGTAAGCGCTCCTGAGATCTAATTTTGTGAAAAAACGCGCCCGTGCAATGACTCCGTCATGGTCGCAATCAGAGGAAGTGGATAACTGTACTTCACCGTGATCTGATTGAGACTACGGTAATCAATGCACGGGCGTAACCCTCCATCCTTCTTCTTCACAAAAAAGAAACTCGAGGACGCAGGGGAAGTGGATGGCCGTATGTATCCTTCTCAGAGATTCGTCTATGTAAGTCTCCATAGCTCTCTTCTCCTCTTGAGACAGAGGATACACATGGCTCCGTGGGAGCGCAGCTCCTGCCTGGAGGTCTATCGCACAATCTCCCTGCCTATGAGGAGGTAACTGCGTCGCCCTCGACTTACTGAACACAATAGCCAAATCCTCATACTGGGGGGAATGTGCAATGCGGGCACCTGGTTTGGACTCTCCACCGAGGTAGCCCCCCACGGAAACACCTAAACATCGCCCCACACACTGGGCAGACCACTCCATCAGAGCCCTCTCCTGCCACGAAATAGATGGATTATGGATACTCAACCAGGGCATTCCCAGCACCACCGGATACGCAGGAGAGTCGATCAGATATAGCTGGATAATCTCCTCATGACCCCCCTGCGTACACATCCTAAGTGGTGCTGTGACTTCCCTGATCAAGCCCGATCCCAACGGACGGCTATCTAGGGCATGAACGGGGAATGGGACGTCAACAGGAAGAAGGGGAATCCCTAATTCTAAACAAAATTTACTATCAACAAAATTCCCAGCCGCGCCTGAATCTACTAGCGCCTTATGCTGGGAATGAGGTGCAACCTGTGGAAATCGCACAGGTATACAGAAGTGCGCAACAGAGAGCTCTGGGTAAGTGGGGCGCCTACTCACCTGGAAGGACTCCACAGTGCGGAGCCCGTCGTCTTCTCCCCTAGGAGACCCTCCCCAGCACCTAGCCGCGGTGTGTCCTCCACGGCCACAGTTGGTGCAGGGGACGGCCCCCCTCGTGCTCCGACCCCTCCTCTCTCTAGCGCCAGCACCCCCGAGCTCCATAGGGCTCGGCTCGGAGGTGCTGGAGGATGGAATGGACGGACCCCCCCTCGGAACGTCCGCGGGTAGCCAGCAGGGTGTCCAGCCTGATGGACATGTCCACTAACTGATCGAAAGTGATGCTGGTATCCCTGCAGGCCAGCTCCCGACGGACGTCCTCTCGTAGACTACAGCGGTAGTGATCGATGAGGGCCCGCTCATTCCACCCTGCATCCGCCGCTAGAGTTCGGAATTCTAAAGCGAACTCCTGGGCGCTCCTCCTCCCTGCCGGAGGTAGAATAGATGCTCCCCCGCCGCTTTCCCCTCAGGTGGATGGTCAAACACAGCCCTGAAGCGGCGGGAGAACTCTGAGTAGGTGATAGTGGAGGCGTCTATTCTCCTCCACTCGGCGTTGGCCCATTCCAACGCCTTGCCGGTGAGACAGGAGATGAGGGTGGACACGCTCTCGTGTCCCGAGGGCGCCGGGTGTACGGTGGCCAGGTATAGCTCCACCTGTAGAAGGAAGCCCTGACACCCGGCAGCGGTCCCATCATATGCCCTCGGGAGCGAGAGCCGAATTCCCCTGGGTTCCGGAGCTTGTATGGGCTGACTGGCCGATGGTGATGGCACGGAAGGTGGAGGTGTGGGTGTCCCTCTGGTCTCCCAGCGTTGAAGCGTGTTGATCACGTCCTGAAGGGCGGTCCCGATACGAAGGATCTGGTCGTTCTGCTCGCGGACCCGCTCCTCCAGAGACTCAGGTGCTGCTGCGGCTCCTGCTGATTCCATCTTCGGTGTGTGATTCTGTCAGAAGGTGTGCTGTGAAGGTGTGGTGCAGGAATCAAGCGCAGGACGCAGGAACTTAGTCCAATAGACTTTAGTGAACCAAAACTCAAAACGAGTCGAAAGAGCTTGGAATACGAGAGATTACGCACACAGGCGTAAAATCAAACAAAATAAAAATAACGCACAAACACGTGCGAGAACCTCTCCAACACAGAGGAGAGAACGAAGCACAGACATACACGACAGCAAGTTCAATCACACACAACACATGACAAACACAACGAGAACTTATAGGACAATAATGAACGCTAAACGATAACAGGTGTACAACATCAAGACAAAACCAAACGAACATCGAAACATACAACGGTGGCAGCTAGTACTCCGGAGACGACGACCGCCGAAGCCTGCCCGAGCAAGGAAGAGAGGCAGCCTCGGCCGAAACCGTGACACACATGTGATGGAGTTCGCATATCAAATTAGATAGATAGATAGCTAACATTAGCAGCATCAGCTAGCTAGCTAGCTAGTGACATACAATCATACGTGCATATGTAACTGGTGTGAAATGGCTAGCTAGTTAGCAGTGTGCGCTAGTAGTGTTTCAATCAGTGACGTTACTCGCTCTGAGACCTCATGGGTGACTATTGCCGATGTGTTCAGAGGGTCCCTGGTTCGAGCCCAGGTTGGGACATGGGGAGGGATACGTTTACACATACATTTGTACTTATGGGTGGTCCTGGAAATCGAACCCACTTTCCTGGCATTGCTATACTCTACCAACAAGGTTATAGATGCTTTGTGAAGCCCCAATTTAATATGATTTATAAAGCCTTTATTAAGCAATGTCACCCTTTATAAAGCACAGGTTTGTCATATTTGACAGAGTGGGTTATGTCACATTTGACATAGGTGGTTATGCCACACAGTTATGCCACATTTATGAACCCTTTATAGCGCATGACATATGGTATAGATGATTTGTGACACATTTATGTAGTGCTTATGAAGGCTTTATGAAGGCTTTATAAGCTGCACTTAATTTAAAGCGGGACCGAATTATCTAACCCATCGGGTATCTCACTACACCCCCATATGCCATGTCTTGAAAAATACAGATAGACGGATTCAAAGTAAGTTTACATTGTAATAATTTTGACAGCCAACTTTCTACCTTCAGCCTGTGTTTTCATTACAATAACTCACTGTACATATCAACCCCTTGGTGTCCAGTATTGTTTTTATCAGGCAATATTGAGGTGTATGAATAAAATGGAATGAAATATTTTCCTCCCCTGACGTGCATAACCACACACTTGGTAAAGTGGAGCAGCCACCAGAATTTGGAAGGAGTCAGAGCCATTATGTGATCAAATTCGCAGAGCCATTTGCCTGGTTGTCTCGCTATGTTGGTCTATGTGGACATGGCTTTCTCGCATTGTTTACCCAAATATTACTGAATGGGTATTTTGAGTTTTGCTGGGGAAGAACTGAGCCTCAAGGCTTCCAGTTAATCTGAACCGCATTGCAGTATTTACACGGTAGCTCTTTTCCCCATGGTCAAATACAATCGCAGGCAGTTTTGGGTAGTCTAAAAACCCACTACTAGATACTACATTTACATTTACATTTTAGTCATTTAGCAGAAGCACTTACAGGAGCAATTAGGGTTAAGTGCCTTGCTCAAGGGCACATCGACAGATTTTTCACCTAGTCGGCTCGGGGATTAGAACCAGCGACCTTTTGGTTACATTTACATTTTAGTCATTTAGCAGAAGCTCTTATCCAGAGCGACTTACAGTTAGTGAATGCATACATGTTTTTAATTTTTTATTATTATTATAATACATTTTTTATACTGGCACCCCGTGGGAAACGAACCAACATCCCTGCCGGCCAAACCCTCCCCTACCTTGGACGACGCTGGACCAATTGTGCGCCGCCCATGGGTCTCCCAGTCGCGGCCGGCTGCGACAGAGCCTGGACTCAAACCAGGATCTCTAGTGGCACAGCTAGCACTGCGATGCAGTGCCTTAGACCACTGCGCCACTCGCGAGTACTAGCCTATAGATTCCCCTCACAGGTGACTGCTTTCTGATTTTAGAATAAGAAGTGTGTTTGCAGGGACACTAGTTTGTAAACAGAGACACTGAGCAAACATTGCTATGGTGGATTTGGTTGAATGCAACCTCAATATCAGGATTCTCTGTGTCCATTTGCATGTCCATTTGTTCACCAGCTTGCAATGGTGGCATTTTTTTTTTTACCACTGTTTGGTGTTTCTGTAGTGGTTCACAATGTCACTAGACTACAGTTATTCTCTCAGCTATGATAAACATTGCACCAAAGAGGTCTTTATCTTGCCAACACTGCCTGTGTAACTTTTGTCCATCATCCTCTACTTGGCTGTCTTCCTTAAACCTAGACATGAGCTATGATCCACACAGCCTAGTCTGAGCATATCACACCAGCCATGCTCCTGTAGTCTACTCCATTCCTGGAGGCTGACCAAAAATCCCTGACTTCATTTAGTGCCTTGAAATGTTATGAGGAGTTTCAGCACATGGCAAAGCTGGATACGCAAAACATAAAAAGCAATAGTAATCTAATACAAATCCAACTCCCTGCCATCTGTTTTACTGGTTCCACATTGGCATATTTGTTCCTTGCCAGCCATTATTACAGGTAGCAGACAACATCCAATTGATAGGGCTGGTTTATTTGAGTAGGTCAGGGAAAACACCTTTTTCAAATGGTTGAACAGGGCCATATATGTCAACCCAAATGTCACCCAAGGTATTTAGAAATCTTATCAAAGGCTCCATTTGTTATAGCTTTCTAATTAGTTCATGATTTGTTTGTTTCTTTTTGTTGGAAATGCCAGCTATGCCCCTGTGGATTTGGTTTTGATATGCGTATTGGAATTGTACAGTAGTTTCAGCATCGTCTTTTCTTTATCAGACTACTTTACAACAGTATTGAGGACACTTTCTAAGTGTTTTGTTGCTTGTGACATTTTGTAATAGATAAAAAATGTTATATTGGCATTACAGTCATATAATAACTTCTACAATGCTTTACAGTATATTTCAATGATAAGCCAGAAAGGTTAAAAAAAAGTATATATATTGCCAACATTTGTACTTTGTTTCAGTGACAAATAAGCTCTCAAAGGGTATACACATATATGAATCAGTGCACTTTCACGCTCAAAGGTCAACCTGTGAGGCAATTAGCACGTGACTGTACAGCTAAAACAAATTAATTAGGGTGGCAGGTAGCCAGTAACCGAAAGGTTGATGGTTCAAATCCCTGAGCCGACTAGGTGAAAAATCTGTTGATGTGCCCTTGAGCAAGGCACTTAACCCTAATTGCTCCAGGGTCGCTGTCAATAATGGCTGATCCATGGCTCTGACCCCACTCGCCGAAGGTGTCTCAGGGGTAGTGGGATATGCAAAAAACAAATGTCAAATTCATACGTGTGAAATAGGACAAATGTAAGCACCCACCTAAATATCTTATTATAATTACCCAGCATCCCTTTCTTCCAGCATGCAGGTGTGTGTGGTTGGAGGTATAGCTGTCTAATAGTGACTCAGGAGGGGTAGTTGAGGGGTAGGATGTTCCTGTGCCATTGTGTCCTCTCTAGGGGGAGTCAGACAGATAGGGTGACAGATATAGAGCATTGATGAATAACTAAAACCCCTACAGATCTGGGTGTCAGGCAACAGATGCCAATAACAGCCACAGATTAGGTCTTAGATTGGTGACGGATCCCACCAAGATGCCAATGCTATATTTACCCCCTTCGCCTCCCCTCCTATATCATCGCTGCCTGTGCTTTGTGTGAGTGGGTCATTGGGTTTTTCCACCTTGCGTGGAGCACAGAGTGTGAAGTGTATATGAAATATTAATTTCAGCGGTAGAAAGAATGCAGGTTTTTGATAAGTAGGGCAAGGCAGAGGTGGAAAATAGAGGAGGGAGCTCATTCCTGTTTGGAATGCAGGTTTTCAACCTAGAGTCACTTGACATTGTGTGATATTAGAAAGGACATCCAGCCAACTTGACACAACTGTGGGAAGCATTGGAGTCAACATGGGCCAGCATCCCTGTGGAACGCTTTTGACACCTTGTAGAGTCCATGCCCTGATGAATTGAGGCTGTTCTGAGGGCAAAAGGGGGTGAAACTCAATATTAGGAAGGTGTTCTTAATGTTTTGTACACTCAGTGTATATGTTTTTAAATAACATTCTTAGAAGGTTACTAAAGATTTATTGTGGTGTTTATGGAAAGTTTTCTTAATGTTCTGAGAATGGAATTTAGGGCTTATTGATGTTGGGTACAATTCATTTTTTTTGGAACATTCCCATAATTTTCATAGAACTGTTCTGTGGAAGCACTGAAATTCTCACAGAATAACTTTGTTTCTTAACGTCCTCTGAACTATTTGAGAACATTGCCAATGTCAAACCAGTTGGAGAATGTTCCTAGAACAATACCAAAATTGAAATTAAATGTAACCATGTTTGAACTTTTAGGAAACGTTGTTGTCACGGATTCAGCCGAGGCTGCCCCTCCTCCTTGCTCGGGCAGGCTTCAGCGTTCGTCGTCACCGGAGTACTAGCTGCTACCGATCCATGTATCTATGTTCGACTTGTTTTGTCTTAATTGGTTACACCTGTTTCCCATTATGTAGTTAAGTCTTCCCTATTTAACCGTCTGTCTCACACTGTGTGTTGTGCGTGTTTGTTCATGTTTTGGTTGTCGTTAGTGTGCGGGTTTGTTCCCTCCCTGCGTGGAGGTTGTTGTTCATTCTTTTACCTACGAGTAAAGTACGCCTTTTGATTAGCTCTGTGTCCTGCGCCTGACTTCGCCTACCGCATTACACTGACACCTTGACAGTTGTAATTCTTTTTTGTCAAGTTCCTTAAATGTGTTGAGAATGTTAACAGAGGAAAGGTGCATGATAGAGCATATTTTTCAACTATATACAATTTGTTCTTACCATGATCTTCTGTCACGTAATATAACCATTCTGTGGATGCTTTTTACCTGATTGTAAATGTTTATACAATTCTGGAGACAATCAAAACAATCAGAACGCAGTTTAATCACACAGAACATGTTCCCCAGAGCTATCCATCAAAATGCAAATACAAAATATATTCAAGGTGAGTCCATGAAAACAACATTGCATTTGAAAGAACACAATCTACTCTGATCCTTGTTATTTCTCGTCGTTAGAGAACTGTAACAAGAAAAAGTACAGTGGCAGAAGTGTATCCTGAGTTTAGAGTGAGGACACCGTTTCTCCTCCAGTCAGGATGCAGAGCAGAGCTTAATTGAAGAGCCTGAAATAGAGCCTCTCAAATACGGCTGGAGAGGCCCTGGCCCTGGCGCATTCCGCTCCCTTCAGCAGCCTATTACACTGACTCTATCTGGCTCGCATCCCACAGAACCCTGCAGATAAATACCAACCATTATAATGCTGCACAAACCTATTCCTGGAAGTTATTCATAAGCTTGTAGGTGTTGTTCACTGAACCACCTCCGCTACACAAAAACATGTATTATCACACAAAGACTAATGACTATCTTCATTCATTGCTCTCTTACACTTCCCTTATATTATGACTTATCTCTTTGAATATAGGCTACCAAGCACTATCAGTGTTACTTACCTGTGATTATCAAATAATTTTGTGGAGTACTGTAAATTGAGTTTCTACTGGTGATGGGTAGAAGTGTCCACTGAGTTCTATGGAAGAGCCCCATAGGCATTAAGGCCATTCGTTAGCTTGGCTTGAATAACCCAGCACTGCTCTCTACTGGCAAATATGGTGTATTGCATTTTTCAATAGGCACAGGGGTTCTTGAGGCACACAAATCAAGGATTAAAGTTTTTTAATACAATTCATTGAGTTATGCAGTATAAACTCCCTATTGTTTAAATATTACGTCACTGTATTGTTTGCCTAATGTTAAGAAGCATTCCTAATCCCTACTCAAAAGCTTTCTGAGGAGAGGATATTCTAATAAAAAGAGAATGCATGGGTACTAGCCAGGTGCTGATAAGCAAAACATCACACATGGGATGATGTGAGACAATCCTGTCTGAAGTCACAGAGAAGAATGCACCTCTAGCCACACGCAAGTCAACACCTGCATTTGGGTGACTGCTCTGTTGACTGTGCTTTGTTCTAGCTGAGATGATGACGTACTGGAATATGGACCATTTGAGAGAAACCACAACACAAGACAGGATGGCAGACTTTGACTCTGGAGTCTGAACCACAGCTAGGTATTTTAGGTTGAGTAAAGACAATTACATGAAAGCACAAGCAGAGAGACTGTTTCACCTTCTCAGTGTCTTACAAACAAGATTTGTATTATCTCAACCCACCATGTGGCGTGTAGTAACAACAGATAGGATTATCTGAGAGGAGAGAACTGTAATACCCTCTAATCCTGCAAAAAATCCCAGGGATTTTTATGTTAAATTTGTCTGGGAAACAAAGGAATGTGATCAACTGGTTTATAAAGTCAGGTAGCTATGAGATATAAACTCATGTGACTCATCCACCTTTAATTTCATTGATCAGATCACTTTATAAAACTCATGATGATGATTTTAATTTGTTTACATTTCCATATGTCTGTGATTATTAAAGTAGCCTATCCAAAGTGCATAATTTGGAACAGTGAAGAATAAAGTGTTATTACGTGGTCATTATTAAGGTAGCCTATTTGAAGTGAGTAAAAGTTACAGATACAGTAGCGTAGGCTACTCTAGAAACATGAATGTTCCATGATCACGGCGCATTTTTTTGCTATCTGATAGAAATCACAACATACCCTAAAGATTTCAATGTTTTTCGTGCGCTCCTCATATCGTATGAGCTGCAATGCGACGTGAAAACGTCTCTTTGAAAACTAAACCACCTTGAGCATAGAACAAAAATGTTACATTAACATTTCAAGTGAAGCACAGTTTGTAAGAGATAAGGCAAAATAAAGTAACGTATAGGAAATTAACAAATCAAGAGGCAAAGACTTGTGGGAAAAATTCTAAACAAAGAAATCCATCCTAACCCATGCAACAGCCTCCTTTCAATGCCTCCTGCGTCTGAGGTAGACACATCTTATAGGTCAACACTCTGAATTCGGCCTTGCCTATAGGCTGATGGACATGTCACATTTGAACTAATTTCTTCCGTATAGGAAACTGAAGACGCAAGACAAGCCAATTTTGACAATTGGTAAAGTTGATGTTGGAGTTTACAAAGGCATTGAAAAGACATATGAAGGTATGTTAATTGTCGAGGATAAACTTTTATATAATTATGAATAGCCAGACACTCGAATCTGCACAGCTGTCGTTGTAATACAATTGTTTATCCTTATGTCTATGGTTTATCCGAAGTAGCCTATACAATAACATTTTGAGAAGTGTAACATACACGAAACATTGTTGCTCATTAACTGAACTAAACGTAGAGGGGTTTTGTAGGATCTTCAATGTCCTGATAGAGATTGGCTAATACTATAGAAATATATATTATTCATGCGTTGTGCTTGTTTCTCTGTTTTATTTATCCTGATTTGGTAGACATGCTTGTAATGATAGTCTGTCCTTAATTTAGTTATGTGAAACCAGGCTATATCATGTGACTGAACAAATGTTATAAATTGTCTATTTATTGTCTAGTGTTATATTTTCCACCTCTGTCAGAAAATGTTACCTCACACAATAGCGTTTTACATTGTAACATTGTTGCAACAAAAAGACAAGACTACATGAGTAGCTTATCCACTAATTCTGATTTATCATTGAGATGGTTAGCTAGTATTTCCTAAAGCTGGCATAGTGAGGTCCGAAATTACATCAGACTTAATGGAAATGAACCAGGAGGACATCAATGAATTATAATGGCTTTGCAAAATATATTTTTTGTTTGTAATAGCACTGACATGATACTGAAATTCTAATTATTGCACACAGACATGAATGAGAACCCAAATGTAGGTAGCTACAGTATGCTGCTGACTTTGAAAAGGAATAATAATGTCAGTTATTACTTTGATCTGATCCAGTCTCTTGACACAAAAAGTGGTATTGAGTTAACCTCTACGGGATCGGTGTCCTATATACGGGACGGTTGAGCTAACGTGCGCTAATGTGATTAGCATGAAAAAAACGGGCAAATTATGCGTACTTTCTATATGAAACACCATTTTCCACCAACATGATAGAGTGGCTAATGCCTAGGAATGCTACTTCCTGATGTTGCGCCCTGCGTTCAGCTAGGGGTAAACAACACTGGGGATTAGTATTTAGCCACTCTAGCATTGTGGTGGAAAATGGTGTTTCATAAGGGAGGATGTATATTTTGCCCTTTTTTTCCAAACCTTTTCGCCATTAAATAAAGTTAAGTAGGAAATCGAAGCATTTGCAGCCTGAATGGAGGATAATGTTTTAGATACGAACCGGTCCACGGGGGATACGAGTGTATTGCCGGCCACATACAATGCGTTTGGAGGTAAAAATGAACTCAATATAGCAATCTGCCAGCCTTTGGGCTATGACCTGCAGAGACTGAGTCAGTCAGTCAGTTAGTGAGTCATTGTGCAGCAGGCCAAAGGCATCTGCTACTTCTGTGCTATGACTCATCGACATTACTGATTGGCTTAGCCACAGCTGGGAAGTATGTTGGTCACTTCCCCAGCTAGCACGACCGGTAAAACTGAATGTTTTTTAAATATTCTGAGAACAGAAGTGAACATTTTGCCTGTTCTGGGAATGTTTATTTGTAGGTTGCAGTGAGGTTCTGAGAACGTTGTACTCTGGTTCCTTGAAAGTTTTCCTGGGAGGTTTTATTAAGATCAGGTGTAGCCAATAGGTCGTTTTCCATAAAATGTCACAATAAGTTTGATTTGGCTGCTGGGGAGGCAAGGAGACCCCAGCTCAGCTAAAACCATTGACAACTGTGTGTCGTTTTCAAGGGATTGTTAAATAAATGTTATAACTATTTGCTTTTAATATCATCACCTGCTGGAGATGATGAATATGAAGTCGAAAAATGGCGAAGTTTCCCTTTAACACTTTACACTTGTGGCTGAATTGAAATGTTTCTTAAAGAAGAAATATGAAAAGCATATGCATAACCATGGTAGCAATTGAAAGGAAACAGTTAGGAGATAATGGGAAAATTATTAGACCAAAGGTAAGTGCACAACAGTTCACCTGACACAAGACTGACTCCAAACATTACACTGTTGATTTTATGCGCATTTTACATTTACTGTACTTTTCGCAGCATTTGTTGATAACAAAATCTGAAAATACTCTACATACATTCAGTAACATGATAAGTCTATTCCTGGAAAATGTGGGGTAGATGCAACATAAGACAAAACATTACAAGGGTTTGAGTGAGAGGACTAACTGGTGTCTCCCAGTGGCCACACAGTTCCTAAGCAATTTTAATGCACTTATTTGACTCAAAGAAGAGTCTTCAACCATAAGACTTTTTTGAGCTCTCCTATATGTGTCATTGAGGAACTAGAGCAACACAACCCTGCATTCCCGCCATCACACAATTATTGTTGTTTATGCAATCCAAAACCGGTCCATTATAAATCGCAATCTACGTCAGGTGGGCATAATTTGAAAGCGTGTTCTATTGCCAACATGACTAGCTAAGTTATAAAATACGATCTTACAGTGTTAGGCTTTCACAAGGCAATTCAGAGAAACAGATCGTAAGTTTGGTGCGCATAGAACGTGCATTCAGGTGCATGTGCCGTGACATTTTTCTTACAAATAAACAAACATAGGCTCATTCTGTTCAGAACATCCCAGGGTATGACGCCATGTCACCTTGCAACTGTACATCAAACATAGTGATCATAAACGTTGACCCTGTATATGACATGAGTTTTATGATATGGAAATGTGAAGTGCACATTTGGACTCATGGGTGTTTGGCTTGCTTGTATGACATCAAAGCGGTATTTATTATAATCCTCAACATCTCATCTTTCAAAATACATCTTAATACAAGTCATCTTAATTTACAGCATTTCACTCACTCAGAAAATTTGCTGAAGTTGTCCAATTACCGGGAGCGATGGGGGCAACTTCATGTTACGCGCAGTGCTCAAATTCAGAACTTCTGTCAGTCAAAACCCGTACAGTGCTGTGAAGTGCAGAGCCAGAGCGCTTATTAGTGCCCAAATCTGCCATTTTCAAACCGTATATGGGTACGAGTGTAAAGGGCTACTGTTCTCGGAACATTTTGAGAACATGACTTCAAATAGAACCACAAGGAAACCTGTAGGAAATGTTATGCTGAGGTATTGAAATTCCCACTGATTAATATTGTTTCTTAACCTTCTCTGAACTATTTGAGAACATTCCCAATGTCAAACCAGTTGGAGAACATTCCTAGAACATTACCAAAATTGAAATTAAATGTAACCATGTTTGAACTTTTAGGAAACGTTCTGTTAAAGTAATAAAATACCAAGAAAATAATATTTTATTGTCAAGTTCCTTTAAAAAAAACAGTTCCAGAAAGTTGTGGGATGGTTGTATGCAAAATAACCATAGGACAACCATGCTCTGGTTCTCAGAACAATATGCGCTAGCTGGGTTCAAGTTAGGAAAACTGACAAATGCATGACAAATCTGGCAACCTGCATAAGCTTGAACTCAGAGAGAGCGAGAGAGACAGAGACAGAGAAATACACAGAGAGAGAGCGAGATAGAGAGAAAGAGACACAGAGAGAGAGAGAGAGAGCCTCTGAGGTTCAGTTAGAAGTTTGTTAACGTACCATTATAAGGGGCAAATGGCTGACTAGGCTTAAAACAAACAAAGATAAAAGGATTATAGACCCAGGCATTTCTTTAGGAAGCGGAAATGAACGAGTGTGGGAATATTTGGATTTCCCATGCATGCCATCTCTTTCAGTAACATTACCCATGCTTTCTATTTGAATAAGACATTACTAGTGAGTGTATATTCAGTCATACAAGCGGCTGTGAAATTAGTGAGGCTGTAAAAGCAGACTGAAGGAAGTGGGAAGTTTAGTTAGCATGCTAGCCATGTGGTCAGCCCACAAACCAAACCATGAGGAACTGGAGATTGAAGAACACATCTAAAGATCATAGATCTTCTCGGATCTGAGATGAAACTGCCAGAAAGAACCATAATGTATTAGTGGAATAACTTTAGTGCAATAATAGATTTAGACTAGAGGAAGCAAATATTTTACTTCCTAAAATTATTCTGTTGTATTACTGCTGCTGCCTCCTTTGCTATTGTCCCAGAGCTCAGAAAAGTGAATTTAATTGATTCATATCCCATAGTCTAGACATCCATTCAGATTTTTTTAGTGTCTTGTTATTGATCTGACAGATGCAGGGAGAGCTTAGCCCCCATGATGCTGTACAGTAGCAGCTCCAATCAAAGCTCCCATCTCATTATGCAACGCTCAGAGCTCCTGCTGGCCCCTCCTGATGACTTCATGATATGGAAACTTCTACTGGGCGACCACAGAGCTCGTATCAGAGAAGGCCTGCTGAATGCTTAGCGGTTGAAGCAGCATGGCTCACAGACTGTACTGGGTGGATGGGGAACTAACCAAGACAAGGGGCTGAGGCAGGCACATCAGACAGAGAGACATTTACTCTGATGTTTTAGGTCTTCTATTATGATTCAAAATTCAAAAGGCACTCACACATCTGAGCTATCTTTGTTGCAGGTGCATGGTAACAGTTGAATAAGATGAGAAAAAATAGCTTTTGAGCTCTGACGAAGGCCTTGAGGCTGATACGTAAAGCTTAATAAAGAGCAGTGATAATAGCAAGAGCAGTGTGCGGGTTTCTTCTTTTTTCTCATTTTTTCCCAGATCTTCTATTATGGCCATGGATAATCAGATATGGGGACGCTAATGGACTATAATGCTCACAGGTTTATTTTTATTTTTTTCTGGTCAGGTCACCTGGTCAGGAAGCCCTCCTGGCCCTATGAGTGTTGGTTCATCCAAGTTCAACAGAGCACCCTCTTGATTATCTTGTCACATATGACAGTCTTTTTCCAACCAACTAATAATATCCCAAAGAGCACACCATGTGTTTTCTACTCTTTTAAGGACCCCATCACTTAGTGGGATACTGTATGAACTACACTGATTCCAAAGCCTGGTCTGCATGTGTTGGCTGGTCAGAATGTGGTTGTATGTTTGAGGTGTGGATACCACAGAGTTGTCAACAGACCCAGGGCAGCTGCACTAAGTAAAGAATACAAAGACACCACAGCAGATCTTAAACATTCTCTACCCTGCCTTTTAACAAAACCACAAACTCTCAAGAGGCCCAACCAAAAGTTGGAGGGAGAGAGGATCGCAAAGCACAACTTGTTGAGTCTTGATATGAACAAATGGGAACGAATGAGGGCAAACAGCTCATTGTCAGTTACTTAATATCTTGTCAACAACTTTGTGATAATGTGGATGTAGATTGGGACTGTTTTTTCCCCCCTCTATCTGCTCACCATATGTTGGCCTGTGTGTGTGTGAGTTATTTGCCTTCACATGTATGATGTAAACAGGCTCCTCACAAAGACAAATGAACCATGAGAGTGAGTGGAAAATGCAGTGATTTTCTCTCAGTTTACCAAAGCTTTTAGCTTTTATTAACGATGGTCCAGACCCAGTAGGGCCTGGTAAATGCATCTAGTGTTTTATTAGTGGCAAATTGTGACATTATTGGATTAAAATGCTGCCTGTTATACAACGGCTGATTGGTTAAAACCGCATTCCAGCCGGTGTCTATTCCACAAGTTGCCACCGGCTAAATCTATGACGTTAAAATGCCTTTTTACTCTGTTCCATCTGACTGCACAATCCACTGTCTCATCAGCCCAGCCAGGCAATTTATAAACTTGATCGCCACTATAAAAAGCATCTAGACATTATCTCACATTTCTTTTAGACTAACATTTTGTTTTCAACTGGGAGATTTGTATAAACCTTGCTGTCTGTCTCTCCGACATTTGCAACATTGTTTCAATATTGAAATTCGATCTCCTGCTGTCCCATAGTAATAAACGTGTCGGGACGAGACAGGCAGGCAGGCAGCCATTCGAAATCATGAATCGTCCAGCATAATTTTTATGGATATATACAAAAAAATTTAAACCGAAAAAAGGTCAAATGAATTGCAGCTAATTTGCAGTCTTTCCAGCTTCAGTTTGAAGTGATTGTGTTACTGTAGCTGTGTTGTTGGCTAGCTCCTCTGAACAGTGTCTTGATGAGTGAGCACATTTTCTATGCCATGCGAAATCGCTCCTCATTAGCTCATTGTTATGGATGTATCCAAATAAATGTCACTAGAAAACTACTTAAACAAATGCAAATGCAGCTATTTTGCTGTTATTATGGCTGCACTTTTTGCCGTGACTGTAAGTTAGCCGTAGTTGGCTAGCTAGCAAGCAAGGGATAAGAACGTTGCCAGCCAGTATGGCAATGGAACATTTTGAACGAACGACTGGGTCGAGTCCATAGATACAGAACAAAAAGACTGAACGACTGGGTCTCTAGCAACCCTAGATTTGTGTCGGGACTATATCTTGTGGAAGGATTAAATAGTATGAATAAATTAATCAAAATAACGTTTCTAATGAAAATACGTCAATCATTATTTGAATATGTTGGTAACCCGTTGTATAAAAGTGATAATGCCCTCGAAGCCGGTGTTTGGAGGATATATTGGCTCGACTTCGTCTTGGGCCTAACAACACCTGTGCCAATATATCCTCCAAACACCGGCTTTGAGGGCATTATCACTTAAATATCCAAGCCTTTGCCAGATTTGTGCTCAATTTTGCACTGTTAACATTTCTTTAAAATCATAGGTCCACAATGACCCACAGGACTCAAGGATGCTTTAACCTAAGTACAGTATAGGCCAATCATATCCAAATATCCTGTATAAATACACAAAGGAAAAAATACGTATTCACATTACTTATATGTTGGTATATTATAACAATGAGTAAAGGACAAAACTTCCTGCACAATGTACTTATAGTGAACATTAGAATTGAAAATGAATTGGCCCTCTTGTAATGATCCAGCTCCTGTCCCCTGCCCACAGGAGTCACAGATGAATATGGAGAGCCTGAGCAAGCCAGAGCTGCTGATGCTCTTCAGTGTCCTGGAGGGAGAGCTGGAGGCTCGCGACCTGGTCATCGAGACCCTCAGGGTAAGAGCTATCCATCGTCTTTCCCCTTGTGGAATTTCCAGGCAGGACCCAAATGCCCCTCAATGATGCCACCATTACCTACAGTGGGGAAAAAAAGTATTTAGTCAGCCACCAATTGTGCAAGTTCTCCCACTTAAAAAGATGAGAGAGGCCTGTAATTTTCACCATAGGTACACGTCAACTATGACAGACAAATTGAGGAAAAAAATTCCAGAAAATCACATTGTAGGATTTTTTATGAATTTATTTGCAAATGATGGTGGAAAATAAGTATTTGGTCACCTACAAACAAGCAAGATTTCTGGCTCTCACAGACCTGTAACTTCTTCTTTAAGAGGCTCCTCTGTCCTCCACTCGTTACCTGTATTAATGGCACCTGTTTGAACTTGTTATCAGTATAAAAGACACCTGTCCACAACCTCAAACAGTCACACTCCAAACTCCACTATGGCCAAGACCAAAGAGCTGTCAAAGGACACCAGAAACAAAATTGTAGACCTGCACCAGGCTGGGAAGACTGAATCTGCAATAGGTAAGCAGCTTGGTTTGAATAAATCAACTGTGGGAGCAATTATTAGGAAATGGAAGACATACAAGACCACTGATAATCTCCCTCGATCTGGGGCTCCACGCAAGATCTCACCCCGTGGGGTCAAAATGATCACAAGAACGGTGAGCAAAAATCCCAGAACCACATGGGGGACCTAGTGAATGACCTGTAGAGAGCTGGGACCAAAGTAACAAAGCCTACCATCAGTAACACACTATGCCGCCAGGGACTCAAATCATGCATTGCAAGATGTGTCCCCCTGCTTAAGCCAGTACATGTCCAGGCCCGTCTGAAGTTTGCTAGAGTGCATTTGGATGATCCAGAAGAGGATTGGGAGAATGTCATATGGTCAGATGAAACCAAAATATAACTTTTTGGTAAAAACTCAACTCGTCGTGTTTGGAGGACAAAGAATGCTGAGTTGCATCCAACGAACACCATACCTACTGTGAAGCATGGGGCTGGAAACATCATGCTTTGGGGCTGTTTTTCTGCAAAGGGACCAGGACGACTGATCCGTGTAAAGGAAAGAATGAATGGGGCCATGTATCGTGAGATTTTGAGTGAAAACCTCCTTCCATCAGCAAGGGCATTGAAGATGAAACGTGGCTGGGTCTTTCAGCATGACAATGATCCCAAACACACCGCCCGGGCAACGAAGGAGTGGCTTCGTAATAAGCATATCAAGGTCCTGGAGTGGCCTAGCCAGTCTCCACATCTCAACCCCATAGAAAATCTTTGGAGGGAGTTGAAAGTCCGTGTTGCCCAGCGACAGCCCCAAAACATCACTGCTCTAGAGGAGATCTGCATGGAGGAATGGGCCAAAATACCAGCAACAGTGTGTGAAAACCTTGTGAACACTTACAGAAAACGTTTGACCTGTGTCATTGCCAACAAAGGGTATATAACAAAGTATTGAGAAACTTTTGTTATTGACCAAATACTTATTTTCCACCATAATTTGCAAATAAATTCATTAAAAATCCTACAATGTGATTTTCTGGATTTTTTTTTCTCATTTTGTCTGTCATAATTGACATGTACCTATGATGAAAATTACAGGCCTCTCTCATCTTTTTAAGTGGGAGAACTTGCACAATTTGTGGCTGACTAAATACTTTTTTTCCCCACTGTATAATATGAGGTCTGAAGCATAGAGATACAACTATGATTTATAATTATGTCTGAGGAGTTGTTACCATGGTTGGGGTCAATTTTGAATTTCAGAATTTAATTCAATTTAAACAATTAATTTGAATTGAATTTGAACTGGCCACACCCCACAGGAAGAAGTAAAAAAAAAAGTAATTCAGACCCATTCAACTAAGACATGAAACATGAAAGTCTCATTCATTTGACAAATATTTTATCAAAAGTATATACCACTTATTAATGCAAGGAATACACATACCATTTCAAATATTAGTTTGATTACAACTCAGATTTCAAACAGTAATTTTCTTTATCATGAAATGTTACATTGTTCCCTTCAATACTGCAGTGTTTGATGTAATGCATTCTGGGAAATGTATTCTGATATTTAAAAACATTAAGGGAATTATGAATTATTATAGACAACCCACAACATGATCTTATAATATTTCCAGACCACTGTAATCTTTTTTTACAATTTTTTTGGGAAAAGGAGTTTTAAAATGTTTCAACCTTATGCTACATGGTATTGGTAACCATACATGATGTCAAAATAAACATTTCAATAGAGATAAATAAGCCATTAGAATTTCATTGAATTCAAATTCAAATTCTGCTTCCTGTGGTATGTGGCCAATTCAAATTAATTTTTCAAATGATAGAATTGACCCCAACCCAGTCAAGTCGTTTGTTGGGCACGTCATTAATCAAACAAAGTAACTCGGTAACCATATTTCTATCCTGTATAAAGCTGCCCGTTGAAGTACATAATTTAGCAATGTGAAATATATTATTTGAATAATGATACAAGTGTGGATTCATTAGTTATTGTCAAATTTAACCTACCTCGTGTTTGTTTGAAGCGCACTGTTTCCCTGTTGACTAGCCCTATATAGGATTCCTCGCATCCACGCATGGTGTCCTAGATGGCTACAATCCAGAGCCCGGAAAATATTTGGCAAAAATGTTTAGGGGGGTAGTTGTTTCCGAAAATCCTGTTACTGAAGGCAAATCTATAATCAGTAACTCCTTGTCTGTCCATCCAGATTGTACATATGTGGATATCTGTATAGAAACCGTCTAAACCAAATTTTCTCCAAACCGGTACTTACTACGCATTATAAAATCCGGACGGATGGATAAGGAGTTACGGATTATAGATATGCATTCAGTAACAGTATTTTCAGAAACAAGTACCCCCCTTAAAATGTAAGCTGAATATTTTCAGGGCTCTGCATTGTACCCACCTAGGACACCATGCACGGATATGACACAAGCTAATGGGTGTGTGTTCATGTAAAACGTTTGTTTATGAGATGATGATATGTCTATGGTGGTAAATGATGCATTCATTGTAGAAATGTATTTTGAGCTATCATGTTGTAACATTCCTAGCGAAGGACGGTTCCTGGAAAGAGTAGGCCTACTTTCTCAGTTTGACCTTTGCCGGGGAGATAGCAGTAGTTGAAGTAGTAGTTGAAGTAGTTGAATGCCTGAACAGTTTTTTTTATTGCTGAGAATATATTTGATTGATCGAAGTATTTATGTCAGCTTCAAGTTTATCTTTTTTTAAACTGGCCAAGTCATACTGCACCTGTAAATATTGTAAATAAAATCCTCTCAATGAGGTGAACCGTCAACATCCTGTCTGACTCCTAACTCTCCGCTCCACCGCCTTCGGCTCATGCTTCACAGGAATCGCAGATGTAAGATAGCCAGGTTAGTGGTCCACAAACTGGGACTGTTGTTCGAGAGCAGAGTTAGCCATTACCTAATAGCCTCTCTTACCAGGCTTCTAGTAGTACTGTACTGTACACACGGGACAGCTGGAGACGAGACAGACTACCCATTACCTGACCTCCCATTTGAATTTTAAATTTAAAATTTTATTTCACCTTTATTTAACCAGGTAAACCAGTTGAAAACAAGTTCTCATTTACAACTGCGACCTGGCCAAGATAAAGCAAAGCAGTGCGATAAAAAACAACAACACAGAGTTACATATGGGGTAAACAAAACATAAAGTCAAAAATACAACAGAAGATATTATATACAGTGTGTGCAAATGTAGCAAGTTATGGAGGTAAGGCAATAAATAGGCCATAGTGCAAAATAATTACAATTTAGTATTAACACAGGAATGATAGATGTGCAAGAGATGATGTGCAATGATTTAACCTGACTTTAATTGATGGGATGTCCTTTAGCCAACCAGGGAAAAAGCTCTACTTTAGTAGCCACAGTATACAGCCACGTATTCCAATTCATCCTGTCAATGCACCTGGGATGTCAGGCTGTCTGGCTGTGGGAAGATAACCCTCTATCTGTCTGCAGTCTGAGGATTGTCTCTGGCTAATAACCCACATTTTCCATTCATCCTTTAAAGGTAGACTCAGGAAGATTACATTCACATACACAATGTGGTGTGCAGACAACAAAAAAACGGTACAACAGCAGCATAATTAAAATCTACCATAACTGCTGCAGGCTCATCCTAACGTGTATTGATTTAGTTGCATGTTCGACAAGTCATGTTGAGTTTTTATTGATCACCATGACTGCTGATTAGTACCAAGTACAATACAAAGTAACCTGAGTAATACAACAAACTATATCTAGGTGAACAAACTGCAGAAATCAAGGTCCCCTAGAACATTAATGTATTGTGTCTAGACCATAATCTACACATCTCCTGGGCACTGGCCATCTAAGGCAAGGTAATTGAATGCACCGTGCTGGGTGGGTGGAAGATGACTATGTGTGCAGTGAGACTTGGAGTGAACAAATAAACAAAGGCCTTAACTGGAGCCGTGGGGATGTGTGGCTGACTGTGTGGCTTCACTGACACTAAATCACCCTGATCTGTAAACTCATTCCTTGGTTGCCTAAGCAGTAGTCTCTTGTGGCCAGCAATGGTTCTGAGATTACCTCAAAACAGTGTGCACTGGAATATGGAATCTCTTCTTGCACTCACATGAAAGAAAAGTGAACAACATTACAACAATGGATCCCATAGTTACTCAAATTGAGAAAGGCTGAGGACTAGAATAACAACTTTTCTTCTTTTGGTTTTCAGTAGGTGTATGTTTTCATTTCCCGCTACAAAACAAAGAACCGTGTGTTAGGTAGCATATGAACTCACCAATATTTGGAGCAACAGATCATGTGAACAATTCTTATAGCTCAAGGCACTCAGTCTCTTGCTAATTTTGAATCACCACAGTATTTTTATGAGAACTATTCAGTATGTGGTTCAACAGAGCAGCCACAAGCTGCCATTGACGTGGTATTGTATGTGTTTCACTGTCAGTCACATGGTGATTCCTATTTCCAATGAGTCTAAAGGTTTACATTTGTTATATTACCTTTTTTTTTTTACTCATTTCTTATAATGGCATGGTATGCTGGGAAATCAAGTTGGGTTAATATGACAGATATTTCTGTGTTCTGTTTCTACAATGTTTTATGATAATGTCTAAAGCTATTCTCACTGTTTACCAGTATCCATCCATAGCTCATTTTACCTGCTTCTCCTTATGCTGTGGCATGCTGCAGAAAGTTGGAGCCTAGCGATGCCCATATTTGGCACACACTAGTGTGGGAAAAAAGGAAGTACAAAATGTTAGAATTGGGACCGTTTCGTGCCTGCTAGCAATGCCACATTAGCGCAGGAATGAGTGAATAAGCTTTGGTTGACCTGGCTGTTAAACATTAGCAACGTCAGGAATGTGTTTCATGTCAGTCCTCCTCCTCCTCACACTCCCCCCTTCTCGAAAGCACCACTGGAACACCAAACAGCCTCCCTTTGTGCTGCAGTGTGTGTGTGTGTGTGTGTGTGTGTGTGTGTGTGTGTGTGTGTGTGTGTGTGTGTGTGTGTGTGTGTGTGTGTGTGGACATGTTTAACTATTCTTGTGGGGACCAGAAGAATAGTAAACAAACATACAATTGACCAACTGGGGACATTTTGTTAGTCCCCATGAGGTCAAATGCTATTTCTAGGGGGTTTAGGGTTAAGGTTAGAATTAGTGTTAGGGTTAGAATTACGTTAATAATAATATAATATGCCATTTAGCAGACGCTTTTATCCAAAGCGACTTACAGTCATGTGTGCATAAATGTTTACGTATGGGTTAAGGGTTAGGGTTAGGAGCTAGGGTTAGGTTTAGGGTTAAGGTTAGGGTTAAGGTTAGGGCAAGGGTAAGAGTACGGGTTAGGGTTAGGTTTAGGGTTAGGGGTAAGGGAAAATAGGATTTTTAATGGGACTGAATTGTGTGTCCCCACAAGGTTAGCTGTACAAGACTGTGTGTGTGTGTGTGCGTGTGTGCGTGTGTGCGTGCGTGCGTACGTGTGTGTTTGTGTTCTGCGGGGGACGCACCGTCATCTTAATTTCCTTGTGTTTACTCTATTGGAGGTGACATGTGTCACAGCAGTCACTGTTGAGTGAGAGGCCTGGATGGATGACAACGATTGTTAGAGGACTTGGCTGTAGCACAAACAGATCTGGGACCAGGCTATAACATAGTGAGAGAGGAGTAAGCTACAGTACATACAGATCTGGGACCAGGCTTGGTGCTTGGTGTGGGGACCATTGCACTGGACAGTTGTGTTATGATGTGTGAGGCTGAGGAATGTTCCCTCTCTCTCCTGGGTCATACAGGTCAGATACAGGACCAGGGTATTGGGTAATGGCTAATGACTAGCTGTCATGCACCAGACTGTGCCCACTGTGTGTTTCAGAGAAATGTTTCAAGTCTTGCAGGTCCTTATTTTCCATCCTTTTTGATCTGCCCTCTCATATCCCAACGGACCAGATCAAATAACAGCATGAACAAGACTTCACAGCCTCTGTATCCTGATATCTTTACCGATGGATAGATATTACAGTGCCTTGCAAAAGTATTCATCCCCCTTGCCGTTTTTCTTATTTTGTAGCATTACAACCTGTAATTTAAATTGATTTTTATTTGGATTTCATGTAATGGACATACACAAAATAGTCAAAATTGGTGAAGTGAAATGAAAAAAATAACTTGTTAATTTTTTTTTTTTTTTTATAAATAACGGAAAAGGGGTGTGTGCATATGCATTCACCCCCTCTGCTATGAAGCCCCTAAATAAGATCTGGTGCAACCAATTACCTTCAGAAATCACATAATTAGTTAAATAAAGTCCACCTGTGAGCAATCTAAGTGTCACATGATCTGTCACATGATCTCAGTATATATACACCTGTTCTGAAAGGCCCCAGAGTCTGCAACACCACTAAGCAAGGGGCACCACCAAGCAAGCAGCACCGTGAAGACCAAGGAGAAGTACAGATCAGGGTTGGGTTATAAAAAAATATCGGAAACTTTGAACATCCCACAAAGCACCATTAAATCCATTATTAAAAAATGGAAAGAATATGGCACCACAACAAACCTGCCAAGAGAGGGCCGCCCACCAAAAACTCACGGACCAGGCAAGGAGGGCATTAATCAGAGAGGCAACAAAGAGACCAAAGATAACACTGAAGGAGCTGCAAAGCTCCATAGCGGAGATTGGAGTATCTGTCCATAGGACCACTTTAAGCCATACACTCCACAGAGCTGGGCTTTCCGGAAGAGTGGCCAGAAAAAAGCCATTGCTTAAAGAAAGAAATAAGCAAACACGTTTGGTGTTTGCCAAAAGGCATGTGGTCAAATGAGACTAAAATTGAGATTTTTGGCCGTCAAGGAAATCGCTATGTCTGGCGCAAACCCAACACCTCTTATCACCCCGAGAACACCATCCCCACAGTGAAGCATGGTGGTGGCAGCATCATGCTGTGGGCATGTTTTTCATCGGCAAGGACTGGGAAACTGGTCAGAATTGAAGGAATGATGGATGGCGCTAAATACAGCGGGGGGGGGGTTATGCACACTCAAGTGTTCTGTTTTTTTTTGTGTTATTTCTTGTTTGTTTCACAAGCAAAAATATTTTGCATCTTCAAAGTGGTAGGCATGTTGTGTACATCAAATGAAACAAACCCCCCAAAAATCTATTTTAATTCCCGGTTGTAAGGCAACAAAATAGGAAAAATGTCAAGGGGGGGTGAATACTTTCGCAAGCCACTGTACAGTGGGGAAAAAAAGTATTTAGTCAGCCACCAATTGTGCAAGTTCTCCCACAGAAAAAGATGAGAGAGGCCTGTAATTTTCATCATAGGTACACGTCAAATATGACAGACAAATTGAGAAGAAAAAATCCAGAAAATCACATTGTAGGATTTTTAATGAATTTATTTGCAAATTATGGTGGAAAATAAGTATTTGGTCACCTACAAACAAGCAAGATTTCTGGCTCTCACAGACCTGTAACTTCTTCTTTAAGAGGCTCCTCTGTCCTCCACTCGTTATCTGTATTAATGGCACCTGTTTGAACTTGTTATCAGTATAAAAGACACCTGTCCACAACCTCAAACAGTCACACTCCAAACTCCACTATGGCCAAGACCAAAGAGCTGTCAAAGGACACCAGAAACAAAATTGTAGACCTGCACCAGGCTGGGAAGACTGAATCTGCAATAGGTAAGCAGCTTGGTTTGAAGAAATCAACTGTGGGAGCAATTATTAGGAAATGGAAGACATACAAGAGCACTGATAATCTCCCTCGATCTGGGGCTCCACGCAAGATCTCACCCCGTGGGGTCAAAATGATCACAAGAACGGTGAGCAAAAATCCCAGAACCACACGGGGGGACCTAGTGAATGACCTGCAGAGAGCTGGGACCAAAGTAACAAAGCCTACCATCAGTAACACACTACGCCGCCAGGGACTCAAATCCTGCAGTGCAAGACGTGTCCCCCTGCTTAAGCCAGTACATGTCCAGGCCCGTCTGAAGTTTGCTAGAGTGCATTTGGATGATCCAGAAGAGGATTGGGAGAATGTCATATTGTCAGATGAAACCAAAATAGAACGTTTTGGTAAAAACTCAACTCGTCGTGTTTGGAGGACAAAGAATGCTGAGTTGCATCCAAAGAACACCATACCTACTGTGAAGCATGGGGGTGGAAACATCATGCTTTGGGGCTGTTTTTCTGCAAAGGGACCAGGACGACTGATCCGTGTAAAGGAAAGAATGAATGGGGCCATGTATCGTGAGATTTTGAGTGAAAACCTCCTTCCATCAGCAAGGGCATTGAAGATGAAACGTGGCTGGGTCTTTCAGCATGACAATGATCCCAAACACACCACCCGGGCAACGAAGGAGTGGCTTCGTAAGAAGCATTTCAAGGTCCTGGAGTGGCCTAGCCAGTCTCCAGATCTCAACCCCATAGAAAATCTTTGGAGGGAGTTGAAAGTCTGTGTTGCCCAGCGACAGCCCCAAAACATCACTGCTCTAGAGGAGATCTGCATGGAGGAATGGGCCAAAATACCAGCAACAGTGTGTGAAAACCTTGGGAAGACTTACAGGAAACGTTTGACCTCTGTCATTGCCAACAAAGGGTATATAACAAAGGATTGAGAAACTTTTGTTATTGACCAAATACTTATTTTCCACCATAATTTGCAAATAAATTCATTAAAAATCCTACTGTGATTTTCTGGATTTTTTTTTCTCATTTTGTCTGTCATAGTTGACGTGTACCTATGATGAAAATTACAGGCCTCTGTCATCTTTTTAAGTGGGAGAACTTGCACAATTGGTGGCTGACTAAATACTTTTTTCCCCACTGTATATATGACATTGGCATATGTTTTGTTCCTGCCTAGCAGAGACACACCATTGGGCGCACACTCTACTAGCTTAGCCGACTGCTCAGCCGAACACAACATTGGTCGTACAGTGCCTGCCCTCCAGGACACCTACAGTCGTGGTCAAAAGTTTTGAGAATGAAAAAAATACTAATTTTCACAAAGTCTGCTGCCTCAGTTTTGATGATGGCAATTTGCATATACTCCAGAATGTCACAAAAGGACCAGCTGCCATCATGTCAGTGATTCTCTCGTTAACACAGGTGAGAGTGTTGACGAGGACAAGGCTGGAGATCACTCTGTCATGCTGATTGAGTTAGAAAAACAGACTGGAAGCTTTAAAAGGAGGGTGGTGCTTGAAATCATTTTTCTTCCTCTGTTAACCATGGTTACCTGCAAGGAAACATGTGCCGTCATCATTGCTTTGCACAAAAAGGGCTTCACAGGCAAGGATATTGCCGCTAGTAAGATTGCACCTAAATCAGCCATTTATCGGATCATCAAGAACTTCAAGGAGAGAGGTTGAATTGTTGTGAAGAATGCCCAAGAAAGTCCAGCAAGCGCCAGGACCGTCTCCTAAAGTTGATTCAGCTGTGGGATCGGGGCACCACCAGTGCAGAGCTTGCTCAGGAATGGCAGCAGGCAGGTGTGAGTGCATCTGCACGCACAGTGAGGTGAAGACTTTTGGAGGATGGCCTGGTGTCAAGAAGGGCAGCAAAGAAGCCACTTCTCTCCAGGAAAAATATCAGGGACAGACTGATATTCTGCAAAAGGTACAGGGATTGAACTGCTGAGGACTGGGGTAAAGTAATTTTCTCTGATGAATCCCCTTTCCGATTGTTTGGGGCATCCGGAAAACACCTTGTCCGGAGAAGACAAGGTGAGCGCTACCATCAGTCCTGTGTCATGCCAACAGTAAAGCATCCTAAGACCATTCATGTGTGGGGTTGCTTCTCAGCCAAGGGAGTGGGCTCACTCACATTTTTGCCTAAGAACACAGCCATGAATAAAGAATGGTACCAACACATCCTCAGAGAGCAACTTCTCCCAACCATCCAAGAACAGTTTGGTGACGACCAATGCCTTTTCCAGCATGATGGAGCACCTTGCCATAAGGCAAAAGGGATAACTAAGTGGCTCGGGGAACAGAACATCGACATTTTGGGTCCATGGCCAGGAAACTCCCCAGACCTTAATCCCATTGAGAACTTGTAGTCAATCCTCAAGAGGCGGGTGGACAAACAAAACCCCACAAATTCTGACTTACTCCAAGCATTGATTATGCAAGAATGGGCTGCCATCAGTCAGGATGTGGCCCAGAAGTTAATTGACAGCATGCCAGGGCGGATTGCAGAGGTCTTGAAAAAGAAGGGTCAACACTGCAAATATTGACTCTTTGCATAAACTTAATGTAATTGTCAATAAAAGCCTTTGACACTTATGGAATGCTTGTAATTATACTTCAGTATACCATAGTAACATCTGACAAAAATATCTCATAACACTGAAGCAGCGAACTTTGTGAAGACCAATACTTGTGTCGTTCTCAAAACTTTTGACCACGACTGTACAACACCCGGTGTCGCAGGAAGGCCAAGAAGATCATCAGGGGCCATCCGTGCCACGGCCTGTTCTCCCCGCTTCCATCACAGACGCGGGCAGTGTAGTATCATCATGGCAAAAACGGACAGTTTGGCTAATAGCTTCTACCAGACCATCAGGCTGCTGAATAGCCACCACTAGGCAGCTACCTACTACCTGCTCCCCACCCCCTCAACAGACATTTACCCTGCCCCACCCCACTGGACATTTATCAGTGTTACAGTTGTAAATATGTATTTATTGTTATTTTTTAAAATTGTAATTATTTGTATTGTTTCACTCACTTCCCTTTGACCTGCACTGTTGGAGCACGGCGCTTAAGAATTTCACTGTACCCTGCAATTACATATGCGACCCTGTGCATGTGACTAATAAACTCTAATTTAATCAACTAATCATAGTCTCGAATCAAGAGTTTTTAAATAGTTGAATCAGGTGTGCTTCTGCTAGGCAAAAGCTTGCACCCAGAGGCAACAACTGACCCTCAGTGGATAAGAATGGCCATCCCTTAGACCTGTGCCTTGTTTCCGTACAACCACCACATTGACTCCTTCAGCCAGGTTCACTGCAGCTCAGAGGCAAGTTGCTGAAGTCGCCATTGTTCCCCATGCACTGGTAGAGTAAAGGTCTAGTCAGCCCTGGCCCAGACCCCAGCAGGAGCAGCCACCGTACAAATGCGCTGACTGAAGACAGACAACATCTGTTGCTTCTTCCTCTTTCTCTAGCACACTTTCCTCTTCTGCCTGCTCCCTCGCTCTCTTCTCCCCCCCCCTCTCTCTCCCTCTCTACTTCTTCCTCTTCTGCCTGCTCTACTGCTTTCCCTCTCACCCTCTCTTTCTCTCTCTCCTGCTCTCTCCCTATCTCTATCTTCCTGGTAGGGATGGGAATCCCCACACCCATAGAAAATATGGTTGATGTTTCTCTTGGCATGTTACGTTTGCCGCTGTGGCTGACTTCCTGTTTAGCAAGCAGTGGAGGGAAGATTATTGCAGCAGGCCTGAAGGAAGGGAAAGAGCAGCATGCAGAAACTGAAAAGAAACAGATTATGGGTTTTGGAAGTCGCTGGGGAGCCAGGTTAGACTTGTGCATAGTGTATTGTTTATTGTACATGTAGCTGCATAGTACTAGTGGCTGTCTGATTATCATATTTGACTTTCTTATATACTTACAAAACTGTAACATATCTCAGGGAGAGAGTATGTTTATTCAGGTAGAAACTTAAATTACTGTTACAGTAAGAGCTGATTGAACAATAACAATAACCATTATACACAATATAACCCGTTTTGACACACATACAGTACTCTACCCCAGTGTTTCTCAACCCTCGTCTCCTCTCCTCCCTCAGGCCCAGTGCAGAGACACATATGTGGAGAAGCGCTATGGGAAGTACAACCTGAGTGACCCGTTCCTGGCTCTGCAGAGGGACGGTGAGGCCTTGGGGGGGCAGAGCCCTGGGGTCCACCAGGCTGCAGCCTGCTCTAGCCCCCTGGCTGTGCTCAAGCAGGTGGTCACCCACTGCAGGAGGATGCAGGAGAAGATGCTCGCCCAGCTAGCTGCAGCCGAGAGCAGGCACAGGAGGGTAGGGCTGGGTGTTGTGGCTGGGGCTTAGATGCCAACCCCTCCACTTTTGATTAGATTAAAGATAAACAAAACTAGCTGACAACCGAAGCATAACTAATCAGGAGGGGTTATTTTCCACCAGGGAAATTGCATTTAGTTAGCAGATTATCCTGACCTGGGAATGTATCATTTCTGTGTCTCTGTCTCCCCCCTGTGGTTGTGTCAGGTCATTGCAGATCTGGAGGAGGCGAGTAGAAGGCATGCAGAGGACACCGCCGAGGGCGATGATGTCACTTGCATCCTAGAAAAGGAGAGGGAACGCCTCTTGCAACAGGTAGAGATAACATCAATATCTGAGTGATAACTGCTATAGGATTCCATTTTTAAAATGTAACCTATTGTACTCTATTCTGCCTTTAGCTGGAGTTTGAGCGGGGCCAGGTGCGTCGTCTGGAGAAGGAACAGAAGAAGGTCCTCGTGCAGCTGGAGGAGGAGCGGTTGCAGCACAAGCAGCTTTCCTCTGCCCTGGCCAAGGAGTGCAAGTGGGCCAGTCAGCGGGCCCTGGAGGAGGGCCACCGCCTGGCTGAGGCAGGCCGTAGGCTGGAGAAGGAGCAGGGGGAGATCCTGGCCCTGAGGGCCGAGCTGCAGGAGGAGAGGAGGAGGGCCTTGCAGATGGAGGCCAGGGTGGAGGAGCGGCTGGCTGAGTTCGACACGGAGAAGGAGCAGCTCCGCTCTCGGCTCAAGAGGGAGGAGGCCCAGTGCTGCCTGCTGCAGGAGCAGGTGGAGGCGCTGAGGAGAGAGCTGCAGGGAGAGAGGGGAGCTGAGGAGGAGGAAGAGAGGAGAGACTCTCCTGTGGACACCAGTGGAGGGTCACCACTACTACGACCACCACCACACTCCAGCCAGGTAGAGGGGGGTAAGGAGCCTAAAGTCAACAGGCACGACTTCCTCAGGGAGGACGCCCTTCCAGACAGACTGGGCCTGGACAACTGGAGTGAGAACAGCAGCCCTGTCCTGCTATCCCCTGCCCTCCTGAATCAGAGCCTGTCCCCCTGCAGCACAGGGTCCTCCTCCCTCACCTCCTCCCCCTGCTCCTCTCCTCAGCTGGCCAAACGGCTGGCCCTGGCCACCAGCCCCAGCTACCAGTCCTCCTACCAGGCAGGCATCAACCAGCGCTTCCACGCTGCTCGCCACAAGTTCCAGGGCCACACTGAAGCAGAGCAGCAACAGCAGGATGGAAGAGGGGGTGGCAGCCTGCCCCAGTCACCCAGAGACCTGTCCCCATCCCCTGAGCCCGTCCCTGTCTCTGTCCCCAGGCCAGCCAAGCAGCTGGCCCGCAGCACAGTCACCCAGGTCCTGTCCCGCTTCACAGTCCAGCAGGGGGCCAAACCTCCGCCACCTAACAACTCTCCCTTCGGCACTGACTACCGTAACCTGGCCCTGACCCCATCCTCCCCTGTCATCCCCAGGGCCTCTGGTGCTCTGCCCCTAGGGGTCCGCTCCCCCACCATCCCCCGAGCAGACAGGGGCAACCCTCCCCCCATTCCCCCTAAGAAGCCTGGCCTGGCCCAGTCTCCAGCGCCACCCGTCCATGGTACCAGAGCCAGACACTTTCCTGAGCTGTCAGGAAGCTGTGGTCTCACCAGCAGCAAGGAGAACGTTAAAGAGCTGGACATGGTGGTTTCCTCCATCAGCTAGCCTAGCCTGCTACTGGGTGCTACTAGTGCTGTGTTCTTTTATACTGCTCACACGTTTGTATGCTAAGGCACGCTCCAAAACACTGTCAAGTTAACTGTATTTATTTTACATGCATTCTGCTTCATTTTTATTATAGCACTATAGATGTGTTTGTATTTATCCATTTTTGGTTTGCTGAGTTGTTAATAATTTAAGAAGAAGAAGCAGTAAAATGGTGAAAAATGTGCCAACATACATGTCAGTTGCTGGGTACTTTTCAAAGGTTTGCTAAGAAGAGCATGCAATGTCATGGGACAATCAAATGTCTCTCTATGCACTACTTATAAAACAGCTTCTGAATTTGAGTTAGGAAATAAGCATATCTCTAAATCAAGATTTGGATTTAACCTACTGTGTTGTTCTGGAAATACTGAACAAAATAAGAGAGCTTATCTTGAACTGAAGAGTTTAATACTGAAACTAGGCTGCTTACAAACACATTATTATAATGATTATATTTCCTAAAATGGCACAGGATTTTACAATTCCATATCTTCAAGGCTTAATAAGTTGGCAGTATTATGTGTATATACAGTATTCTGTGTATATGCAGTATTCTGTGTATATGCAGTATTATTAATACTATTATGTATTATGTGTAGCGAATATTTGCTCTCATACCAATTGTCTGGTCAAACATTTAGAATGTATATTTTTACACGGTCAGAGCACAATATATATATTTTTACACCCGCATATTGGTTTGTCATATAGCTATTATACTGCAAATATAAATATTTAATTCAGTTTTTATACGGTACATTAAATATTGCCTTAGTATTTCACTTGGCTATCAGGACTAGTAATCAGCGCTGCTGAACGGGGAGAATCTCAATTGCATACTCCTTGCATCCTCTCTCCTCGCCTCCTTCTCAAAACCCATTGGAGGCGAAGGTCAAAGCAGAGGGACCTCTGGCTTTCTCATCCAATGGGTTTTGAGAAGGAGGCGAAGAGAGTGGATGCAAGGAGTATGCAATTGAGATTATCCCATTGTTTAGTAAGACAATCAAGTATTGTAGTTATAGTATTATAAAGAATTTACTGTACTATCGCTTGTGTTATTTACCCCATAGCTGTTTTGGCAATGATGAGGGGGTAGTTGTGGGGGGAAATATCATAAAGTATTATATATCATAAAAATGTATGGTAATATATTTTATTATTATCACGTAATGAGTTCTGCTTGCATTTGTTGTTCATTTGATTGAAGATGAGAAACGGCAGAAGAAATGAGTACTGTGTCAGACAGGGAAAAGAGAAAAGGCTGTGCACGCTGTTTTTGGTGCTCCCAAAATCATATTTTACAGTAGTCAGATTATTATGTATTGTATTGCATTGCAAAACCTTTTAGACTTCCATGCATATGATTGAATGTTTATTTGTAATTATTTAATATCTTGCTTATCATATGATTTGTTACAGCATTATCCATGATAGATATAAAAAGAGTCCACTCAATTCCTCAACCTCACTGCATCTAGTCATACATGTATATCTATTGATCAATTACTGTGATCCGGTAGTTTTCAATACACATTTAAAAATCAACCATGCTTTTCTCTTTTTACTTGTTGTCTATTGATTTCTTCTGGTCTATGTTTTGAATCCCACTGCTTGTGGATCTATCCACCAGGTGTCACTGTCTCATTACCTAGCAGTCGAAGGTATTCTCTCACTGTCTCTCATGTCTGCTATAGAGCTCCCAGCCAGCAGGTAACACTGTCAAATCACTGTGTACCCACACCCATACTACATACACAATGAATGGAGCTCGCTCTAATCACAGCCAACAGAAAAGGATTGGAGGAAGTGGTACAGTTGTAATTACCACACCACACACACTTCTCACTTCCCATGAATAAGGCACTCTTGCTAAGTATGAATCAATAGGATCAAACACATAACTCTTCCACTTTGATACATGATTTAATAAAAGAAATACCTACATATTTTCCTTTTGAAAGAGTGGTGCTTTTCATTCATACTCAGTATAATATATTATTATTATATTTTTTTTTTGGGGGGGTATTTTATTTGGATCCCCATTAGCTGTTGCAAATGTAACTTACATTCTTGCATTAGTTCTATATAATAACATGAAACAGTAACATGCACATGAAGAAGTCGGGTTTAATATTATGGTATTGAAGGTCACACTTGAACCACTGAGGAACTGATCCAAATTCCATTCTCTATGCGTTGGTCATGGCCTGCTGTGTGTGTGTGTGTGAGTGTGTGTGTGCGTGTGGCCTGGGATACATGGGCCGCTGGGGCTTGGAGAGGGGAGAGGAGAGGAAACCTCAACTCCTACCCAGTCACTTCAGCACAGCACAGCAAGCAGTGGCTGATTAGGAATGTGGAGTTAGGAAATTGTTGCACAAATCGCATGTGAAATCATGTGCATTACTCTGCACCTCATTACCAGTTGTGCTGTTGCTACAACCCAAAACATGCATGTGGTATTCTTGTGGTGTGTGTACGTCTGTTGGGTGTTGATTCAATCTGGAGAAGCACAAAGGCAGCCACTACATGTTATAAAATTGCAATGAAAATAGTGGCCCAATTTTTTTGGGATCATTTTCAACTTGTTTCATACAGTCTGTGGTACAAAATGTAACAGTACAGTAAATCTATGCAATTGCTGTCTGATCCAAAGTCAGTCCATTAAGCTCAGCACTCTGTTGCTCATATTTATCAACATGGTATGCACACATATCTCCTACATGGCCCAACATGTTACTTACTTTAGCCCGGTATCTAAAGCCAAAACCAGATCATTTCAGAGTGAACGTACGATATGGAGTGTAGAGCAGATCAGCACACGCTGACCGACTGACCGGCCAGCGGGCCGGCTGCTGCCTGCCTGCAAAGGAACAGAGCGAGTCACCTCCACTGCTCAACTCACCTCATTAACATTCCTTTGTGGGACAGCAGGGATGCGTTGTGAGGCCAACACAGACATGTCTGGCCTCCAGCAAAGCTCTCTCAGTAAACACAGAAAATAAAGACAAATGACATGGACAATATTATTGGCACCCCAGAGCTAGTAGTTGCTTGCACAGCCTTTGGCCAAGATAACAGCAGACAAACGCTTCTTGCAGCCATCAATGAGCTTGCTGCACCTTTCTACTGACAGTTTGGCCCACTCTAATTCTTTAATATTTGAGGGGTGCCCTCCACCAACTGCTGTTTTCAGATCTCGTCATAGGTTATGGATGTGATTCAGATATGTACTCTTCGCTGACCACTCCAGAACAGTCCAGCATCTCTTAATTTTTGTGTGTGTTCTGGGTGCTTTATGACGTGTGTTTCGGGTTGTTGTCCTGCTGGAAGACCCACAACCTTCATGGAGACCCAGTTTTTGGACACTGGGTTGAACATTGCACTCCAAAACGCTTTGATCATCTGCTGATTTCATGATGTCTTGCACACGTTCAAGGCCCCTAGTACCAGAGGCAGCAAAGCAACCCCACAGCATTATCAATCCTCCCCCATCTCTGATTGTAGAGACAGTGTTCTTTTCATTGAATGCTTCATTCATACCGGTAATTATGTCGGTCAAGGTATGAAGGAGATTGGTGCCTGAGAGGTCAAGGTGAACACATTAGCTGTCTTGAATTACAAAGAGAATTTACAGATCTCCAACCACAGACCAAAAATATGCAGAGTGACTGTTCGCACTGTAAGAGGAGATATATTAACAGGCCAAAGGAAGTGGCACGCGATGGTTGCTGGCTCAACCATGTCGTCATCTAGTCCAGGCCAGACATCTGATGGGGCCGGCGGGCACAGGCACAGTCTCTTCCCTTCCCTTCCCTTCCCTTGTCCCTGTCCCCCTGTCCAAAATTAGCCTGGACCATGAGCCTGGCCCAGAATAGGAGGCGGGTGGCATGGTGGCACGGCGCTAAGCCCTCCAGGTCCACAGCTGGAGCGCTCTAGACAGGGGGCCCGTGGGGGGCTGCTGGCCCATCACCTGCTTCCTGTAAAGCAATTTGTTATAGAGTTGTCACTGTAAAATCTACAGCCTGTCCTGGAGGTAAAGAAAGACAGGGTCACATGTAATGAGGATACCGCAGCCTCAGTCTGGCTGTGATGAAACCGAAGGAAGGACACACACTTTGGGCTTTGCATGTAGCTGTGGGTAGACTATGTGTGTCTTTGCATGTACAGTGAGGCACATATGCTCTGTGTTTAAGAATACAAAGATTTGTGAGTATAACCAAGATGTTTCATGTCATATAATTAGGCAAACAATAATTTCATGAGGTTTCTGAATCACCCCGCCCCCTAGCTCCCAGGAGAGACACACACATGCCAGCACCACCTCCACCATCTGTGTGCTGGTATTTGTAGGCAGCGGCTGTATTGTTTTTTTACCTTTACTTAACTGTGTGACTAATGCTCCTGGATTTGTGCTGATTAATATGACCCCACACACTCACACATGCTCCCATTGTCCAGCAGCCTCTTCCCTAGCTGCGTAAAGCCCAGGCACACAGCACCTAGCAACTACAACTGAACCGTGGTAAGGCCAGGAGTGTCCTTGAACATAGCTCTTTGTTTTCCGCATTAACCAGATGAGCTGCTAAACACTATCTACCCAGAGTCATGCCTGTAGTGAGGGCAGGATACCATACACTTCCATTGAATAAAAAGATACTGTGAACTTGAACTGTGTTGTTGAGTATTGAGTCGCCCACTGGGTGTTTGTTTGACAGGTAAGTGGCCATAAGTCAGGAGAAGTGGATGGATCTGACCTTAAGGTCAGGGTGAGTTATGCATGACCAGACCTCTCAGAGTGGAGCAGGCAGGCCGGCAGCAACACAGCTTCTGCTCTTCTTCTATATGCAGACCCAGGACATAACTTTACCTGGCCTAAAGTTCAACTTCTCTTGTTTTCCCCCTAACCTATAGGATCTCCTACCGTCAAACAACAATAGCTCTTCAAATATAGACACCTCTACATGTGCTGAAACAGCCAACCAACCTCTGGGACAGATTATGAGGTCTTTCCGTCTATCTCTATGGAGATACCAAGTTCCTGGTTAATGATGTGTCAAAGCATGAAAGCTTGACCTCTCATAGTTGATGGTGCCCCAAGCAAAACTTTCTCCAGCGCTTGCTGTGCTGACACAATGAAACTCCCGGCATACCTGTTTCACTCCCACTTCAAAGCTTACAATGCTATGTACAAAACGTAACATCTAGATAAGGCAAGTTGACTTCATCTCAAGAACATCAGTAGATGTTCTGTTATTTTACAGCTTTCATTTTTTACGTATCTATTGTTTACTTAACACTTGTTTTTCTTAAAACTGCATTGTTGGTTAAGGGCTTGTAAGTAAGCATTTCACTGTAAGGTCTACATCTGTTGTATTCCGCATGTGACACATACAATTTGATTTGAAATATGATTTATGGAAGTTATCCACCTCATTGGAAAGCTCACAGCCACCCTTTTTGCCATGTTTAAGCGCTTGCATGTGCACTCACTGCTGTACAATACAGTGTCAATAATGTTCTGTTTATTCTCTAATTTCTGTTTAATTGGTAATTTCACAGATACATCTGATAGGCCTAAGCAGCCTGCCAATGTGCAATGTCATCTCCTAAAATAAACTACAGATTGTGTGGTCCCAGCTGTGTGGTCCTCATAGTAAATGGTGTTTTTATGGGCTTAACACAACACCATCATTTGCATGTAAGCAGTGAAATATATTACACTTTTGGGCTGTTTCTTACATGTATTTAGATAATACACATTGATGGCTGTGTTTCATGAGGGAAATGGTGGACAAAGGAAATAAAGGGCAATTGGATGAAAAGGACACCAACACCAAACAACAGGAAACTAGAATATCACCACTGTCATCTATCAACTAATGTCTGCAGTTTTAATTTGATTGGAGCCACATCATACTGTAGCTCTTTTATTAATAAACTATTATAGTGCGTGTAAAGGGACAATAGGGATAATTCTTGCCTATTCGCATAAGAAATAGTTTGATTCATCAGTCAATGAGGGTGTCAAACTCTTTCCAATATCGGGATCACCAATATTTAAACCGCTATGTAGGCTAGATAACTTTTACTTGCCGACATCTAAATATACCGAAGTCCCTCACCTCACCGTGCACATACCGGTGTTTGTAATTGTCTAACAAAAGGGGGCATGGACAGCTGACATGCTGGTGCAGTGTTTTTTCCTGCGGCGCATCTTCAGTCCCGACTGAGAAGAGGAGCGCGGCGTAGCTATCTGTCTCATCCTCGGACAGATGAGTGACTGACTTTACCTTCCAGGGACAAGAAATGGTTGTCATCATTTTTCAGCGTCTGGGATACCTGTGTTTGGGTTGGCAACTTTTTCAGCTTCACCTGCTATTCACGTCGAATGTCTAACAAATAGCCTAGGTTACAAAAGAACACGCAACAGCAGAGGAAAGAGTTGTCGTTGGCAACAGAACATCTGTTTGGACATTTGGGACAGTTTCTCAGAAGATGGGTCTTCATTCGATTTACGTTTCCTAGACCGACTTTTGATAAGCACTGACTCGAATAAATAAGAGATAAACACTTGGAAAACATATTTTCAAGGCGTCAATGAACTGACAATACATCAAATAAGCCTTTTGAAACTGGATGGATAGAATGTTTCAACTTCTTTAGATAGGTTTCCCCCAATGATGATAAGCAAACCATCGCCAAGGACTTTTATTCTTTATTATATATTGTATGCCTTCTGTACATGAAATTAGAAATGTTTTGTTTCTTCAAACCCCGAGGATATTCCAGGACCAAGACGGGGTCTCGAAATGGGATAATATCCCGACACCCCTCCAACTCCACCTCAAGGATATACTTCTCCTATATTCTGCTGCTTCTCATCTTCACACCTAGAGTGGATTCTTCCTGGTGGTGAGTGTTTCTTTCATGTGCACTTGATGCTGCTGAAATAATAATAATTTCTATCCAAGATTACATCTATAATTTAAATCATTGATATCCAATATTATATCTGAGTTTCCAGTGGTTTTGGATGACCAGTTGTCTTAATTAGCTAATTATAAGACGTTCCAAGACCTTGCGAAAGTTAGGCCTATTTATGTTGGTTATTTAGGAGTCGATAATATAAGTTAGGAGAAATCATATGGCTTAGTGCATAGATGCTATAATGGAAGGATTAAATATACAATTATAAACTGGGTGGTTTGAGCCCTGAATGCTGATTGGCTGAAAGACCTGATATATCAGACCATATACTACCGGTATGACAAAACATGTATTTGTCCTCTCCTAATTACATTGGTAACCTGTTTATAATAGCAATAAGGCACCTTGGGGGTTTGTGGTATATGGCCAATATACCATGGCTAAGGGCTGTATCCAGGCACTCCACGTTGTGTAGTGCATAAGAACAGCCCTTAGTCGTGGTATATTGGCCAAATACCACACACCCTCGGGCCTTATTGCTTAATTATAACATTACTAAATTATATGAACGTAATAAATAAAGCAAAAATTATAAGCTCATCATTAAATATGCAAAACGTTTTGAGCAAAATCAAGATCAAATGTAAAGCAGGTTTGGATTTCAATGAAGGTTTTAGTGAAATGGTTTAGGCCTGCTATAAAACATTCGGTAATAATAATTTGTCCTGTTGCAAGAGTTTATTCTAGGTAGCTACATTTGCTTTTCACTTCAATCTGAGTTCATGTCTATATTTATTCCAAGCCTGAGATTGCCAATTATGTATTGAGATATTTGAATTCTCCTAGGAATGCAGGAGATGGGGAAATAACTGACACTAAATGATGGGCTATATCAGTTATGTGGCAAACAAATTCAAGATTTGAATAGTTTAACTCAATAAACCCTTTGTAGTCAATACCTCCATCACACCTTAGAGTCAGACCTATACCCTGCTGGTACTTGTGAAGAAATTGCTGCCAGACTCCAATTCCAACAGCCACAGGGGGGAATGTGTCTGGATTGGAGTTTTATAACACCAATAGTCTATAAAGTGAGATCAACCTACAGCAGCACACTGTCTGGTGTTCAGGAAGATTAATGGACTCAGAGACTTTCCACTATCAATCTTGCATATTAGAAGTGGCAGGTGCAGGCAGTAGTGCATGAAAAAGTGTTCCTTGATGATTTCTCTTGAGGGTAAGAACCCAGGGTGAATAAAGGAAGTGCCTACCACCCCCGCGTGAAACACTGCTCTTATGTCACAATACTCCAATCTTACTGCACAAAACATGGTCAACCAGCTTTCAGCTAGTGACAAAATAAAAAAAGTATAAATAGTTGTGTTCTTATAGTTGAACTACCGTATGCTCTTCCAAACCATGATAATACCACATACATAAAAACTTGTTTTTTATGAATGGATATTTTCATTAAATATCCCTGATGTTTTGTTGAAAAAGCTTCTCTGTCTCACAAACTATTTATCATACAAATAAGGCAGTGCAATTAAACAGTGAAGTGAGGCAGAGCCGGGAGACATGGTAGCTCTCTCCAAGGGTCTACATATTTATATAATTATGATTTATATAGTCCAGGGGCTATTTCCATCATGATTGCGATTATTCAGATAAGCAGCAGCGTGTTTTCTGGTGTTCTGGACTGATTGTCCTCTCTCCAAACTAAGTATGAGGCGTAGAGACAGTCAGGGCTTTTGGCTCAGTTCTCTACTCTCTCTATGGAGAGAGTAAACACTGTGTGCCTCTGCTCTGCTTTATTGCTAAGACTCAGGCAGCAGGGAAGGAAGGCAGATCATTGGGGGGAAAGGGACAGGGACAGGGACAGCCATAACAGGAGTGGAAACACTTTTCTGTTTCTGTCTCAGTGGCACGACACATAATGTAGCTGTGATTAAGCCTGGCAGTAATGATGTCCGGTCGTCACAGGGAGAGGTAGAGTTAGAGGAGCGTGCCAGCTTACAGGAGACCATGTCATACTGTATGTCTGCTGCACTGCACTTGGTGTTTCTGTTCTAGTCTCAGGGGTCACTCCTAGTTAACTGTGTGGACTCTTTCCTATCTGTGAAAGGGCTTCTGACGGTCTCACATTTCAAAACACTGTCCTGTGATGTACCATTTATGGTATCTATAACTGCATGGGGTTGACAATGAAGCGGGACAGAATTGTTACGTGCATACTTTGTAAGAATTCCTGCTGTTCAATCGCCAATTCAATGAATGATGAATACCCATGGATTCTTGAAGAATATAACGTCACCATCTTACTCGACCTAACTTTAAAAATCTACACTAGATATACAAAAGTATGTGGACACCCCTTGGTGGGTATTCGTCTATTTCAGCCACACCCATTGCTGACAGGTGTATAAAATCGAACACACAACCATGCAATCTCCATAGACAAACACTGGCAATATAATGGCCTTACTGAAGAGCTCAGTGACTTGGAACCGTCATAGGATGCCACCTTTCCAACAAGTCAGTTTGTCAAATTTCTGCCGTGCTAGAGCTGCCCCGGTCAACTGTAAGTGCTGTTATTGTGAAGTGGAAACGTCTAGGAGCAACAACGGCTCAGCCGAGAAGTGGTAGGCCACACAAGCACACAGAATGGGACCACCGAGTGCTGAAGCGTGTAACGCGTAAACATCATCTGTCCTTACTCACACTCACTATCTAGTTCCAAACTGCCTCTGGAAGCAAATTCAGCACAATAACTGTTCGTTTGGAGCTTAATTAAATGGGTTTCCATGGGTGAGCAGCCGCACACAAGCCTAACATCACCATGCGCAATGCCAAGCGTCGGCTGGAGTGGTGTAAAGCTCGCCGCCATTGGACTCTGGAGCAGTGGAAAACGCGTTCTCTGGAGTGATGAATCACGCTTCACCATCTGGCAATCCGACGGACAAATCTGGGTTTGACGGATGCCAGGAGAACGCTACCTGCCCCAATGCATAGTGCAATTGTAAAGTTTGGTGGAGGAATAATGGTATGGGGCTGTTTTTTATGGTTCGGGCTAGGCCCCTTAGTTCCAGTGAAGGGAAATCTTAACGCTACAGCATACAATGACATTCTAGATGATTCTGTGCTTCCAACTTTGTGGCAACAGTTTGGGGAAGGCCCTTTCCTGTTTCAGCATGACAATGCCCCCTTGCACAAAGAGAGGTCCATACAGAAATTGTTTGTCGAGATCGGTGTGGAAGAGCTTCACTAGCCTGCACTGAGCCCTGACCTCAACCCCATCGAACACCTTTGGGATGAATTGGAACGCCGACTGCGAGCCAGTCCTAATCGCCCAACATCAGTGCCCGACCTCACTAATGCTCTTGTGGCTGAATGGAAGCAAGTCCCCACAGAAATGTTCCCTCATGTAGTGGAAAGCCTTCCCAGAAGAGTGGAGGTTGTTATAGCAGCAAAGGGGGGACCAACTCCATATTAATGCCCATGATTTTGGAATGAGATGTTTGTGTATCTTGTCCATAAAAAAATAAAAAAGTTAAAGAACAACAATAGTCCCTGGTCATTTTACTGGCCTACCACTGACAGTGCACCTGTCTATCTGATCTGCAGGTACATTGGAGCCCTGGGTGCACGGGTGATCTGTGACAACATTCCAGGCCTGGTGAACAAGCAGCGTCAGCTGTGCCAGCGCCACCCGGATCTCATGCAGTCTATTGGGGAGGGTGCCAAGGAGTGGATCCGTGAGTGCCAGCACCAGTTCCGTCACCATCGCTGGAACTGCAGCACGCTGGACCGAGACCACACTGTCTTTGGCAGGGTCATGCTGCGCAGTAAGTCTGTTTGTGTGTGTTTCTGTGTTTATCTTTCTGTGTGAGTTCAGTATTCAATCATTTGCATCTTGGATGTAAGATTCACTACATGAATCTGATTCAACGCATACAAGTTTTCAAATTGGTGGTTGTAGGCAATTACAGAATACTGTGAGGGACCGCTTCCTTGCCTTTTAGACTTACAGATATTCAAGCCTTAAGGGTATAGCTATGTATGTTACTTTCATATCTCAGCTCAACACTTAATACAACAGTTCACTTCCATATATGTCTCCTTTGTTTGCCCCTCTCCAATAAGGTAACAGGAGAACGTACCAGTTGCCGTTGCCGGTTGTACAGTACCTAAAGAGAGAATGTGTGCAAGTAAATGTATCTAGTTTCACCTTCTCTAGGAATGGAGAAAGTGGATATTCTCCGAAAACAAGTAGCAGATAGAGTGATCTGCAAGGGTGACGTCTAAACAGAAATAGGAGATGTAAATATTTGGGTAGATGTTTCTGGCAGGCAGACAAAGCCGTACTCCCTGACATATTGCCTGTGTTCTGGTTCATTGCGTGAGGAGGAATGAAAATTAGAGGTGGGTGGGAAAAGCAGACCAAATAACCCTGAATCTGCTCTCCTCTCAAATGAAAACATACCTAGTGACTGAGAAAGCTGCCATCTGTGCAAATTAAAGAGTGAAAGGAGAGGCGGCTTAAATGTGATGCTAGCATCCACGTTTCTTTGTTCTGGCCATCCACCATAGGCCTGCGGTACATGGACTGATTGTACATGAACATTGTACAGAGACAACCATGCCTATTTGATTCAAATCTGTTTGTGCTCTGTATTCCCTTCTATATAAATGTAAATAAACAGTGTCTGTGTTCCAAGTTCCAAGGAGTGTAGACACTGTTTAAATGCAGATAGCATGGGACACAGCACACATAAATAGTTTCTGTGCAATGTCTTTGGACTATGCAAGTCCAAAGCTTTCAGTCGGGCATATGTTAGTGTTCATAGCATGAAATCTGCTCTAGACTGATGTACCGTAACTACTGTGTAACGACATGGTTACTACAACAAAACAAATTTGCTGGTATAGTGTAACCGTCTCTATGAGACTGACTTTGTTTAGATATAAAACTAACCTCCAGCCACGTGTTTGAAGAGTATATTGTTACAAACAATATGTCTAAAAATAAGCAAAATCAAAAAGGGTATTTCAGAATCTAGACATAGTCCATATTTCAGAGAATACTAAAAGGGTTATAATGACACCAAGATGTTGTCTGCATCATGTACAGTTCACAGATCATAGGGTCTTACAGGAGGCATGTATAGGTCTAAAAATGTCTAAAATGGCACATTTCATCATGATTTTCTCCACATTTTTGTTATACAAAGGTAAAAAACTATGTTAAACACCCTTCCTCCCAATGAAGTTCCTATGTGAGAATTGCTAGAACAATCTGAGATACCAAAAATAGTTTCAGCTCCCACTGGCCTGGAATCACCCAATGACATCTTCTTACACATAATCTCCTCCATCATGTCACCCCAGGTAGCCGGGAGGCAGCGTTTGTGTACGCCATCTCCTCAGCGGGTGTGGTCTATGCAATTACCAGGGCCTGCAGCCAGGGGGAGCTCAAGATCTGCAGCTGCGACGCCCACAAGCGAGGCCGAGCTAGAGACGACAGGGGCGACTTTGACTGGGGCGGCTGCAGCGACAACATCAACTATGGCATCAAGTTCGCCAAGGCCTTCATCGATGCCAGGGAAAGGATGGTGAAAGACGCTCGGGCGATGATGAATCTACACAACAACCGCTGTGGGCGAATGGTGAGCAATGGCTTTGGGGTTAAGGTGGCATTTTGCTTTTTTGATACACACAGGGAACTGGCTGCCAGGCAGTCCCTTTAAACTGGCACTAGCGCATGCTTCAACTACAGTGTAACAACATTGTTACTACAGTGGAACAAACATTTCTAGTACAATTCAAGCCACTGTTGAACATAATTTTTATATAAATACTCTAGACATGAATAGTGAGTGTACTAGGTTGGCCACAGGTGAGGCTTTGTCTCAACCTCCAATGAAATTGCCCAACCTTCTCGATTTCAGGCAGTGAAGCGCTTTATGAAACTGGAGTGCAAGTGTCATGGCGTCAGCGGCTCCTGCGCCCTCAGAACCTGCTGGCTGGCCATGTCGGATTTCCGGAGGACCGGGGACTACCTCCGGAAGAAGTACAACACGGCCATCGAGGTGACCATGAACCAGGATGGCACAGGGTTCATGGTGGCTGACAAGGACTTCAAGGGAACCACCAAGAACGAGCTGGTATATGTAGAAAACTCCCCTGACTACTGCCTCATGGACAGAGCAGCAGGTGGGTCAACTCATGCAATTATAGGCGTTAGGTAGGGCTAGGAGTTTTTCCTCACCACATGACCTGGCAGAGAAAAAAAAAAGGTTTTTAGCAATGGCTAAGTGTAAATGAATGTGAAGAGAAATCAAGTTTCAGTATATGATTCAACATAATATCACATTTAGTCATACATAGTTTTAAAATGTATGGGACGTTATTTAAGTACTTATCACCAAACTTGGGGAAAATATTGGCATCAGAAACCTAGTTGCTCTGAGTGAAGAGTATTACCCAGACGGTAGATAATACAGCGACCTACCCATCAAATACTGCTATGAGAATCCCAGACTCATCTGCCGAAAGCCTGCATACCTTCATAGCTTAGAGTTCAATTATTTGACCTTTAACTTCTCTCTAATTCCAACTGTGTTTTCTCTGCCTTGGTAATCTCTGACTCTCACGCCCCTCATGTCCTATCACTTCAGCAGAGCGTGCATAGAGCTCTAGAACAGCTAACAGGCTCTGGTTATGATACTTTGGATGGATTGTGTGTTACTGGCATCATCCCCATCTCTGTTAGACCTATGGTTAAAGGTTGACACCTAGTAAACTGCTGTTAAGAAGAGGAGCTATGCTACGCCCCTAGCCTACTACAAGATGAAGCAATAATCTCTATTGTATTGGAGTTCACACCCTAAGGATACAACAGGGTCATTTTTTTAATCCTTCTGTGGTCACTAGTAAGCTCCACTCCCAAATACTCAAAGGAAATACCTCCACTCACACCTATTCTCACACCCCTTCACTCACGGGCCAGCTGGTCTGTCTTGTGCTCTCTCCACAGGCTCCCTGGGCACGGCAGGGAGAGTCTGCAACAAGTCTTCCAGAGGCACGGACGGCTGCGAGGTCATGTGTTGCGGACGGGGCTACGACACAATGCGCGTCAAGCGAGTCACCAAGTGCGAGTGCAAGTTCAAGTGGTGTTGCGCCGTGGAGTGCAAGGACTGCGAAGACACGGTGGACGTTCACACCTGCAAGCCACACAAGCGACCCGATTGGTTGGACCTAACCTGACCCGGTGGCCTTTCAAAGGATGTAGCAGTGGCCAACTGCATTGTGGGATATGTAGTCCCTACCCCCAACTCATTTCTGACCTCCCATTACCTCTGGTATGATACTCATTTGACAACCCCTTCTAAAGTGACATCCTAAAGAACTTTTCCGAAGGGGCCATATCCCAATTTGGTTTGGATGGTGCAGTACTGTATGGTACTGTTCTGTAGAAAGGCAGTCTAAGAGGGTGGTTGGGCCGGGAGAGGGGGTAGTTCCTATTTACGTATATGTTTGATCGTGTTGATCTGGGGAAATACTATTGTGTGCTGAGAACACTTTTTTCTACAGAAATTAATTTACACATTATCTGTTGTCGAAATGCAGCATTGGACATTATACTGTGAGCACACCAGAGATTGAGTTAGGATTGTTGGGTGGTGTATGTGTTGTTGGATTTTGCTTGGTTTAAGACTATGTTCTCTTTTCTAAACCTGTGACCACTTTGCTCAGTGTTTCATTGGTGTTACAATGGAAAGTGATAAAGAACTGAAATGAACTCTGCTTGAGATACTGGACATGGAAAGACTGACTTGTATTCAGTAGTTAGGAGTGTGAAAAAGGACATCATGCCTCACCCTCCTGGTCAAATGCATTGGAATGGATGTACAACAGAAAGTTGCTACAACTCTAACAACCAACTGTTACCATGGGCTAGAGAGCTGCACTACGGAGACTAATGTAGCCCAATATTGAGCAAAGAAATTCATTTAAACAAATGTTTCTGTTATATGAGTTAAGTGAAACAAACATTGTCGTCGACCGAGATGGATAGTATGTCTCCTCTCCCTTCAGTGTGACAGGTACCCTTACAGTATGCGCTATCAATCTATTATTGTACGTGTTCCTAAATGTATACAGTATGATGGACGGTAGCTGTCATCTCTTGCTTATTATTTATCACTGGTTTCCAATTACTGAAGGTGCTAGCTGCTATATCTCCCAAGTTAGCATTCTCACTATGGGGCACTTTCATTCTGCATCTGTATGCAACACGATAGTCATTTCACTCTCAGGGTTGTGTTGTAGGCTACGTGGGGCTCTGACTGATCTGTGAGAAATGAAGTACTTCGTGAAACAAGGCCAAGATGTTACACAACGTAGAGGAGCTGAGAACCAGAATTTAACATTCAAATCATCATTCAGAAATGCACGTAGGCCTATAGGGCAAGTGGAATAAGGCCAATCGAGACCGAACAAATGGTACAAACATTGAACAACATGGTACCCAAGATTGAACAAAAGCAGTGAAGTGTGATGATCATAACTACTTGTTAAAAAAGTTTGTAAGATTAATGAGATTTCAGTTGACGTTAAAAATATCTGCATTTTCAAATGTAAATGGTAATTTATATGATTTTAATGCAATGTTCTCAGAACGGTAGAGAGTCGTGGGCCGAGTTGTACTGTAGTGTTAGTTGGAGTGGTCACCTTGGGAGGACCCTAAAATACCACACTTGTTCTATATTAAACCTTGTTGATCCTTCTGTCATTCACATCAGATCTCATCCATCCTCATATTGCTGACCATGTGACACTGTCATTGTCACTGATACACAAGGTGATATTCACTGAATCTACTACTCACTGTTCTTGAGTAATACATTAAATGATTACAGATTGCATTTTTTTCCTCTAACGTCAGTGCCAGAGGAACTCAGCACTCAACGAATCCGTGGTGTAGGTCCTCCAATTATAACATTACTCTTCCCCAAGCCAAACATTGGAATTATTTATCTATTTCATAGTCTGTGTAAACCAGGGGATATTATACAGACTGTTTTCTTTACACAGAGCATTATTGTAAAATGATTAGTGATATGAATCACTTTGGAAAAAGCTTTTATTGGTCTCTAAATCTTTTTAAAGGGCAGTCCAACTATGTCCTTGTGGAAATGTCCTGCCAAATCTCATATAGTATACAGTGAACAGGGAACGGGAAGCGCTTGCCTTGCTTACATCAGTCTTCTAAAATAACCAGCGTGTCACTGTCTGCATTCTCCTCCTATCATAGTGATATCTAATGGGCATCGATTTAGTGACAGCATGATCACTCTAAAATTGTCTCGGGGGAAACAAAGTTCAGGATGGAAGACCTAAATGTTTTGAATATGTCATTTTGTTGCCCTTCAATTCAAAGAAATGAGTCTATCATAGACAGGTGCGTAGGAGTGACTCTGACAACCTGAAAAACAGGTTTTAAATGCTAATTCCTAGTGACTTTTGAGAAAAGGATACAGACAAATCTTATCTTACAAATGGGCAAATTTACAAGGCTAAGGGGGCCCTCTGGTACAGTCCAATCAGTCTTAGGGCCATGGCCATTCATACTGTACTGAATACCAGTGTGACTGTTAATGTGGATATATTCAATTAAACAACCATTTTGTACTCTTTCTTTGCTACTGTATGATTCATTTCCTAGGATTTTCTCACTTCCCCTATGTCAGGTTGTTACTACTGCTGCTCAACATACTTACTTTACGTAATATTTTCCACTTATTATACAGTTATTTTACTGTAAAAAATAACAAGCAACATACACAGTTAAAAACTGTTTTATACTGAATAAAAATATAAATGCAACATGTAAAGTGTTGGTCCCATGTTTCACGAGCTGAAATAAAAGATCCCAGAAATGTACCATACGCACAAAGAGCTTATTTCTCTCATATTTTGTGCACAAATTTGTTTACATCCCTGTTAGTGAGCATTTCTCCATTGCCAATGTAATCCATCCACCTGACAGGTGTGGCATATCAAGAAGCTGATTAAACAGCATGATCATTACACAGGTGCAGCTTGTGCTGGGGACAATAAAAGGCCACTCTAAAATGTGCAGTTTTGTCACACAACACAATGCCACAGATGTCTGAAGTTTTGAGGGAGCATCCAATTGGCATGCTGACTGCGGGAATATCCACCAGAGTTACTGCCAGAGAATTGAATGTTCAATTCTCTACCATAAGCCGTCTCCAACATCGTTTTTGAGAATTTGGCAGTACGTCAAACCGGCCTCACACCCGCAGACCACGTGTAACCACGCCAGCTCAGGACCTCCACATCTGGCTTCTTTACCTGCGGGATCGTCTGAGACCAGCCACCCTGATAGCTGATGAAACGGAGGAGTATTTCTGTCTGTAATAAAGCCCTTTTGTGGGGAAAAACTCATTCTGATTGGCTGGGCCTGGCTCCCCAGTGGGTGGGCCTATGCCCTCCCAGGCCCACCCATGGCTGTGCGCCCCTGGCAAGTCATGAGATATCCATAGATTTGGGCCTAATGAATTTATTTCAATTGACTGATTTCCTTATACGAACTGTAACTCAGCAAAATCGTTGAAATTGCTGCGTGCTGCGTTTATATATTTGTTCAGTATAATAAATAAAAAATGATGCATGAAAGGTCAAACTGAAATAAATGCAATAATGAAATATCATCATGGCTGCCTCTCTCCTTCATGAAGTTAACACATTCAATACACCCTCTAGACTTAAGCTGCTGTCATTTCATCAGAGAGAAATCATATCATTCAGATTGATTCACACTATGACAGATCATCACTCAATGAACTCTATGGGCTTGGAGAGGCACTTCTCACTCTCTTGCCTGTTGTTTTGTGGCCTCTCTTCCTCTCTGTATGTCTGTCTGTTCATGGCTGTCAGTCTCCTGTCATGGTCATGATAGCACCAAATTAAGTCTGAACACATGGAACACACCTTCATGACCCATAATCACTGTGATGAAGTTAAAGACATCTAAGCTGAAAGCACTCAAATTTGCCAGCTAGTTTGCCAGGCGTGGTTTTTCTCTTTTTGATTGGTGGCACATCCATTGCTAACCCTATGCTGAAGACTAAGATAGTGATTGAGCAAGTAATTCTGTAGCTATCAAGTATTCTTTGCTTCAAAACATTCACTATTAGTTTTTCACACAAACAGAACTACCGCGCGTTAGCTAGTTAGATAAAACCTGACACAACTAAATATTAATAAATTGTAGTTGTAAAGCTAACTAGCTACAAGCCAGGAGAAAGCTTATCGTTGCTCACGTTCTAACATTCTAACATATCAAAGTTTATTCACATTCATACACTTTTTACTTAAACTTACTTTGTTGTTGCCAACAACAATTACTTTCCCTTGTGTGGTGAGTAATGATGTTGGTGCTGCACAGTGCTTTTTCTCACTCACACACTGCCACACTGCTTGTAACAACCAAGAGTGCAACCAGGTCTCAGAGCATTTTGTATTATTCTGTACGTAAATCTGCAATACAACAATTAGTATGATATGTTACCTTTTCTATGGTTACATAAGACATAAGGTTACATAAGGCAAAAATGAAAGTCGGGAGGGTGGGTGGGTGTATAATGCGAATGTCTAGCAATCCAAAGGTTGCAAGTTCGAATCTCATCACGGACAACTTTAGCATTTTAGCAACTTTTCAACTACTTACAACTTTTTAGCTACTTTGCAACTACTTAGCATGTTAGCTAACCCTTCCCCTAACCTTAACTCTTTTAGCTAACCCTTCCCCTAACACTTTAACCTAACTCCTAAACTTAACCCTAGCCTTAACCTAACCCCTAACCCTAACCCCTAGCCTAGGTGATGTTAGCGACCTAGCCACCTAGCTAGAATTCATAACATATCATACATTGTAGAAAATGTGTAACATATTGTACGTTTTGCTAATTAGTAACATATACAGTGAGGGAAAAAAGTATTTGATCCCCTGCTGATTTTGTACGTTTGCCCACTGACAAAGAAATGATCAGTCTATAATTTTAATGGTAGGTTTATTTGAACAGTGAGAGACAGAATAACAACAAAAAAATCCAGAAAAACAAATGTCAAAAATGTTATAAATTGATTTGAGGGAAATAAGTATTTGACCCCTCTGCAAAACATGACTTAGTACTTGGTGGCAAAACCCTTGTTGGCAATCACAGAGGTCAGACGTTTCTTGTAGTTGGCCCCCAGATTTGCACACATCTCAGGAGGGGATCAAATACTTTTTTTCCCTCACTGTAATACAAATTGTAATTTGTAACATATCATACGAAATGGATGATGGACATCCACAAATGAATACATACCATACGAAACATAACATGTCATACTAAATGGAAGTACTGATTTACTTACAGAATAATACAAAATGCTGTGAGACTAGGTTGGAAAGTGAGAACAAAGCAGTCAGTGGGTACAGGGGAAGTGACACACTTTCCAGCAGTGGATGCCTTTAAAACATTTTTTACCCACTTCTAACATTTGGGGGGACATGTCCCCCCTGTCCCCCTGGCCCATAATCTTAGAGTATTAACTTCTTAAATCATCCAACAATTTTGATTACGTTCAAAAACTGTTTTATCAGTATGATGAATGATTAGGCTATAATTACCCTTTATTTATTACATAAGGTTACTGGGGGCCTACGGCCTTATCTGTCCTTCCAAAAATTATCCTTGACAAAAAAAAAAAGCACTCCTTGCCAAATCTGTTTCGTTGAGTAATAGAGGAAAATATGTTTACTTTTAGAAGTTGTCAAATGGCTCCCGGGACTGCATGCGGAAACGTGTTGAAAGCTACCTATGTCTTTGAGAAAACAGCCCGCCAGTTTCATTCGTTTAGATTGGCCCTGAGCAGAGCCCTATCGACTGTAATCAAGATTTGTAGGTGCACACACTGGTCTTCACTGTGCTCAACAGAACAGCATCTCCAGCCAAGTGACATCAGCACTAGCTGCTGGAAGAGAGCCAGAGTCCCAAATACGTAGCCCACCCTAACGCATGTCATCCACGATGAACTGCTTTATGGCTAAATTGGTGGTTATCTGGTTATGTTGGCTCATCCCTAATCTTATTCATGTGATCAATTCAACACCATATGAATCATACCACATTGTCGTAATCCCATAATCACTACATATCCCGGTTCTGGTCCCACTGCGCTGCGTCCTAGGAGGCTTCTTTAGAGTTGGGTGGTGGGTCTGTGTTTGGTTGGGCCATGTGCTTAATACTTACCTGTCTGTCTGATCTGACCTCAGCCAACCGCAGCGCAGCATAGCAGCAAGCTCAGGGTCAGTGAGAGGTCACTGGGGCAGATTTATAGGGGAGTTTAGTGTAATATATACGTGACCTTGAGGGGCGTGCATGGCAAGGCTCCCAGGCGAGGTTCATGGTCTATTAACACACTCGCTGTCCGGGTGAGATTACCGGGCTGGCGGCAGAGGATTAACACAATAAAAAACGTATCTAGTGAGTCAACAGTCAAGAATGCGTCCCTTGCCGAGTTTTTGTCAGACGCAGGAGGCGGAGGTTGTGTCTGTCTGTTGCTGTAGAGAGGATGAACCGAAGATGGATACGAAGATAGTGTCTGCTCAGTTATAGGCTAATCATTTTCACACTATCGTGCTCACCCAAACTGTACCATGCTGGCTCAGATTTGTTTGTATTTTCCAGTATGGTTCCAGCAACTGTGGTGAATGTGAAACCAGGCCAGGGAGTGCAGTATTTTTATATATATTTTTTTTTAACCTTTATTTAACTAGGCAAGTCAGTTAAGAAAAAAATATTATTTACAATGACGGCCCACACCGGCCAAACCCGGATGACGCTGGGCCAATTGTGCGCCGCCCTATGGGACTCCCAATCACGGCCGGTTGTGATACAGCCTGGAATCGAACCAGGGGGTCTATAGTGACGCCTCAAGCACTGAGATGCAGTGCCTTAGACCGCTGCGCCACTCGGGAGCCCTTACAGTGCTTTGCAAAAGTATTCATCCCCCTTGGCGTTTTTCCTATTTTGTTGCATTACAACCTGTAATTTAAATTGATTTTTATTTGGATTTCATGTAATGGACATACACAAAATAGTCCAAATTGGTGAAGTGAAAATTCAAAAAAATTAATAATGGAAAAGTGGTGCGTGCATTTGTATTCACCCCCTTTGCTATGAAGCCCCTAAATAAGATCTGGTGCAACCAATTACCTTCAGAAGTCACATAATTAGTTAGATAAAGTCCACCTCTGTGCAATCTAAGTGTCACATGATCTGTCACATGATCTCAGTATATATACACCTGTTCTGAAAGGCCCCAGAGTCTGCAACACCACTAAGCAAGCGGCACCACCAAGCAAGCGGAACCATGAAGACCAAGGAGCTCTCCAAACAGGTCAGGGACAAAGTTGTGGAGAAGTACAGATCAGGGTTGGGTTATAAGAAAAAATCTGAAACTTTGAACATCCCACGGAGCACCATTAAATCCATTATTAAAACATTTAAAGAATATGGCACCACAACAAACCTGCCAAGAGAGGGCCGCCCACCAAAACTCATGGACCAGGCAAGGAGGTCATTAATCAGAGAGGCAACAAAGAGACCAAAGATAACGCTGAAGGAGCTGCAAAGCTCCACAGCGGAGATTGGAGTATCTGTCCATAGGACCCCTTTAAGCCGTACACTCCACAGAGCTGGGCTTTACGGAAGAGTGGCCAGAAAAAAATAAGCAAACATGTTTGGTGTTTGCCAAAAGGCATGTGGGAGACTCCCCAAACATATGGAAGAAGGTACTCTGGTCAGATGAGACTAAAATTGAGCTTTTTGGCCATCAAGGAAAACGCTATGTCTGGCGCAAACCCAACACCTCTCATCACCTCGAGAACACCATCCCCACAGTGAAGCATGGTGGTGGCAGCATCATGCTGTGGGGATTTTTTTCATCTGCAGGGAAATTCTTGAGGGAAACCTGTTTCAGTCTTCCAGAGATTTGAGACTGGGATGGAGGTTCACCTTCCAGCAGGACAATGACCCTAAACATACTCCTAAAGCAACACTCAAGTGGTTTAAGGGGAATCATTTAAATGTCTTGGAATGGCCTAGTCAAAGCCCAGACCTAAATCCAATTGAGAATCTGTGGTATGACTTAAAGATTGCTGTACACCAGCGGAACCCATCCAACTTGAAGGAGCTGGAGCAGTTTTGCCTTGAAGAATGGGCAAAAATCCCAGTGGCTAGATGTGCCAAGTTTATAGAGACATACTCCAAGAGAATTGCAGCTGTAATTGCTGCAAAAGTATAGTTATGCACGCTCAAGTTTTCTGTTTTTTTTGTCTGATTTCTTGTTTGTTTCCCCAAAAAAATTATTTTGCATCTTCAAAGTGGTAGGCATGTTGTGTAAATCAAATGATAAAACCCCCCCAAAATCAATTTTAATTCCAGGTTGTAAGGCAACAAAATAGGAAAAATGCCAAGGGGGGTGAATACTTTCGCAAGCCACTGTATTAGCCTGGCCCCAGATCCGTATTAAACAAACACATCTCACTATTGTTGTATTGCCTACATATTGACTACATATTCAGAGGAATTGGCTAAAGTACTTAGATTGGGGACAATCCTTGTGGCTTAGCCTATATGCCCCAGTTTGTCTACCCCGACGTAGACAGCTTACCCTCTCCTTTCCAGCTTCGAACCTCTGACCACCAGCGTTGACCGTCTAGGCCGGCCAGCTCCAAACCAAGGCTTGAAACTGGTTCATGGAACAGAACAGAAAAATAATGACATTTTTCAAGGAACAGAATCAGAACTGAGAACGAAAGTGATCTATACTGTTCCGGGACATAACTTTTGTTTTAAAAGAACAGGAACCGGTCAATAATGTTATTTTACATTCTGGGCATTTTTTTCCAGTCCCACAAAAAATGCAACAAAGTGCCTATGCAAAGCCCTCACTCTGTCACTCAGAAGCGTATTCCAGTGTCTGCCTGCCTGCCATCTGAATGTCTTTGCCAGTGTGTGACATAGGCTACCTGCCCTTTCTCCCTCCGAAGCATAGTCTAGTAGCCTTCTGACGGTACAAGCATGATTCAGAAATTAGGGAGAGAGATTTGTAATTAGAGAAGAATGGATTAACCTTTTCAATGCTAGTTAAGGATACTATAGTTATCATGTTTCACATTGGATGTATTAACAACAAAAAGGTATGTGTTTTTATTTTAATTCTAGTGCCGCTCTGCACACACAAGCTTGTGAGCTAGCTAGCTAGTTGGTCCAACGTTAAGCCAACTCTCTGAAGTTGTCACGACTTTTCCGTGTGCCTTGTATTTTCCAGTGCACTTGTTTTGTGCCCTGGAGTGTGTTTGACACATTTCTGCGTAAAGCTGTATTTTTTGGATTAAAGCCTGTTTCTGTGATTTACCCTCCTGTGCCTGACTCCTTCAACACCACCTTATCACAGATGTTCAAAGTTCCTTCATAGAAGCCGCTCTTCTGTAGGTATAATTCTGTGGGCCTAGTTCAGATAATGCATGCCATAACAACAAGATGCCCAGTGCTTCAAGCCAAGCCTCCTCTACCCTATCTCGCTCTCTACCCGCTTTCAAAATTTCAGTCGCATCCATAGCAAGCTACTTTATAGCAATTTAATGTCGAGCTAAATGAAAAAAAAGTTTTACGAGGTTTAAAATGGAACAGAAAGGAACAACATAAGCCGTTACTTTTTTTTGGTTCGAACTAGAACTTTATTTTGCTGGTCGGGACAGTGAAACAGAAGGGAAAAATAATGGTTCTGTTCAGCACGAAACGATTGGAGAAAAAAAATTGTTCCAACCCCTGCTCTAAAAAGGACATTCTCTCAGAGTAGCTTTGAGAGTATACTGTAGCTACTGCCACCTGGGGGTATGGAGTGTGAAGTTGGATTTTTCAGTAATGCTTATCCAATCCTTTCAGAGCTACACAAGCACGTAGGGGATAAGGTTTGTTTCAAACCCCACCACTTTGGTGTTGCAAGCACTAACCCTAACCCAAGCACCATGCTCCAACCCAATGAGTTATGAGAACCACTCTCTATAAGTCTCTGTGTATCTACTGACAAAGACAAAGTGGCTGTTTGTGTATCTTCATAGGGGGACCGATGAGAGTGTTTTGTCCCTGCTGTTGTTGTCACTACCCCTGAGTCTGTGGAACGTTCACCAGCAGTTTGTTGGTTCAAACACAAACATCATCATTAGTAACTTTCACAAACCCCTGGAGCTAATACAACTTCAATAAGTGGCCAACTTCCTCAGCCTCAAATTGCACGTATAAATGTAAATATAACAGTTAAACAACCCCTAGTTTAGTGTTAGAAGATGGGCTCTCTCTTTCAGTGTTGGGAAACATTGAGTGGGTCATAATGTCAAAGCTGGTTCTCATCCCACCACCAAATACAGCGAAATGGTTAGAGCGTACAGTGGGGGAAAAAAGTATTTAGTCAGCCACCAATTGTGCAAGTTCTCCCACTTAAAAAGATGAGGGAGGCCTGTAATTTTCATCATAGGTACACGTCAACTATGACAGACAAATTGAGAAAAACAAATCCAGAAAATCACATTGTAGGATTTTTAATGAATTTATTTGCAAATTATGGTGGAAAATAAGTATTTGGTCACCTACAAACAAGCAAGATTTCTGGCTCTCACAGACCTGTAACTTCTTCTTTAAGAGGCTCCTCTGTCCTCCACTCGTTACCTGTATTAATGGCACCTGTTTGAACTTGTTATCAGTATAAAAGACACCTGTCCACAACCTCAAACAGTCACACTCCAAACTCCACTATGGCCAAGACCAAAGAGCTGTCAAATGACACCAGAAACAAAATTGTAGACCTGCACCAGGCTGGGAAGACTGAATCTGCAATAGGTAAGCAGCTTGGTTTGAAGAAATCAACTGTGGGAGCAATTATTAGGAAATGGAAGACATACAAGACCACTGATAATCTCCCTCGATCTGGGGCTCCACGCAAGATCTCACCCCGTGGGGTCAAAATGATCACAAGAACGGTGAGCAAAAATCCCAGAACCACACGGGGGGACCTAGTGAATGACCTGCAGAGAGCTGGGACCAAAGTAACAAAGCCTACCATCAGTAACACACTACGCCGCCAGGGACTCAAATCCTGCAGTGCCAGACGTGTCCCCCCTGCTTAAGCCAGTACATGTCCAGGCCCGTCTGAAGTTTCCTAGAGTGCATTTGGATGATCCAGAAGAGGATTGGGAGAATGTCATATGGTCAGATGAAACCAAAATATAACTTTTTGGTAAAAACTCAACTCGTCGTGTTTGGAGGACAAAGAATGCTGAGTTGCATCCAAAGAACACCATACCTACTGTGAAGCATGGGGGTGGAAACATCATGCTTTGGGCTGTTTTTCTGCAAAGGGACCAGGACGACTGATCCGTGTAAAGGAAAGAATGAATGGGGCCATGTATCGTGAGATTTTGAGTGAAAACCTCCTTCCATCAGCAAGGGCATTGAAGATGAAACGCGGCTGGGTCTTTCAGCATGATAATGATCCCAAACACACCGCCCGGGCAACGAAGGAGTGGCTTCGTAAGAAGCATTTCAAGGTCCTGGAGTGGCCTAGCCAGTCTCCAGATCTCAACCCCATAGAAAATCTTTGGAGGGAGTTGAAAGTCTGTGTTGCCCAGCGACAGCCCCAAAACATCACTGCTCTAGAGGAGATCTGCATGGAGGAATGGGTCAAAATACCAGCAACAGTGTGTGAAAACCTTGTGAAGACTTACAGAAAACGTTTGACCTGTGTCATTGCCAACAAAGGGTATACAACAAAGTATTGAGAAACTTTTGTTATTGACCAAATACTTATTTTCCACCATAACCTGCAAATAAATTCATAAAAAATCCTACAATGTGATTTTCTGGAGAAAAAAATTCTCATTTTGTCTGTCATAGTTGACGTGTACCTATGATGAAAATTACAGGCCTCTCTCATCTTTTTAAGTGGGAGAACTTGCACAATTGGTGGCTGACTAAATACTTTTTTTTCCCCACTGTATGTAGGTGGGTCTTTCTATAAACTAGGGTTCGTACCAGTGAGCATTTTTTGTAGTGGACAATTGATTGGAGCTGTTAAAAAGTCATTAATAATAATTAGCCATATTTTTTAAGGTGAATACATTAAGATATTACAAGGGAACATAGACACATTCAATATAATTCATGAGTTGAATCAAAACCTTGTTGTTTAAACCCTTTCTCATGCTTGGAGTCTTCACAGATTTGGCAAAAATCGCATGACATAAAACACTACCTTTCTTTCCTTAGATTTATGACACTGTTTGTTGATATATCATATACTAAGCATTTAACAATTGAATTACATATTGACCTTGATCCTGTGAAATACCTGGATATTGCTGTCAGACTCTTTTTTTTGTATGGAGATCTCGGAAGTGTACTGTAACCTCCTAACATTTCGTATCTCCCTATGTTAAGGTGTGAAAACCGTTTTCATGGGATCACATATCCAAAATAATGCATGTAATTGCAAAATCCAATGCTTCAAACAGAAAGAGTAACTTTAATATTGATACTGTCATTAATGGGGTTCTTCAATAATTACACATAATAGATGTTTGTTTCAAGTTTGATGTCTATCTGTTTAGTTACGTGGGGACATAATCGCACAACATCAGCTGAATCAGGAAAGGATTTTTCTGAATGACAGTCAAGTGATAAAGAGCTTGTGTGATACTGCACACAATGTAACAGCAGCCTAAGTGGCCAAAGTGCGGGAATTAATGTTGATCGCGAGGATTGACAGAACATTTTGGTGTCTATGTTGTTAAAGTGGCCAAGATAATTAACCTACTTGGTGGACGGAGCAATCGGGAACGTGAAAACAGCTTGTTTATTCGTTTTTGAATAGACATTTTTTTTAAACACATAAAAAAAAAAAACGACTTTAGATTTCAATGTTAAAATGTGGGTGGGGTTAAATGTGGAACACTTCCTGTCCTTTCAAAGTAGGAGGTCATCCTTCTAACTCCATTCTATGAATCTATGAATTGATTAATACATAGCTGCCCATACCGTGCCACAGTGCCAAGCTAAGGTAAGATTTCTCAATTTCTGCATAAGATTTAGTGTGTATTGACTTATTAATGAACTCCTGTTAATGTAAATGGTTAGCTGACTGATATATCTTAGCTACCTAGCTAACCATTGGTAATCTTATTAAATTATGCTATACAGCCAAAACAACAGTATCTATGGCTAGACTAGAGATATGCCCTAGTTATAGTTAGTCAGTGGTTGCACATCTAACTAGCTGGAATGAAGCAAGGGAGTGAACAGTAGACATGTAAATATATTCTTTCACTGTTTAAAGCAGGTCTCCAGCCACCCAGACCTGTCTGATCAGCCTGATAGGGTGCCGTGGGTGTGTCCAGCATACACCTGTGCAAATCTCTGTATGTATAGCAATGGAATTAAACATCCAACCAATGCCTCAAGTGTTGTGCTGTAGGTCCACCACAAACCCGAAGGGTTGTGGTGTCCTGTCCAGAAACAACTCCTAGCTCCTACCCCTAGACACTTGTGGATATCTGAGAGAATTGGACAGGTGTAAATAATACCGCCAAAATAAGAGAGTAAGGTGGAGCTCTCACCATGTCACCACCCATCAATCCCTCTCAGATCTCCACAAGTGTCTAGACTCTTGGCAGTAGGGGCTAGGGGTTGTTTCTGGAAAGGCCATGGGTATTATGGTATCTCAGTCAGTCAGTCAGTCTGGCACTGTCAAAAAAAGTAAGAGCTGTCAAATACTTGCTTCCCCTGTCCTTGGGAGAATCTCAATTGCATCCTCTCTCATCTTATCCTCCTCAAACACCATTGAATGAGAAGGTCGGAGGTCCCTCCCCTCTCACCTTCTTATCCAATGGGTTTTGAGGAGGCAGCGAAGAGAGTGGATGTGAGGAATCAAGGAAATACAATTGAGATTCTCCCCTTGTTTCCTCCATTCCTCACCTCCCTCTCAAAACACATTGGGGGAGAGGAGGGAAGGTTCCTCCCCTCGGGCTCCAATGTACTTTCAAGGAGAGGCAAGGAGTGGAGGAAACAAGGACAGACGAAGCAAGAATGTGATGTCTAGTTTTAACACACACACACACACAGTTTGAAGAGTTTACTGATTATAATGATTTCATCATTGGTTATTATTATTGTTATTATTATTGTCTATGATTTTGATGACAGAACCCATTGTATTATATTATTGTGTTAAATTATTATATCAACTATTTAAAAAAATTATATCTGTTGTTAACTTTTTAATTCTTCTGGAAGTGTTAGCATGGCCATAAATGATAGAGAAGTTGACTAAAGCACAAACAGACCTGGCTATTAGGCATGACAAAACACCAGTTTCAACATCAACAGTGAAGAGGCGACTCCGGGATGCTGACCTTCTAGCCAGAGTTGCAAAGAAAAACCCATATCTCAGACTGGCCAATAAAAAGAAAAGATTAAAGATAGACAGTCTGAGATAAGCTTTTTCTTTGCAACTCTGCCTAGAAGGTCAGCATCCCGGAGTCGCCTCTTCACTGTTGACGTTGAGACTGGTGTTTTGCGGGTACTATTTAATGAAGCTGCCAGTTGAGGACCTGTGAGGCGCCTGTTTCTCAAACTAGACACTCTAATGTATTTGTCCTCTTGCTCAGTTGTGCACCGGGGCCTCCCACTCCTCTTTCTATTCTGGTTAGAGCCAGTTTGCGCTGTTCTGTGAAGGGAGTAGTATACAGCGTTGTATGAGATCTTCAGTTTCTTGGCAATTTCTAGCATGGAATAGCCTTCATTTCTCAGAACAAGAATAGACTGATGAGTATCAGAAGAACGTTTTTTATTTCTGGCCATTTTGAGCCTGTAATCAAACCCACAATTGCTGATGCTCCAGATCAGTGGCGGCTCCTGAAAAAATTCTCAGGGGGGGCAATTTTTCTGATGATTTAGGTGACCTACACACATTTTAAAAAAGATATGTCCAGCAACAACATGAAGACAGGGGCAGCATATAAGTCAATACCAGAAGCATTTATTGACTGATCTCAAAAGTGTTGGCTTACCAGGGTTGGTGGAGCCCTCAGTTTCATCTTTGCCTCGCAAAGCTAACTCAAACACTCCGCAAAACTTCACACACTGGATTAGCCGGCTGAGGATGTGGCGGTTCTTGCTAATGTCGTAGTAAATATATTTGTTATAGTGAATATGGAATATGATATGTTGAGTAAAATGTTGTGCTAAGATCTATTTAGGTCAGGAGCTGGTTATAAGTTCTGTTCCTATCCAATAACAATGGACAAAAGGGTCCTATCTTGTCAGCCTTGTCAGTTTCAGTTCTCCAGTAAACTTGTGATTATCAACACTAACCTCATCGTTGTGGCGGCGGACAGCTAGCCTGTATCCCTCATCCAGTTGAGTGGGAATGTTCACTCTCCCCAAAGCAGACAATCTCAAACAGCTATCCATGTGGGTCTTTGACAGCTCATGTTTCTTAATCTTTCCTGAAAGATGGTGCATGTCCGTTACACACCAGTCGCTGTCCAAGCGGTGCTGTCTGCCGTGCCGCCTTCAGGGTGAAAGAGTAAGCAGGGGGGTAGCAGAAGACTGCATTAGCTACATCGCAGCCTGCTAGCCAGGTTTTTTCGTTCGTACCAATTTTTGGAAAATCCTCGGGTGTAGGACTTCCCCCTTTAGTAGAAACCTGTTGAATTATTAAATTTGGTCTGGGAGGTCCTAATTGTTTCGTTGCCAATTTATCTTCATTTGTTCGCCGACAAAAATGAACTTCTTTCAAAGACACAATCGAGTTGCACTGAAGCCTAGCCATTTTGATAGTAGTAGTGAATTGATTGATGAGGCTACCCGCTCTTTTCTTAGTTACGTTCATGGTTATGTTACGTATGACGAAGCGCGTAAGTGCAAGCCCTCAGAAACCCATAGAGATTGTATTGAAAGCTCTGATATTTGAAAAAAATAGATTTTACATGGGAGTCTATGACAGACTTCTGGGCGATTTTCAACCTGACTGAAATCGCCCCAAAAGGGGGGGCATTTGAAGCACGACTTTAGCCTGATTGGACATTTAGTGGCACTGTGGCAGATCAGACGTCTAGATTACAACACTGATAACTACTGTTGCCGTGATATAATTGATTAGAAAAAAAATCCCTTCCTTTTCCCGTTTGGCAGTGCGTCGCCCATATCGCCCTATTGAACACACCGCCCCTGCTCCAGATACTCAACTAGTCTCAAGAAGGCCCGTTTTATTGCTTCTTTAATCAGCACAACAGTTTTCAGCTGTGCTAACATAATTGCAAAAGGGTTTTCTAATGATCAATTAGCCTTTTAAAATGATAAACTTGGATTAACAAACACAACGTGCCATTGGAACACAGGACTGATGGTTGCTGATAATGGGCCTCTGTACGCCTATGTAGATATTCCATTAAAAAAAATCTGCCGTTTCCAGCTACAATAGCCATTTACAACATTAACAATGTCTACTGTATTTCTGATCAATTTTATGTTATTTTAATGGACAAAAAAATAGCTTTTCTTTCAAAGACAAGGACATTTCTAAGTGACCCCAAACTTTTGAATGGTAATGTATTTCAAACTATTCAGAAGATTTGACCCTGATGTCACACATTGGCCCCTTTATAGAAAGACCCAGGTACTCTGGACATGTTTTACATGTATGTTCTCTGTCTAGGTAAACCATAGGGCCTCCTAGGCCCACATTCCCAAGACATAATCATAAAACAAATTCCATCTTGAATCAGTTTTCTTTATTTGTTCACAATGTACAACAAAAATTCAAACACAAACGCATTAGAATTACATTTAAGAAACAATTTATTGTGAGCTATCCAACTCATCATATGGTAGTTAGGTCAAATATTATGACTTCTGTCTTCAGCATTTCATCTTGTTACTCTGGACTAAACCAAATATAATCCAAGAGTATGGAATTAAAAATAGTGTACAGTAAGTACAACCAGATAGTGCACAGTATAGCCAGATAGGAGTGTTGATGGCTCCTACACATAAATTGAATGTAGTAAACCAATTATTAGTGCTGTTCAAGCAATGTGTGCAAATTGACCATGGTGCCATGCACCACCAGCCAATCTTGACTCATAATTGGGTTTATGGATACTCAAATATATAATACAGTTGAAGGAATTAGCAAATTAATGAGCATGTTCTGAAACCACTGGTCTTCTCTGGTGAATAAGGCACTGTATGCCGAAACGTTGGTTCATCAATACAATAAATATCTGGTAGTATTGTGGGCAACATATTTCAATTTCATCAAGTTGATTATGTCCAATCTGTGAGGCACTTCATGCTGTTCGAGTCCTGACACAAAATATATACCATTGACTAGTCTTAGATCATGGTTCAGAGTATTTGCTGATGAGGATAGGGTGAAATCATACAGTACTTCAAACAAAGTGTCCTGTTGTGATTGCTATTGCCCCATAACCAGTGCTTGACTTGGACTGAAATAGGTGCCGGTACTCATTTTGGGTGTCAGTACTGTTTATATTTTGGTGCAGGAGCTCCACAATACTTTTGAGCTAATATTTTATAAGAGGAACAGGAGCTCAAGCAGTAGAACATGCCGGTGCTGGTACTCAGCTCCAGTGAGCTCCTGCCCAAGTTAAGCACTGCCCACACCTGAGCAATACGAGTTGCCTCCAACTCAGAGGAGAAACTGGAAATGCAGCTTTCCGTTATGTGATTGGCTGTGTGTGAGCCATGACTGCCCATGCCGTGACCAGTCAATATCCCATAAAAAATGTTATGCTTCATCTGAGGGGCTAGAGTGATATAGTACTGAGGTGGCATGCCGTAGAAACACCTGGCAAAACTTTGCAGGCGTTTGTATACACTACAGACAGGGTGAGGCAGTAAATCAATCATCTTTATTTAGAAGGTCTCACAAACTCTGCCCCATAGGAAGACTATGTACCATAAAGGTTATGCTTTTTTTTACCTATCTGAACTGGCATGTACTCTTTGACACACATACCTTGTTCTAGTGAACAGACATGTGTCTGTACATACCTGTGATCCTGGAAAACAGGCCTTCTAGTACAGTTTATCCTCTTCTATACAGGCAATACATTTGGCCAGATAATATGAATAGCAAATAGAACAGAGGGATACTACTTGTAGAAACTGTAGTATTAGCCTTCAGAATGATGAAATGTGAACCATCACTGCACTCAAAAAATAAATAGTGTGCTCATTTAGAATAATTCATTTATTGTTTCATTTACTGTTTCAGGACTTAATCTATGAGAGAATGGCCCAATTTAGAGGTCAGATTTAGGAGTAAACTGTGGGTTGAAATACTTGCAATTTACCATTCAACGTAACTTCAAGTTCATACAATAATAATAATAAATGAATGACTGCGTGAATATCTGGTAAATGTTATCTTTACAAACCTGGCTGTTGATACAAGACTTGGCCAACAGAATCATGACCAAAGCGTGTATGAATGCTGAAGACAGGAGAGCAAACATTTCTGTCTATAGTTTTGGAGTGTTGGTGTCTGATGAGTGTGTTTGTGTATGTGGTGTGTATGTGTGTGTGATGGGGTCAGATTCGAGTCAGCTGATGCCAAAAACTGGACGGCATGAAGCTCTCCATCTTGTCAGCGAAGAAACCCAGGGGTGCGAAGAGGGTGCTGAAGAACTGAGGAACAAAACAAAGATATTTCAATACACTGCTTTCAATAGCCTACACAAGGGGTACTCAACTTCTACCCTATGAGGTCCGGACCCTGCTGGTTTTCTGTTCTACCTGATAATGAATTGCACACACCTGGTGTCCCAGGTCTAAATCAGTCCCTGATTAGAGGGGAACAATGAAAGAATGCAGTGGAACTGGCTTTGAGGTCCAGAGTTCAGTTTGAGGGGACTACACCATCCCAAATCATACCACACAGCTCTATCTTTGTAAATGTATATATCTTTACAAGCTCAATCACAACAATAACACAATTGTACATGTGCTATAACTATATTTGTTACAATGCTATGACGATTACATTGTCCTACTGGGGGTGGCTACCCCAACATGATATAACTGATGACTGGAAATGAACTTTAATTTGAATTTTGACAACAGCTATTCCCCTGTATTCAACAAACTACACAGACTGCTGTGGAAAAAAGAGAGAGTATGGAGAAATCAAAGTGAGATGACAAGCACTGGCCTGGCGAGTTGTTTTGAGGGGTATGTTAGAATGTACCCTTCATCTAGGGCTGAATACCAGAGCTTGCATCACTACTACACCCTAGGGACCCAAGGTCTAATTCTAAATGCTCTACCAAAACAAATAAGCAAGGAGCTTGGAGACCCATAACCCTTGTTGAGGCCTCTCTCTCTAGCTTAACCAATTGAAATTGGCCCACGATCACGTATCTGAAAAATGTTTCAACCCCAATAGTTAAATCCACCATAAACAACACTTTAACGTGTTTATGGAGCAATACATTTGCGAGGTGAACAGATGGTTGTGACAGGATATGGGAAGCAAGGCCACAGCATTGCTCTAGTATCTGGAACCACGGCCAAAGCATAAGCATGCAATGCCATGGGTCTCTCTCTCCCCCAATGCACTTAGTCTCAACCTACAGCGATGACACTGCCCAACGTGATATACACAGGCTAGTCCTCATGCCTAGTACAACAACAGGAATGGAAAATAGTTTTGAAAACATACTTCACGTTAAGATATTAGCCTAATTGATCAAGGTTTTTCAAATTCAGGTCGGCGAAATTTTACAAGACCGCAAAGTGGAAAGTTATTGAGTGTGGTCTTCACACATTCCTTTGTTGAAAGGTATTTTGTCCAACTATTTGCTTGTGTTTATAAAAACAAGCCTTTAGGTAAACATTTCAATAATCACAAGTCTACCCAGACCCAAACAGCGTGCAGTGACCATGAGTCAGATGTGTCAAAGTGTTTAAAAACACCCAGTCGAAATGAGATATACTATATATACAAAAGTATGTGGACAGCCCTTCAAATTAGTGGAATCGGCTATTTCAGCCACACCCGCTGCTGACAGGTGTACACAATCGAGCACACATCCATGCAATCTCCACAGACAAACATTGGCAGTAGCATGGACTTACTGAAGAGCTCAGTGACTTTCAACGTGGCACCGTCATAGGATGCCACCTTTCCAACAAGTCAGTTCGTCAAATTTCTGCCCTGCTAGAGCTGCCTCGGTCAACTGTAAGTGCTGTTATTGTGAAGTGGAAACGTCTAGAAGCTACTCCTGCGTTGTGTTGGCTGTGTGCTTAGGGTCGTTGTCCTGTTGGAGGGTGAACCTTCACCCCAGTCTGAGGTCCTAAGCGCTCTGGAGCAGGTTTTCATCAAGGTTCTCTGTACTTTGCTCCGTTCATCTTTCCCTCGATCCTGACTAGTCTCCCTGCCGCTGAAAAACATCCCCACAGCTTGATGCTGCAACCACCATATTTCATGATTTGCCACCACCATGCATGATGCTGTCACCAACATGCTTCACCGTAGGGATGGTGCCACGTAGGGATTTCCTCCAGACGTGAAGCTTGTCATTATATGGTATTGTGTGTAGATTGATGAGCCATGCAATCTCCATAGACAAACATTGGCAGTAGAAATGCCTTACTGAAGACCTCAGTGACTTTCAACATGGCACCATCATAGGATGCCACCTTTCCAACAAGTCAGTTCGTCAAATGTATGCCCTGCTAGAGCTGCCCCGGTCAACTGTAAGTGCTGTTATTGTGAAGTGGAAACGTCTAGGAGCAACAACGGCTCAGCCGCAAAGTGGTAGGCCACACAAGCTCACAGAACGGGACCGCTGAGTGCTGAAGCGTGTAGTGCGTAAAGATAATCTGTCCTCGGTTGCAACACTCAATACCGAGTTCCAAACTGCCTCTGGAAGCAACATCAGCACAATAACTGTTAGTCGGGAGCTTCATGAAATGGGTTTCCATGGCCGAGCAGCAGCACACAAGCCTAAGATTCCCATGCGCAATGACAAGCGTCGGCTGGAGTGGTGTAAAGCTCGTCGCCATTGGACTCTGGAGCAGTGGAAACACGTTCTCTGGAGTGATGAATCACGCTTCACCATCTGGCAGTCCGACGGACAAATCTGGGTTTGACGGATGCTAGGAGAACGCTACCTGCCCAATGCATAGTGCCAACTGTAAAGTTTGGTGGAGGGGGAATAATGGTCTGGGGCTGTTTTTCATGGTTCAGGCTCCTTATTTCCAGTGAAGGGAAATCTTAACGCTACACCATACAATGACATTCTAGACGATTCTGTGCTTCCAACTTTGTGGCAACAGTTTGGGGAAGGCCCTTTCCTGTTACAGCATGACAATGCCCCCGTGCATAAAGCGAGGTCCATACAGAAATGGTTTGTTGAGATCGGTGTGGAAGAACATGACTGGCCTGCACAGAGCCCTGACCTCAACCCCATCGAACACCTTTGGGATGACTTGGAACGCCGACTGCGAGCCAGGCCTAATCGCCCAACATCAGTGCCTGACCTCACTAATGCTTGTGGCTGAATGGAAGCAAGTCCCCGCAGCAATGTTCCAACATCTAGTGGAAAGCCTTCCCAGAAGAGTGGAGGCTTTTATAGCAGCAAAGGGGGGACCAACTCCATATTAATGCCCATGATTTTGGAATGAGATGTTCGACGAACAGGTGTTCACATACTTTTGGTCATGTAGTGTATATATATATATTTTTAACTCTCTCCTCATACCACTCAGTCACCTACTTCTGAAGACTTTGAAAACATCATCCACCCTCCATAAGATGGAGTGTGTTACAAAGCACACGTTGAATTAAGTTAGGCCTAATAAAAGCTGGTTGAGGACAGCTATGGATGCCATGTAGTGGGGCTAGGAGTAGATAAAGAGGAAGCGTGGGGGGGGTCACCCCACTGTCCTGTTTCAGGCTGGGGATTTTTATCCTCTTCAGCAGGAATCTCTGTTTTTCCTCAGAGAACGGTGAGGGCCGTTCCGCTCCCTCCAGCCTCCGAGGCTTTCATGTAGTGCCTCTATCTGGCCCTTACACAAACCAGGCTCTCCGCTGCGCTGTAAAAGTGTTATCTAGAGGCAGTCTTTCCCATAACAAAAGTGTGAGTGCGAGGCGGTCTCTGCGGGCTTGTTTTTGCCCAGGCTAATGGCCCTGCTCTGCTGTGTAAAGTGAGAGCTAATAAACAGGGCCACCGTAAACAGAGGATTAGCGTGCGAGAGGGCCTAGCCAAACAAGCTAAAAACAGAAACACTGAAAGTCTGCCACACGGTCTTATAAATTAATAAGGGACTAAATCACATACATCAAACCCAATGCTAATACCCTGGAACTAATGTCTCTGCTGTAAGCCTATGTCGAATTGTGTTATCAGCTGCTGGCTTACGCTCTTTCGGCCCTCATATATTCCCATAATGTGTGGGAAAAGGGGCTCGTGAAATGTGCTATGGGGGCAATTGGACTGCAGTTCTTTACTTTTGATGTTTAACAGGCACGGTGCATTAGGAAATTGAGCCTGGGCTGGACTGAAAAACAGCCCTTTGAGAAGGACTGAGTGGAGGTGTTAGCCTGTTCTGGTAGTGACAGGCACACTCTATCATCCTAAACCTTAACCTCCACATTCCCTGGAGACCCTCCTGACAGGGTGCAGCTCTTTGGAAAATCGGCATCATCAAAGCAAGTTTCCTCCTCAGGTCTGATATAGTAGCCAAGTACAGTGCTGCTGAGCGAAGGTGTTGTTCGCTTGTTCTGAATCTAAATTTCCGGCTTTCTCAAGAGACTTGGAACTGGGAAGTGTGGCAACGAAAGCCTGTTCTGGTTGAGAAAGGCACACGTTACTTTTCTAGATCTGAACTAATCCCTAGAGTGGTCCTCTTAGCTCTTGCTCTGTGGATGATATTCAAATCCTGCTATCCAATACATGAGTGAACTACTAACTACTTGGCTGGGAAAGGGCGTAGTTGGAGATACTGCTTTTGCGCCAAGTCAGTACAGTACTCTAAGAATCTACTTACACAACAGTATATGGTTAGGCTATATTTCATTCTCACACCTTGGAGACAAAACAGCTCCATGAAATAATACAATATCAAATCATAAGAGATTCTGGCTGTATTGCTTTAGTGCTGTGCAGTGAAAGACACAGACTTACAACCAGACCCAGGCATCTCATGAGCCTCGTTGTTGACAGAGATGAGAGGCAGCGACTACGCCAGAGGTCAACCGGGTCAGAGTACATGAGAATAATAACACGCATACAACATGTCTTAATAATTTCATGATCCCATTAAAATGCTTCTAATTTAAACTGATCCAGTTCAATATCTGAAAATCAGTCTAGGTTAATGGTATTTGCTATACTAGGATATGTCAATGCCACACCTCTGAAGACCTGCAACTCCTGAGAAAGTTGATCCCAAAGTAGAGAAAAGCTACATCCAGATTCCATTTATATATTGACAACCTTGTTTTTCGCTAGCCCAAATGACCATCAAGTATTAATTCAGTGAACATAACATAAACAGCCATGTGAAGAGGTAAATATTACCCCAAACAACCAAAACGATCAGTGGAAGAGAATTGCACGACTTACTGCTTTGGCAAAGACGCCCATGAGCTCAGGGAACTGGTGTGTAAGCATGGCCAGCATGGCAGTGAAGGAGCAAAGGCCCGCTGTGAAGAGGATGAAGAATGGAAGCTCTTTCTTTGGGTACACAGACACCTCGTGGAAGGCTGCAGGAGAGAAGGAGAGAGAATGGGGGGGAGACAGAGAGAGAGAGAGGCACATATTATCATCAGAATTGACCATTGCGTTGAGTATACTTTATAGTAGTGACTTGTCCTGCTACTTACAGGGCAGCAGTTCCCGATCTGCTGTTTCTGTGCACCCAGGGTAGGGGTAAAACAGGTGACCCTTCTCTAGAGGGTAGGGAATTATCCGAAAAGCTGCAGGGGCAGGAGAGAAATGCAGAAAAACACATCAAGCATGAGAATAGATTCAAAGTGCATAGATTTGAATGTCAATGATTTTTTTATGCGAGTACTGCCAATGCATTGATGCATGTGTAACTATGTGTTTTTAATTGCCAGAAATGCAATCAATGAATCAATCAACCAATGAATCAATCAACCAACTAATTCATCAAACAATCAATGTCCCAGTACGTACTGCCTTCCCAGGTGCAGTGTAGCAGGTTTAAGGCTCCCTCTGCCCTCTTCCAGTGCTGCAGGTGAAAGAAGGCATAGGCCACCGCCTCGCTGTCCCCCCTCTTCAGGATGTGTTCTGGAGGCAGGATCAGACTCTTCATCTCTAATAAATACTACAGCAGAGAGGGAGACAGGAAATAACACCATTACAGTACATTACAGTCAAAGACATTGACATCATAGTTACATTGCAGACGCTCTTATCCAGAGTGGCTTACAATCAGTGCTAGGTAAACAACCACATTTCACAATCATAGTCGCTATCTGCAAAATGTGTGCTGTTAAGAAAAAGAAAAAAGTGTGAATGTGAGTGCAAGAAAGACAAGGGCAGCCTAGATCATTTATTTGAATGGGAATTAGTCAGCACCTCATCCATATCCTTTTGAGCAATAATTCCCTAGTCTAAGGCTATCTGAACGATAGACTGAAATGCACTTTTCCTCATGTGAGGTATTTGTTGGGAGCCCTTGTTTTGCAATTGTTCAAGTTGGGAAAATCTAATGCTTCTCTCTGCTCTGTTATTGTTAGATTCAGAGTGTAACCTCCCCCCTCCTCCCCGTGTAAGTTTGTCCCATTGAGTCAGGCAGTCCTATGCTGTGTGGTGATGCCGACTTTCCTCCGTGTGTGGAGGACTGTGTGTGTGTCTAAGACTGTGTGTGTGTAGGACTGTGTGTGTGTGGCGGCGTGGCAGTGGCGTTAATCCCCTCTGAACTGGTCCCCTGGGCTGTGGGGGCAGCAGGGGATGGGCCTGCTGGATTCCCAGGCAGCCTGCTTCACAGGACTATGGGTCTCAGACTGACACTTTGGGAAGGTTACCCTAAAGCTAATCCTGTCTAATCCCCCCATGGTCACAGGCTCAGCCAGCCAGCCAGGCCAGTGCAGAGCAGCCCCAGAGCCGCCCTGCCCGCCCAGGAGGCCGCACCCAGGGCCCGCAGGGCAGACCAGCCCTCTGCACTGCTCTCCTCTTCTCTCAGGGACAGTTAGGTGATGTGTTAGCTGGCTGGCTACAGTGTGTCTGCACTAATATGATATGACGGGTATGCTTGGATAACTGTCTGTGTGTGATTTTCAAGTTTTTGAGAATTACATTTTCTGCACACTCCACTCCTCATTGCAGTGATTTATTTGAGTTGTAGTCGTTCAATGGCGTGTGCGACTTTCATGTCCTCTCCAAAATTGAGACTTTTACGTCAGTCAGCACTTAGGCTTCCTGTATAGTCCAGGGCTCTCCAACTCTGTTCCTGGAGAGATACCCTCCTGTAGGTTTACGCTCCAACCCCAGTTGTAACTAACCTGATTCAGCGTATCAACCAGCTAATTATTAGAATCAGGTGCGCTAGATTAGGGTTGTAGCGAAAACCTACAGGACGGTAGCTCTCCAGGAACATGGTTGGAGAGCCCTGCTATAGATGCTGAGCATACTTCATTCTGTTAGGAGCAGCACTTTTACCCAGGTATACCAGTGTTTAATAAGAGGGTAGAGGTGATGGTTACCAAAGCATTTGACTGGCAGCTGTCCTTCCTGGCATGCCCTGGCATAAGGGTGGGTAACACCTCGGCCCTCTGCGCTGCCTCCCTCCTCCCTACCCCCCCTTCACCAGTCGCCTCTTTGATGAAGGGATTGAGTTTCATTGATGTTCCCCTTTTATCTTGGAACACTAATAAGCCGGAGCATAACTCATAAGCCTCCCTCAGATTTTAATCTTCGGCATTTAGCACAATGGAACACGTCGACAACATCTAGCCGTCGTCTCATTGGCTCACGGTGCTGTTGAAGGATAGGTGACCTCTGAGGCCGTCTGCCATGTTAGGTCACCCTCAGGCAGCGGTGGACTGTACTGGACAGACGCTGGAGTAGGAGGATGATATTGAGCCAAGAAACTGATCTAAGGTCCGTTTTGTATTGTTCCTTCCAATGATTAAGGTTAGGATCTGGTGAAGGTGAGCTGACCCTAGATCTGTGCCAAGCCACTTCTTACTACCGTCCGTCTCCTCCAGTGAAGTGTTGGATCACACCTACTACTACCTAAGTCAAGCCTGCATCCACCTGAATTCTGAACAAGGCTGAGGAGGCCATCGCCACAACATAGGCTACCAGGCACAAAGCAGCGCACTCCTAATGCGTGAGGAAGTGTTAACCACAGAAGTGTGCTAAATATAAAAACCCATTCAGGTGTCCTTAACACTTGACCAGCCAGGCAGGCTTACCTCTGTCTGGTTCCTCAACCTTTCTACTGTTCCTTGGAGAGAGAGAGACTGATTGGGACAGACAGGAAAAAAGTGGAGAGGAGAGGGGGTGCGAGCAGAGCGGTAAGAGGTTGAGCACTGAAACAGCTGGGTGTGTGGAGCATTTAGTGCAGTCTGCTCATGTGATGTAGCGTGATGTCCATATATAATCCCCTCAGGCCTGCTGCGATGCTGGCCCTAACACTCCCCACGCCTGACCTCCCAGAATGCCCATAAATCTTGCCTTCATTACACCACTCTTCCAAGGCTGGCTGGTGGGGGCTGGCTGGGGGACTGGCTGGCTGGGGGGCTGGCTGCTAAGGGGTCACGTTGCCGAGGCCGGGGGAGGAATCAGGGGGTCTCGCTCGTTGATTGAAGCAGGGGAATGCGGGGAAGCTGCTGGGAATGGAAGCCCACCCACAACAGAGCCAGAGCAGCTCGCTCCAGTCCAGTGAACAACTGGTATCTGTGTGTGAACTGGCTGCTGGGCAGAAAACAGCCCACGCCAGGCAGGCCTCGGGCACTACGGCTACAGGTGCACTCACTGACCATTTAGATAGACAAGGACAGAGCTCCCTTGTGAAAGAGATACACACTGTACCTTAATAAGATCTCAATGGGACTCACCTTGATCAATAAATAAATAAAGACAGGTCTGACACAAATAATTTTGACCAGGAAATAATCCCGCTGCAAAATCTCAGTCAACAGTCAAAAGCTTTCACTATAAGAACACCAAAGCACCCAACCTCTAGCGGAGTCAATGTGTTGACTTGACATGGTGAGGTCACAGAACAATCCTGAGCTCCTGAGAACCCTCCGACATACACAGCTGTTTACAAGTCGCCACATTAAGTCAGTCATCATGTCTGTCTGTGTGTAGCAACGTGCATGCCACCCACCTGAGGATCTGTCTTTTTCAGCCATCTATTTCCTGTGTTTGAGGGGTGCAAAATCCACCTGTCACTTACATCTCACTGGATTGATTGCTTTCATTTGACTCCTGCGACCCTTTCAAACTCTTGCTTGTGCCTGTCATTTTTTCCCGTTAAAGTTACTACCGCGGAAATGTTTGTAATGATCTGTCAAACACACCCCGGTAATGGCTGAAATGGACTCAATGGAATTCATTGTGTTTCCGTTGGATCTATAAGAACGCTAAAGCTTCATCTGGGATTCAACGCATCGTTTTGACAGTTACATCACAAGAAAGAGAAGATAGATAACTTTATTTTGATGGGTGTTGATTTTTTGTGGAATTTAAAAAAAGTAATCATTTAATACAGATGTTTACAAACTAGATTTGCTTGGATTATAGTGATATTATGTTTGCTCTCGCAAACACTGTAAAGTATGTTTATATAGGTGTAATCTACAGCCATGCGTGTTGATTTATAATCCAGGACATCCTGCTATTGACACACTTGTTGAATTATGCAACAGAAAGTGACAATAACAGTAATTAATTAGGCAGTCTAGAGAGCACAGGTGAGTGCAGGTAAGCGTAGACAGAGCACGTTTTTGCAGCCCTGTTCCATCCCGTTATGTTAATGTATTCATATATGCAAATACAACAATTGTATTTATGCAAATTAGGCACATCATTTTCTTTATTTTAACAAAGAAAAAAATACCTGATACCATTAGAAAATGTACAGTATCTTCAGAAAGTATTCATACCCCTTGACTTGTTCCACATTTTGTTGTGTTACAGCCTGAATTCAAAATTGATTCAATACATTAAAATCTCACCCATCTACACTACAATACCACATACTGACAAAGTGAAAACATGTCTTTGAAATTTTTGCTAATATATTGAAAATGAAATACAGAAATATATAAGTATTCACAGCATTGAGCCAACCAATATATGTTCGATTCACCTTTGGCAGGGATTACAGCTGTGAGTCTTTCTGGGTAAGTCTCTAAGAGTCTTTGCACACCTGGATTGTACAATATTTGCACATTATTTTTCTTAAAAATTCTGTCAAGTTGGTTGTTTATCATTGCTATACATCCATTTTCAAGTCTTGCCATAGATTTTGAAGCCGATTTAAGTCAAAACTGTAACTAGGCCAATCAGGAACATTCAATGTCATCTTGGTAAGTAACTCCAGTGTATATTTGGCCTTGTGTTTTAGGTTATTGTCCTCCTGAAAGGTGGATTTGTCTCCCAGTGTCTGGTGGAAAGCAGACTGAACCAGGTTTTCCTCTAGGATTTTGCCAGAGCTTAGCTCTATTCTGTTTCTTTTTATCCTGAAAAACTCCCTAGTCCACTCCTTGCCAGTGACAAGCATACCATAACATGATGCAGCCACCACCATGCTTGAAAATATGAAAAGTGGTACTCAGTGATGTGGTGTGTTGGATTTTCTCCAAACATAACACTTTGTATTCAGAACAAAGTTAATTTCTTTGCCACATTTTTTGCAATTTTAGTGCCTTATTGCAAACAGGATGCATGTTTTTGAATATTTTTAATCTGTACAGGCTTCTTCCTTTTCACTCTGTCATTTAGGTTAGTACTGTTGAGTAACTACAATGTTGTTGATCCATCCTCAGTTATCCTATCACAGCCATTAAACTCTGTAACTGTAACTATAACTTCACCATGCTCAAAAGGATATTCAATATCTGCTTTTATCCATCTACCAATCGGTGCACTTCTTTGCGAAGCATTGGAAAACCTCCCTGGTCTTTGTGGTTGAATGTGTGTTTGAAATTCACTGCTCGACTGAGGGACCTTACAGATAATTGTATATGTGTGGAGTACGGAGATTAGGTAGTCGTTCAAAAATCATGTTACACACTGTTATTGCACACAGAGTGAGTCCATGCAACTTATTATGGCTTGCCATAACAAAGGGGTTGAATACTTATTGACTCAAGACATTTCAGCTTTTCATTTTTTATTAATTTGTAAAAATGTCTAAAAACATAATTCCACTTTGACATTATGGGGTATTGTGTGTAGGCCAGTGACACAAAATCTAAATTGAATCGTTTTTAAATAGAGGCTGTAACACAACAAAATGTGGAAAAAGTCAAGGGGTGTGAATACTTTCTGAAGGCACTGTACTGTATATAAGTGCATTCTAAGAAACAAAGTGACACTTGAAAATACATTTTATATCTGAATTCCCACCAAAATCCCTGAACTCATTATTTGTCAGTGCCAGTAAAATGTTTTATGTGCTTTAATTCAGTCAATATCTGATGGATTAGAAAAATTCTAAAAAGTTTGGAGTATTTCCTGTCTGTCTGTCTATTATGAGACGTGAACCCCGTGTGAAAGACTGGGAGGAAGAAGATCTTCTTCAATGGGACAGAGATTGACAGACAGAGAGAACAGATTAGTCTCTCCTAGCTCAACGGTCTAGGGCAGGGGTATTCAACTCTTATTCTACGAGGTCCGGAGCCTGCTGGTTTTCTGTTCTACCTGATAATGAATTGCACACACCTGGTGTCCCAGGTCTAAATCAGTTCCTGATTAGAGGGGAACAATGACAAAATGCAATGGAACTGGCTTCGAGGTCCAGAGTTGAGTTTGAAGGGTCTAGGGTATCACCAGTTGAAAGCAGAGGTGCTGTAGATGTGCACTATCTCTGGGATCACTACTTTATAGTCTGACCCGCCCTGTTTGTCAGTGCCGTGGCAGGGGGATGAGAGGGGGCAAAGGGGGGCTGAGAAGGGAGTAGAGAGGGGGGCAGCAATGCCCCTGGGGCAGGGTGGGGGACAGGGAGACACTCAGGATGAGGGCCCTCACATCAAAGCCTGGATCAAAGCACTGAGTTTCCCCCTCGCTGCCTGTGACTGCCACACATCGCAGCTCACACACACACACACACACGGAGCACACGGGATGTAACACACACAAACATTTGCTGTAGAGAGACTGCGACCTCTGTGTGCGTGAGTGTGTATGTGAATGAGTGTGAGAGAGGGTGTGTGTGTGTGTGTGTGTGAGATTGTGTGTTTTACTATGGGACATCCAAGACTAATCCCTGTGGGAAGAGATGTGCAGGAATTGTTTCTGTCTGTCTACTGCAGGGAGACACATCAGGCCCCTTGTTGTCGCCCAGACCAGATCCCAGCCCAGTCATATCCATGATCAACGAGGTTACACCTCAGGTTCCTGTTCAGTAGGTAGAAAACATTTTGAAACGGGGGATGTACTACCTGATCTTACGCAATAAAAACACAGATTTGTACTTTCTGTTGCAAACGTTTTGCTACGGTATGCCCTACAGAAACACGATCCAGATCTCACTAGGAACTCTTCATAGTCAATTGATAGATAGCCAATGGAATAATAATCAGGCTTATAGTTGTACCTTTAGAAAAATCCACTAAGTGCAGGGCACCATGTTCTACTGTGCTGCAGAGAGAGTGAGTAGAAGTGGCTCACAGGTCCAGTCCTGACTACATCAGCTACTTTTCCTATGCAGTGCAATACTGACATCTGCTGGCTATCATAGGTCATTACAAGTACTACAGTCAGCAGACTTCTGGTAGAGACGTTGATGCGCTCTACGCTGCCATCACCCCAGAAGAGAACGGAGTACAGAGAAATAACTAAAATAGCCATCACCTGTGTTTGTAAAATATGACAGAATTAGCTCAAATAAAGCTAACGGAATATACAGACAAAGTAATATCTCAGTTGTTGCATTTCCCCCACTAATTGTTCAGGTTAGGACTTGGATAGGGTACGCTAAGCTGATTCTAGATGTACCTTTCTTGCCATTAGTGGTTAAGGTTAGGATTTGGATAGCGTAAGCTGATCCTAGACCTGTGGCTGAGGGTCTCGACTGACCTTTGGCACATGTGGGTTGAACTCCACAGCTCTGTGTATAGCCTCCACAGCGTTCATCTCTGCAGTGCTCAGGCCCCGCCGGGATGCTGCCTCAGGAGAAAACCTGGGACGGATGGAGAGAGAGAGAGACAGAGAGAAAGACACACCCATGTTTAGACAGAAGTTAGGAGGACAGCTTCAAGTTGGGGATCTCCTGCACTTGTCACAAATAGGGGGTTGGATGTGCCACAAAAAAGTATTGATTGTTAGTAGAGAGAATTCCCTGTGCTACTTGTCTGACCTATAACAACAGATGCATCTATGTCAAGTATATATCATACAGTATACTGTTTTTGTATGTCTTATAAAATGGTACAATAATGGTTACTAACGGATCTTAAATCAAATTTTCCCCACATTTCTGTCAGAATGCAAATCCGTTTTTCCACAGGGACACTTACTTATCTGATACAGCCCGTGCTTTCAGCAGTGCAGATGTGTAGCATATAGTAGCTGACTTTGGCAAGCTGATATCTACAACGAGAACAAATTATGTTTATTTCACTTTAAGCTCAAACTATGAGTCTGTAAATCATGACTGGTTCAAAGTTATTGTAGTTAGTTGGCTTGAACCATGTTTTTCTCATGTGGTCCTATGTGGTTCAGTTGGTAGCATGTTGCTTTCAACGTCAGGATCATGGGTTTGATTCCCGCTGGGCTCACTAATATGAAAATGTATGCACTCATTACTGTCGCCTTGGATAAAAGCATCTGCTACATTGCATATATTTTACCGTCATATTTGGCGAGGACTGCTTGTACATCAGCATAGGACTGCAGCTCCAGTAACGCCTCCAGGAGGTTTTCATGTATATTCAACATTCCCAACAGTGGGAATTCTTTCATTAACTGGGAAAAGTAAGGAACAGTAAGTGAGAGAAGGAATCATAAAATGTCAGGACTAACCAGTATTAAAGGTTGATAGAAGAGGGCTAAAGACAGGACTATAAAAATCAGGTCCTCCAGGTCCACATTACTTGTTTGTTCTTTTATCCTCTAAACAGCGACTAATTCAGACCTATGATACCAGGGTTGCGTTCAGTACGACAAAACAGTGGAAAATGTTGAATTCAACAGAAACGGTACTGTACTGAACGACCAGTTAAAAAGACGTTGTGATTATGGTGGTCCAGAGGGCGATTGTGTATGGTGTACTGCAAGAGTTTTGCGATTTCAGATGGTCACATCCATACTGATCCGGTCACACCTTGCCACACCCACCAAACATACCCCAAAGGTATGTCAAAACGTGTCATTCAGTACAAACCGTCATGCAATGTAGCAAATGTTGAAGCGAACTGAACGCATCCCAGGTAAGTGAACTCTCCCTCTAGCCAATCAATGGCATCAATCAATTTAAAAAATGTAATACAAAAATAAAATATGTTTTATTATTACATACAGTGAAATGTGTTGTTTTTACAGTGTCAAAAACAATGTGTTGTTCTTGGCTCGCTCCAGGACACAGACAGATTTTTCACCTTGTCTGCTTGGGTATTCGAACCAGCAACCTTTCGGTTACTGGCTCAACGCTCTAACTGCTACGTTACCTGCATAGACAGCCATAATGCAGAACTCAAGGCCCTGATTTGAACACCCCTGGTTAAGGAAATGGCAACACTCACATCTCTCATCATTTTCACTGCCTCCTTGATGCGTCCCAGCTTGCGTGCACACATAGCCAGTCTGCGTTTGATATACACCAGCAAGTTGATGTCTTTGCCAGCTATGCAAGAGAGGAAATGTATTGCATTTAATTATAAAAATCCCATCCCTGACTAATGATTCTAAAAGGTAAAAGGCCTGAAGCTTGTGATTTGGTCCTGTCCTCTCTGTTCTTTCTCTCTTACCGCTCCGCAGGGCTTGTTTGAACAGCCTCTCTGCCTCTGTGATGGTGGTTGCTTCCTCCTCAGCCAGGAGTACATAGGCAGCAGCACACCTAAAAACCACAAGGAAAACACTAGCTATGCTTTCTACTTCATAGAATATACATACTTGTTTTGCTGAATAAGACTATTCATTTAGGATTTTCCTAAATGAGCATGCAATGTCTTTGAACCGCCACCAAAACTGTTATGGTGGTGGAACTCACTCGTGGTTCATCTCTATGGCCTGGTAAGCTGCTCTGATCCGGGCTTGGGGATTTCTCTCCCTCCAGGCCTTCTGCATAACTGCAAGAGGACAGAAAAATATAACAAATACTGAATGTTTTGCCTAGAAATGGATCCAGAACACTATCATCAGAGACATAGGAGTGAGGCCAATAAGGCCCAAAGCAGGCTTTTACAAAGAATTTAGGATTCTATTCCTTCCCAGAAATGTAAACTTTGGCTTTCGCTATTTTATGATATACCGATTGAAAAGATTAGATTCTAACCAGTATCTTCAGGCTTGAGTTGCTGAGTGTCGCCAGTGAAGAAGGTCTGGTGGTCTTGAGCAGACAGGTTCATATCGTAGTAGGTCAAAGGCTCTTTTCCAGTCACCCAGGTGTACCTTTAGAGGGGTACAAAATAAAGAGTGTTCGGGTGAAGTATTTACAAATAGCAATTTACCTTAAGTTAGGAGGCCAGTGTAGCTAAACTCAGGATGAGTGACATCCTGTGGTGGGGATGTACGTACCTGCTGTATTCTGCTCCTCTGAATAGATTTAAAGGATTCCTCCAAACTTTACACTCTGCAAAAGACAAGTGTCATTGTATCATTATATTGATGGCCTTGCAAACCTGGGTCACATATTCACTGGCCACCAAATGGAAGAAAACGGACTGAAACAGTGAGAGAGTAAATTAACTTGTCCAATCAGAAATGCTAGTTTTTGTTGTCCGTTGCAAAATGTTTAGCTGCGGTTTGCTACAGTGTGCTGTGCACTAATTAATAAGACCCAGGTCTGTGGTCTGTTTGGGGAACCATAATATTGGTGAAATGTTTACCTGAGACACTTGGTCTGGGCTCAGTCTCTCCGTTGACTGAGGAGAACAGGCCAGTGGTCGTGCTGCTCTCCACCCCACCTAGGAGAGGCCGCAGATGGCTAACAGACACCTGCTCAATGAACGAGGTCCCATACTTACGGAAGTACCACCACTCAAATATCTGCAGGCAGGGGATTGGGACAGTCATACAGAGAGCAATGTACCAGTATACAAATATTCTTAACAATTAAATTGATTGTCATTTATTTTATTAATATCATATCATTGTGCACTAGCTAACTGTACAACGAATCTAGGCTACCTTTGGTGTTGGTATCTGAAATGCACATTTCCCAATGTAGTGTCCAAACTACAATCAAGGCTAACTATATTCACCAACCCCATGCAGTGAATAACCCTGTGATCTTCACAACTCACCAAGATTAGGCCAGAGATGAGAGAGGATGTTCCAGTGAGTGCCACATAGAATTTAGGGGTCAGTGTATTCAAGAACACAGATGCTGAAACAACAAATCCATAACACACAAATGAATGACACTGCACATGTCTGACTGACTAAGACTGGGATTCAGATTGAACACTGAACGTAAGTTAGAGGCTGACAATGCAGAGCCCACCACAAACAGATCCTCCTGGGCTGGGTCAGTGTACCTAGCTAGCGATGTTGAAGTAACATGGCCATCAATGAAGATAGATATAGCTAGTTAGCTATGTCTCTAGCGATTAGCGAATGCCACACTGACTAAGAAACTAATGCCATCACTATGCATTGCTAGTTTGAATGATGTAAACTAGCGATCTAGCTAGCTGGTTAGTTGTTATGCATAAGCATAACAGCTAGCTAGCCATATGTCTAATAGCTAGCCACATTAGCTAGCTAATATTTCTAGCTAACAATCAATAAATAAGCCATCCTGAGATGCTGGCTATGGAACTGTCAAACGTTCAGTTCATCCACTGTCTCTCGATTTCTATTTGTTAGCTAGCAGGCTGGCTAGCTACATTAGCTAACTAGCTAGTTTGCCCATTCTTAGATGGCTCTGCATTACAGCTAGCTAACTCACCCGAGGTAAGAGTGTCCTGCAGTTTCAATGGGCTTCGCAGAACATAGATCATAGTTAAAACCATGGCAAACCAAACAGCACATATGTATGTCCATGACCAGGACAGCCACGATTTTAATTTATCTGTAAATCCAATAGATTGAGGATTACTGCTGGTGGCGTCCTCCATGTTTTCACCGGATGGCTGTGCTGTAAACAGAAGAATCATGTGCCAGTGGCACCAAAGATTTGTTATAACTAACCCAAGAAAGACCAGAGCCTGTCGTTTCCAATGGGAGCAAATTAATCATAGTGGGCAGAACAAGCAAGGAGGTGGGCAGAGCCAAGCACGAGATAGCGAGATCCTATTGGCCTGTGCTAGCATTAATTTGCATATTTCCGTTACTCTATGAAGTGCGCGTGTGCAATATCTAAAGTCGCCCTTGCACTCCTTCTAAACAACGCATTTTATTTTTTACTTTGGGAAAAGGGTAAAGTCTACAAAACGCAGTCCCCTCTGTTTGTTACAGAAAACTGTATGGAGATGAGAAAATTAGCAGACTGTTGGCCAAAATCCATCTCGCTCCATCTTCTCCCACTGCCGGCCACTGAGCTTCCTCTCATCACCATATTTGGTAGTGAGTTGTTTCACATTTATACATCCGGTGAAATATCTGGCTAATTGTTCTGTCTATGGTGACACTGTGTAGTCGCAGATCAGCAGAGGTTTGTCTGTTGAGCCAAGATGGCCGATTTCGAAGAACAGCTCACTGGGGAAGAGAAGGTAGCTACATAACTAGTCAGTATTTTGATAAGCTTTGCTCATTGTTTTACGACGTTTAGTAAATTAGCTAGGTTGTATCCGTCCTAAATTATTTTTGCTGCAAAAATAACGTTAGCTAGTTTGCTAAGCTAGTACCTAGATCAAGTTTGCTGGCTGGCTAGCGTTACCCAGTTAACGTTAGTTACAAACATCTTTGAACTAATTATCCTGCCTGAAGCTAAACTTTAGCCTATGCTAGATCCTGCTAGCGAACAAACTGACGGGGAGTTAATTGTGATCCAACTAGCTACATACTCCATACACATCATGTAAATAATACCGGACACGAGAAGCAGTTTGCTGACTGCTTAGCTACTGTACAGTCTGTAGCTAGCCAAAATGTTTGTATAAGTTAGCCACCTTAGCCAACGATTAGCTATGTGCCTTAAGTCTGACAGTTTAGCTAGGCTTTGCCATTTGGCTTTTGCACGCTAGTTAGCTACTAGTGGCAATTGTCCCATCGAGTCAGGTAGCTGCTATCCAGCAATACATGTTGATAAAGTTGTTCATAGGTTATTTGCAAATAACGTACAGTATAGCTAACGTTCACTAGCATATGCCTTTTAGTCTATGAAAACATTTATTAGCAAGCTAGCTAGATAGTTAGCCCCTACTTCTTGTATTGCCTGCAACAGACTCCAGTCTCCACACCCTGCTAGACACAACTCAGAAGAACATAGCCATAGGTATCATTCTATTTATTATCCCATTTTCTGTCTTGATGGTAACGTTAGTACATTGCCCCTAGCCGATTGACTATAACAAACAGGACTGTCAAACATTAAATACAAATGGTGATTAATTGCAAATTCTGAATTTGCTCAAATGAAGATTTTTAATTTAAAAAAAACATTAGGTAACTGGAAAAAGCACACTTTTTTTTAACGGAACAAAAATATAAACGCAACAATTTCAAAGATTTTACTGAGTTACAGTTCATATAAGTCTATTTAAATAAATTCAGTAGGCTCTAATCTATGGATTTCACATGACTGGGAATACAGATATGCATCTGTTGGTCACAGAAAAAAAAAAGGTAGGAGTGTGGATCAGAACCAGTCAGTATCTGGTTCTGATCCACCATTTGCCTCATGCAGCCCGACTAATTTCCTTCGCATAGAGTTGATCAGCCAGTTGATTGTGGAATGTTGTCCCACTCCTCTTCAGTTGCTGTGCGAAGTTGTGGGAACTGGAACACGCTGTTGTACACATCGATCCAGAGCATCCCAAACATGTTCAATGGGTGACATGTCTAGTGAGTATGCAGGCCGTAAAAGAACTGGAACATTTTCAGCTTCCAGGAATTGTGTACAGATCCTTGCGACATGGGGCCGTGCATTAACATGCTGAAACATGAGGTGATGGCGGCAGATGAATAACATGACAATGGGCCTCAGGATCTCGTTATGGTATCTCTGTGCATTCAAATTGCCATAGATAAAATGCAATTTTGTTCATTGTCCGTAGCTGTAGGCTGTCATTGTAAATAAAAACGGACTTGCCTAGTTAAATAAAGGTTAAATAAAATAAAAAAATACCTGCCTGCCTGCCCATACCATAACCCCACCACCATGGCATTGACATCAGCAAACCGCTCACCCACACGACGCCATACACGTGGTCTGTGGTGGTGAGGCCGGTTGGACGTACTGCCAAATTCTCGAAAACAACGTTGGAGGTGGCTAATGGTAGAGAAATGAACATTCAATTCTCTGGCAACAGCTCTGGTGGACATTCCTGCAGTCAGCATGCCAATTGAACGATCGCTCAACTTGAGACATCTGTGGCATTGTGTTGTGACAAAACTGCACATTTTAGTGGCCTTTGATTGTCCTGAGCACAAGGTGTACCTGTATAATGATCATGACTGTTGCAACCTAATTGGCTGAACGTAATACGCAACATCTGGGACTAGCATTAGCCACTGTACATTGTCGCCATCAAATCTAGTTAAGGAGGAAATCGACACCTTTGCAGCCTGAATGGAGATTGTTTTATGTCTGAACCGGTCCACGGGGGATACGAGTGTATAGCCGGCTGCATAGATACCCCTAAATGGAACGACTCAATATCGCCATCTGCCGGTCTTTGAGCTAGTATTTGGGATGAACTCCCCGACTGGCACGTGTTTTTTCTGTTGCTCATTAGAAAAAAGTTGGTTTCAGTTTTGGAGGTGTGTTTTCTGACAGATTCCGCGTTTGGTGGAAGCCTATTTCACTTCCTCAAAATCCACAGAATTAATCTAAGAACTCAAGAAAAATTTAATTAATTATAATTTTTTGCCAAGGATGTTTTATTTTACATCTAACTATGGTGTTTGGTGCAGTATTTCTCAAGTTAAGACAACTTGCCCTTTTTTATGTAAACAAATGGACATCGTCAAATCAAAACCAAACCTTAATTTACCCGTTGTGACGCATGTACAGTGCTGTGAAAGTATTTGCCCCCTTTCTGATTTTCTCTATTTTTGCTACTGAATGTTATCAGATCTTCGACCAAAACCTAATACACTGCTCAAAAAAATAAAGGGAACACTTAAACAACACAATGTAACTCCAAGTCAATCACACTTCTGTGAAATCAAACTGTCCACTTAGGAAGCAACACTGATTGACAATAAATTTCACATGCTGTTGTGCAAATGGAATAGACAACAGGTGGAAATTATAGGCAATTAGCAAGACACCCCCACTAAAGGACTGGTTTTGCAGGTGGTGACCACAGACCACTTCTCAGTTCCTATGCTTCCTGGCTGATGTTTTGGTCACTTTTGAATGCTGGCGGTGCTTTCACTCTAGTGGTAGCATGAGACGGAGTCTACAACCCACACAAGTGGCTCAGGTAGTGCAGCTCATCCAGGATGGCACATCAATGCGAGCTGTGGAAAGAAGGTTTGCTGTGTCTGTCAGTGTAGTGTCCAGAGCATGGAGGCACTACCAGGAGACAGGCCAGTACATCAGGAGACGTGGAGGAGGCCGTAGGAGGGCAACAACCCAGCAGCAGGACTGCTACCTCCGCCTTTGTGCAAGGAGGAGCAGGAGGAGCACTGCCAGAGCCCTGCAAAATGACCTCAAACGGTCAGAAACAGACTCCATGAGGGTGGTATGAGGGCCCAACGTCCACAGGTGGGGGTTGTGCTTACAGCCCAACACCGTGCAGGACGTTTGGCATTTGCCAGAGAACACCAAGATTGACAAATTCGCCACTGGCGCCCTGTGCTCTTCACAGATGAAAGCAGGTTCACACTGAGCACATGTGACAGACGTGATAGTCTGGAGACGCCGTGGAGAACGTTCTGCTGCCTGCAACATCCTCCAGCATGACCGGTTTGGCGGTGGGTCAGTCATGGTGTGGGGTGGCATTTCTTTGGGGGGCCGCACAGCCCTCCATGTGCTCGCCAGAGGTAGCCTGACTGCCATTAGGTACCGAGATGAGATCCTCAGACCCCTTGTGAGACCATATGCTGGTGCGGTTGGCCCTGGGTTCCTCCTAATGCAAGACAATGCTAGACCTCATGTGGCTGGAGTGTGTCAGCAGTTCCTGCAAGAGGAAGGCATTGATGCTATGGACTGGCCCGCCCGTTCCGCAGACCTGAATCCAATTGAGCACATCTGGGACATCATGTCTCGCTCCATCCACCAACGCCACGTTGCACCACAGACTGTCCAGGAGTTGGCGGATGCTTTAGTCCAGGTCTGGGAGGAGATCCCTCAGGAGACCATCCGCCACCTCATCAGGAGCATGCCCAGGCGTTGTAGGGAGGTCATACAGGCACGTGGAGGCCACACACACTACTGAGCCTCATTTTAACACATCCTAGATCTGAATGAAGGAAATAATCTTATTAAATACTTTTCTCTTTACATAGTTGAATGTGCTGACAACAAAATCACACAAAAATGATCAATGGAAATCAAATTTATCAACCCAAAGGAGGTCTGGATTTGGAGTCACCCTCAAAATTAAAGTGGAAAACGACACTACAGGCTGATCCAACTTTGATGTAATGTCCTTAAAACATTACATCAATGTTGGATCAGCCTGTAGTGTGGTTTTCCACTTTAATTTTGAGGGTGACTCCAAATCCAGACTTCATTCATTCAGATCTAGGATGTGTTATTTTAGTGTTCCCTTTATTTTTTTTGAGCAGTGTATTAGATAAAGGGAACCTGCGTTTACAAATAACAGAAATAATTGATACCACACGTCGCTGTGGAGGAATTTTGGCCTACTCTTGCATGCAGAACTGCTTTAACTCGGCGACATTTGTGGGTTTTCAAGCATGAACTGCTCGTTTCAAGTCCTGCCACATCTCAATTGGGATTAGGTCTGGACTTTGACTAGGCCATTCCAAAACTTCTAATTTGTTGCTTTTTAGCCATTTTCATGTAGACTTGATTGTGTGGTTTGGATCATTGTCTTGCTGCATGACCCAAAGACAACTGGTGACACAACCAGTCATTGAGTATAAGGGGGGCAATTACTTTTTCACACAGGGGCATTGGGTGTTGCATAACTTTGTTTATGAAATAAGTATTTAATTGTTATTTGTTCACTCAGGTGTCCTTTATCTAATATTAGGTTTTGATTGAAGATCTGATAACATTCAGTATAAAAAAAATGCAAAAGTAGAGAATTTGAAAGGGAGCAAATACTTTTTCACGGCACTGTATGTTCCAAACTCCGTTTTAGACAAGACTGACTTTATGACCAAAATTATCCTATGTATAGTTGGTAGTCATTTTGGACACTTGAATAACTGTTTCTGACTCATATCGATGCCACATAGGCCATTTTCAAAGCGATTCGTTTGCTTTTTAAAGGCAGTCGCTCTTGAACACTTTCAGACAATGCAATTAATTGCAATCAACATTTTATTACAAAAAGTTATCTAACTCTGACAGCCCTAATTACAACAAGGAACTTTTGATTGACCTCTTCTTTGGTATAGTAATCATTAAAGTCATGATCCCATGAAAAAGTCCACACAAACATATACTGTACAACCATATTCACAAGACTTCTTCTAAAGGTAATACATTATCGTAGTGATTGTGGCCATTTCAACCAATTGAGATTGAATCACCAAAAATGAAACAACCTTCATATGAAAGCTTATGTAGCATTCCTGCCGCTTCAATGGAAGGCCCACAGCAGGGATGCGGTCAGATACATGTACAGACCGGTAGAATGAGCATATGTATTTTGCAAATACTGCTTTGTGTGGGAAGGTGCCAAACAGTCTTTGGGAGCATCTACAGTGCTTTCAGAAAGTATTCACACCCCTTGACTTATTCCACATTTTGTTGTGTTACAGCCTGAATTATAAATTTATATATTTTTTTCTCTCACCTATCTAGACACGACCCCATAATGACAAAGTGAAAACATGCAAATGTATTGAAAAGGAAATACAGATATCTAATTTACATAAGTATTCACACCCCTGAGCATGTTATAATCACCTTTGACAGAGATTACAGCTGTGAGTCTTTCTGGGTAAGTCTATAAGAGCTTTGCACATCTGGATTGTACAATATTTGCACATTATTCTTTTTTAAATTCTTCAATCTCTGTCAAATTGGTTGTTAATCATTGCTAGACAGCCATTGTGAAGTCTTGCCATAGGTTTTCAAGCTGATTTTAAGTCAAAACTGTAACTAGGCCACTCAGGAACATTCAATGTTGTCTTGGAAAGCAACTTTGGCCTTGTGTTTTAGGTTATTGTCCTGCTGAAAGGGGAATTTGTCTTCCAGTGTCTGTTGGAAAGCAGACTGAACCAGATTTTCCTCTAGGATTTAGCCTGTGCTTAGCTCTATTCTGTTTAGTTTTATCCTAAAAAAAAACTCCCTATTCCTTGACGATGACAAGCATACCCATAACATGATGCAGACACTACCATGCTTGAAAAAATGAAGTGGTACTCAGTGATGTGTTGGATTTGCCCCAAACATAACGCTTTGTATTCAGGACATAAAGGTCATTTATTTGCCACATTTTTGGCAGTTCTACTTTGCCTTATTGCAAATAGGATGCACGCTTTTGAATATTTGTATTCTGTACAGGCTTCCTTCTTTTCACTCTGTCTTTTAGCTTAGTATTGTGGAGTAACTACAATACTTAGTATTGTGGAGTAACTCAGTTTTCTCCTATCACAGCCATTAAACTCATCATGTTAACACTAATATTGCACACAGTTAGTCCATGCAACTTATTTTGTGACTTGTTAAGCTAATGTTTACTCCTGAACTTGAGGCTTAACAAGGCCATAACAAAGGGGTTTAATACTTACTTATTGACTCAAGACATTTTAACTCTTCATTTTAAATTAATTTGTAAAAATGTCAAACGACTCAACAGCTTCTACCCCCAAGCCATAAGACTCCTGAATAGCTAATCATGGCTACCCGGACTATTTGCACTGCCCCCCCACCCCATCTTTTTACGCTGCTGCTACTCTGTTAATTATTTATGCATAGTCACTTTAACTCTACTTAAACTACCTCAACTAGCCGGTGCCACCGCACATTGACTCTGCACCGGTACCCCCCTGTATACAGTGAGGGGAAAAAAGTATTTGGTCCCCTGCTGATTTTGTACGTTTGCCCACTGACAAAGAAATGATCAGTCTATAATTTTAATGGTAGATTTATTTGAACAGTGAGAGACAGAATAACAACAAAAAAATCAAGAAAAACGCATGTCAAGAATGTTATAAATTGATTTGTATTTTAATGAGGGAAATAAGTATTTGACCCCTCTGCAAAACATGACTTAGTACTTTGTGGCAAAACCCTTGTTGGCAATCACAGAGGTCAGACGTTTGTTGTGTTTGGCCACCAGGTTTGCACACATCTCAGGAGGGATTTTGTCCCACTCCTCTTTGCAGATCTTCTCCAAGTCATTAGGGTTTCGAGCCTGACGTTTGGCAACTCGAACCTTCACCTCCCTCCACAGATTTTCTATGGGATTAAGGTCTGGATACTGGCTAGGCCACTCCAGGACCTTAATGTGCTTCTTCTTGAGGCACTCCTTTGTTGCCTTGGCCGTGTGTTTTGGGTCATTGTCATGCTGGATTACCCATCCACGACCCATTTTCAATGCCCTGGCTGAGGGAAGGAGGTTCTCACCCAAGATTTGACAGTACATGGCCCCGTCCATCGTCCCTTTGATGCGGTGAAGTTGTCCTGTCCCCTTAGCAGAAAAACACCCCCAAAACATAATGTTTCCACCTCCATGTTTGACGGTGGGGATGGTATTCTTGGGGTCATAGGCAGCATTCCTCCTCCTCCAAACACGGCGAGTTGAGTTGATGCCAAAGAGCTCCATTTTGGTCTCATCTGACCACAACAATTTCACCCAGTTCTCCTCTGAATCATTCAGATGTTCATTGGCAAACTTCAGAAGGGCATGTATATGTGCTTTCTTGAGCAGGGGGACCTTGCGGGCGCTGCAGGATTTCAGTCCTTGGTGTGGGGTGGTACAAAATCAGCAGGGGACCAATTGTTTTATTGGTGACTATGGTCCCAGCTGCCTTGAGATCATTGACAAGATCCTCCCGTGTAGTTCTGGGCTGATTCCTCACCGTTCTCATGATCATTGCAACTCCACAAGGTGAGATCTTGCATGGAGCCCCAGGCCGAGGGATATTGACAGTTCTTTTGTGTTTCTTCCATTTGCAAATAATCGCACCAACTGTTGTCACCTTCTCACCAAGCTGCTTGGCGATGGTCTTGTAGCCCATTCCAGCCTTGTGTAGGTCTACAATCTTGTCCCTGACATCCCTGGAGAGCTCTTTGGTCTTGACCATGGTGGAGAGTTTGGAATCTGATTGATTGATTGCTTCTGTGGACAGGTGTCTTTTATACAGGTAACAAGCTGAGATTAGGAGCACTCCCTTTAAGAGTGTGCTCCTAATCTCGTTACCTGTATAAAAGACACCTGGGAGCCAGACATCTTTCTGATTGAGAGGGGGTCAAATACTTATTTCCCTCATTAAAATGCAAATCATTTTTGACATGCGTTTTTCTGGATTTGTTTTGTGTTATTCTGTCTCTCACTGTTCAAATAAACCTACCATTAAAATTATAGACTGATCATTTCTTTGTCAGTGGGCAAACGTACAAAATCAGCAGCGGATCAAATACTTTTTTCCCTCACTGTATATAGCCTCCCTACTGTTATTTAATTTTACTTCTGCTCTTTTTTTCTCAACACTATTGTTGTTTTATTTTACTTTTTTATTAAAAATAAATGCTCTGTTGGTTAAGGGCTGTAAGTAAGCATTTCACTGTAATGTCTGCACCTGTTGTAATCGTCGCATGTGGCCAATAAAATTTTATTTGATTTGAACTTTGACATAATGGGGTATTGTGTGTAGTCCAGTGAAGGAAGAAGAAAAAAAAAGTATCTATTTAATCCATTTAAAATTCAGACTATCACAACAAAATATGGAAAAAGTCAAGGGGTGTGAATACTTTCTGAAGACACTGTAGGCCTAACTGCAGCAACAGCATACACTGACCAGAACTTGGTTGTTATTTTTACATGCACTAGTGAAGAGTTGCAAAGATAGCACAATACAGTGAGCACTTTACATTTATTGTTGAATTAAGCTATATAACCCACACAACCTTTTGGGTCTGAGTATGGACATAAAAACATACATAGGCCTACAATACTGCCACTCTACAAGTGGATTTCAGTGCACTCTAGACTTTCAGGAGGACCCTTATTAAGATATCCTAGCTCCCCCCCGGTGGAGGCTCTGCCTCTGACACCCACACATGCATTACTGCTGCTAAGAAAAGCTCCTGCCATCTAAGGAGTGGCTTGGACAGAGCAGAGGTAGACAGGAAGCCAAGCCAGTCACTGCTCTCTGCTTCACTCTAGAGGCCAGTGTAATATGGCTGTGTCAATAATCTGTCTCTGTGTATAGTATCAGTGGTAGAAATATTCAAATGCAATATCATATAGTACCAAAAATGTTAGATTGACAGTCAGCCGTAAAAGCTGTATTGCAAAGTGGATAATAGCCTATTTATCACATTGTATTTTCTTTCCCTCAGGTCCGCATTGCGGCTAATTTTGTCATCCATGCTCCACCTGGAGAATTCAATGAAGTCTTCAACGGTGAGTATGCTTAGAAATGGTAGGATCATTTACTACCCATACAGTTGTTTGTTATACAGTCTGTTAATGCATTGCTGTTGGCAGTCTCTTGATAATGCTATCTCTTGATTTAAGATGTGCGGATACTTCTCAACAATGACAATCTTCTCAGGGAGGGTGCAGCACAGTGAGTAGTATTTTGTTTATTTTATTGATCTACTATATTCTGTTCATGCATTGTTGTGCAAATGTGTGTGTAACCAGCTGTATTTCAACAGTGCCTTTGCCCAGTACAACATGGATCAGTTCACCCTTGCCAAACTTGAAGGCTATGATGATCAGGTAAGAGGCTCAAGTCACCTGAGCTGTGACTCCTACCCAGCTGTTTTGAAACGGGTTGGTATCATACTGTGACATGTATAGATTCAACACGTTAACTGGAAGGTCAATGTAGCAACTGAGGACCTGGATCTGTCTCCCTGTGCTCCATCTCCCCTCCAGGTACTGATCACAGAGCATGGCGACTTGGGCAACGGCCGTTTCTTTGACCCCCACAACAAGCAGTCATTCAAGTTCGACCACCTGAGGAAGGAGGCCAGCGACCCCCAGCCCCACGAGGGAGAGGCGTCTCTCAGACCCTGGAGAGATGCGTGTGACAGCGCCCTGAGGGCCTACGTCAAGGAGCACTACCCCAGTGGCGTCTGCACTGTATGTCCTACCTTTCACCTGCAGGATAGGATTCATGATAATATTATTATCTTTAACCTCTACGGGATCGGTGTCCTGTATACGGGACGGTTGAGCTAACGTGCGCTAATGTGATTAGCATGACTGTTGTAAGTAACAGCAAACTTTCCAGGACATATACATGTCTTATATGGGCAGAAAGCTTACATTCTTATAAACCTAACTGCACTGTCCAATTTACATTAGCTATTACAGTGAAAAAAGACCATGCTATTGTTTGAGGAGAGTGCACAACAACAAACGTATCATGGCAACTGGTTTGATACATTCACCTCTGAAGGTAAATAATGTACTTATATTCAGTAATCCTGCTCTGATTTGTCATCCTAAGGGTCCCAGAGATTAAATGTAGCATAGTTTTGTTTGATAAAATCCATTTTTATATTCAAATGTAGGAACTGGGTTCTACAGTTTGAACCCTTGCTGTCTCTGGCTCCACACCCTCCCCGCCCGGCCATCTAGATGTGTGAAAGTTAGTGTATAAGCTAATGATCCATGATGTATGACATTCCTGGGAGTGTGTAAACTTACATTTTGGTTTACCATATCATTTTTGTATGTTCTCTATAGTTATGTACTTGAAAATGTATCAATTGACCAATTTGGCACATTTGGGCAGACTTGATGCAAAATTGTCCAGTATTGCAACGCTTCACTGGATCAATTTGCACACACTGCTGCCATCTAGCGGCCAAAATCTAAATCGCACCTAAACTGCAATATTATATTGTGGCCTTGCATTTCAAAAGAAAACGCATGTTTTTTTTATTTTTTTTAATTGTCTTTTACCAGTTCTAATGTGTTATATTCTCCTTCATTAATTCCAAATTTCCACAAACGTCAAAGTATTTCCTTTCAAATGGTACCAAGAATATGCATATCCTTGCTTCAGGTCCTGAGCTACAGGCAGTTAGATTTGGGTATGTCATTTTAGGTGAAAATTGGGAAAAAAAGGGTCCGATCCTTAAGAGGTTAAAGAGCTTTTCATGCGAAAGCGTTAGTTCTTTCGGACTGTCTCACTGTACCAGTATAGTAGATAAAGATGAGCATGGTAAACATTGACAGAACCTTGTTTTATTCATCACAGGTTTATGGGAAAACTATAGACGGCCAGCAAACCATAATTGCTTGCATTGAAGGTCACCAATTTCAACCAAAGAACTTCTGGTAAGTGACAGTGCAAGTATACTTTTAAGAAGTCTTAATTTAAAATCAATGACAATGCGTTGTGTTTTTGTTTACAACATAATGCCTACTTCTACGACTGTAAATATGGGTAAGGAGTCAGGACTCTTATTTGATTTGTGTTCTCAGGAATGGCCGTTGCAGGTCTGAATGGAAGTTCAGCATATCCCAATCTACAGCTCAAGTCGTTGGAGTCCTCAAAATACAGGTAGGCTAGTGTCTTATCGCCAAGTATTGTCCTCCATTTTGTCCGGCTGTGTAAAAGCCTGTTCAAAGACAACTGGTTGGGCACAGGCCCCTGAAAGTCAAATTGATATACTGAAAATGTATCTTGTTCTCATGTCATATTGTATATTGCCTCTCACCCCCATCTTGTGGTTATAGGTGCATTACTATGAGGATGGAAATGTGCAGCTGGTTAGCCACAAGGATGTCCAGGAATCCCTCACAGTGAATGTGAGTTCCTCTTTCAGTAGAATGTGCCTACAATCAGTAGCACGAAAGACGTGCTTCTTTTGCAAAGGACACTGGTAATGATAGAACTCTTGAAAAGCATCAGTCAACACTATTAGAGGAGACACTTATTATGCTCTACGGTGGTTTTGTGGCCCATTTCCTCTAGACCTGAACATAAGGTTTAAAAGGAAGTAGAAAGGTGCAGACTAACTGTTCATTGGTGCATGAGGGGAAGTAGGATGAAGTAAAAATCCTTTATGCTAGAGAGATGGTCTTCAATCTCTGTCAAGTTTACAGGCAGTTGTATTGTCAAAGGCATGAATTCTGTTTTCTTTATTAGTCCTTTGGCATGACAACTCTTATCTTACATCAGAGGTGTGACACTCGGTTGTATTCTCTTGTTTTGACAGAATGAGACTCAGACTGCAAAGGAGTTTGTGAAAATCATTGAGGATGCAGAAAATGAATACCAGGTATGCAATTTATGTTTCCTCCCAGTAATATTTTGATAAATTGAAATAAATCAGGGGGGCGAGAATCTAAACATTTGTCTCATTTCCAGACGGCCATCAGTGAGAATTACCAGACCATGTCTGACACCACGTTCAAAGCCTTACGCCGGCAGCTTCCTGTCACCCGCACCAAGATTGACTGGAACAAGATCCTCAGCTACAAGATTGGCAAGGAGATGCAGAATGCCTAGAGGACAGTGTGTTGGTCGTTCTGTCTGTGTTACTGCAAAGAAAAACTGCGAGAGAACGGGGGAAATCAGAAACGGAGAGTGTGGTCTAATGTGTTTATTTTGTCTGTGTTAAAGAATGCCACGATTTCATTTGTTGTCAGGAGTTGGTATGCTTCCTTCGCCGCGTTACGAGGTAATGCCTTCATTTTAAGAGGACATTCTGATTGGTTGTTTAGCTCTGGCTCATTTGCTAATTTTTCATTTAAACAAAATGCCTTTACTGACACTGTGAAAGTTTGGGTCATTGGGTCATCCCCTCCTGCCCACACGCATACTCATGCTTCAAAATCAGTCATACCCCTCATTTGGTTGTCTGGGTGCCACAGGTAGCAATCTGTTTAAGCCCTGTTTGTAACCCTCCAAGCTCTTCCATTGCTGGCACTATGGCTGGGATTCAAACAAATGCAGATAAATGACCTGTGCATTGTGGTTGATCTTTGGTTGAAGGTGATTTCCGATTGAGCTGCCATCTGCTGCGTTTACAGCTAATGTGATCTCTGTGAATGTCTGGGGAAATTGCCTTTAAAAGCCTATCACTGTGTGCAGGTTGTTAATCTGCGTTGGATTGAATTCCGAACTAAATTATTTTGTATAGGTCTTGGCAAATCTTTCTGTAACCCAAGGTCTCCGAGTGAGGTGTATACTCCTTTTTAATGACTAAATATAGTGCACCACCTCCCCCTCAAAGAAAAGACCCAAGTATCAGCTCTGTTCCCTGCAATCTTTCCCGTGGTAAAGATATGTACTTTGAACTGTTTATTAATGTTTTTTCATCACACTGAATTAATCTTCATTTCACACACCAGGCAGGCCTACATGCTCGGTTCTCAGTGGTTTAATCAAGCCTAAATAAGTACAGTACCATCAGTATCCTCTTATCAGTGATTAGGCTAAGTTAATATATAATACCTATACTTTGGATAAAAGCGTCTGCTAAATGGCTTATTATATATTCCTTTTTTACCTCCCACACTCCTTCCTTTTAGCTTTTTGCTATATGTTTTTATACAAAATGTCAGAACCATGTATAATAAACAAAAGGAATGAAGAAGTTGCACCAAATGCTATGCTGTAACTATTGTGATCATTAACTGTTAACCAGTATGTAGAAATATTCTGATTGGGGAAATAAATTAAAATCAGAATTGGTGCCAAATGTGTATTTGTGTAAATGCTGGATAGCACTGAAAATACAGTAAAGGGACATCATTTGAATAAAGAGACAGATTATTGTATATTACTTTATAGTGAAGCACACCTTGAAATGCACCTCTTGACCGTTTACAGATGAAGTATTATACAGATGCATTGTCTGTGTACTGGTACATTTGTGTCCAATGCGTAAAGACGTGTTGGACAATACACTATTTTGACATATTGTCCTCTGCTTTCAGTTCTTGTCTCTAAACCAGGGCTCTCCAACCCTGTTCCTGGAGAGCTACCTTCCTGTAGGTTTTCGCTCCAACCGTAACCAAGCGCACCTGATTGGATTGAAAACCTACAGGACGGTAGCTCTCCAGGAACAGGGTTGGAGAGCCCTGCTCCAAACTATTCTATACGGTGCATTCGGAAAGTATTCAGACCCCTTGACTTTTTCCACATTTTGTTACGTTACAGCCTTATTCTAAAATGGATTAAATTGTATTCCCCCCCCTCATCAATCTACACACAATACCCCATAATGACAATGCAAAAACAGGTTTTTATCAATTTTGGCAAATTTATAAAAAATTAACTGAAATATCACATTTACATAAGTATTCAGACCCTTTACTCAGTTGAAGCACCTGTTGGCAGTGATTTGTACCTGTATTTGGGGAGTTTCTCCCATTCTTCTCTGCAGATCCTCAAGCTCTGTCAGGTTGGATGGGGAGCGTCGCTGCACAGCTATTTTCAGGTCTCTCCAGAGACGTTTGATCGGGTTCAAGTCCGGGCTCTGGCTGGGCCACTCAAGGACATTCAGAGACTTGTCCCGAAGCCACTCCTGCATTGTCTTGGCTGTGTGCTTAGGGTTGTTGTCCTGTTGGAAGGTGAACCTTCACCCCAGTCTGAGGTCCTGAGCACTCTGGAGCAGGTTTTCATTAAGGATCTCTCTGTACTTTGCTCTGTTCATCTTTCCCTCTATCCTGACTAGTCTCCCAGTCCCTGCCACTGAAAAACATCCCCACAGCATGATGCTGCCACCACCATGCTTCACCGTACGGATGATGCCAAATTTCCTCCAGACGTGACGCTTGGCATTCAGGCCAAAGAGTTCAATATTGGTTTCATCAGACCAGAGAATCTTGTTTCTCATGGTCTGAGAGTCCTTTAGGTGCCTTTTGGCAAACTCCAAGCGGGCTGTCGTGCCATTTACTGAGGAGAGGCTTCTGTCTGGCCACTCTACCATAAAGGCCTGATAGGTGGAGTGCTGCAGAGATGGTTGTCCTTCTGGAAGGTTCTCCCATCTCCACAGAGGAACTCTGGAGCTCTGGCAGAGTGACCATTGGGTTCTTGGTCACCTCCCTGACCAAGTCCCTTCTCCCCCGATTGCTCAGTTTTTCCGGGCGGCCAGCTCTAGGAAGAGTCATGGTGGTTGGTGGTTCCAAACTTCTTCCATTTAAGAATGATGGAGGCCACTGTGTTCTTGGGGACCTTCAATGCTGCAGAAATGTTTTGGTACCCTTCCCCAGATCTGTGCCTCGACACAATCCTGTTTTGGAGTTCTAGGACAATTCCTTTGACCTCATGGCTTGGTTTTTGCTCTGACATGCACTGTCAACTGTGGGACCTTATATAGACAGGTGTGTGCATTTCCAAATCATGTCCAATCACTTGAATTTACCACAGGTGGACTCCAATCAAGTTGTATAAACATCTCAAGGATTTTCAATGGAAACAGGATTCACCTGAGCTCAATGTCGAGTCTCATAGCAACGGGTATGAATACTTATGTAAATAAGGTATTTCTGTTTTGATTTTGTAATACATTTGCAAAAATTCTAAAAACCCGTTTTTGCCTTCATAATACTCGCATGATAAGTCTTGTCTTCACATGCTGCTGTGCTGCTTTGGTGAAAAATGTACAGCCCAGTTAGATTAAGTAAAACATTTGATATATTTTGCATGGATTTAAACAATTTGAAATACACAAAACAAAATCATACCACAATGAACAGGGAAGGGGTGACAGACAACACAATCGCTTTTCTTGGAATACTCAACTCAAAACCTAGATATCCATGTTTTAGATAAGAAATAAGTGATGCGAGATCCATGCATGATTGTTTGCATCACGTGCACTTGGTACACAGTTCCACTGTGACGGTTTCAATTGCAGGGATTATGTAACATCGCACTGGGAGGCTATCGGTAAATTCATGTTAACGTAAATACTTTTCTCTTTATCATGAGCATATTTATCTAACATATATCAAATATTAAAGGTACTATGTGATTTAATATGAACACTACATAATTTACACATTCATATTCTGTGAAAGTTTGGTTCAAACTACTTTTCGTTCCTGCGCTCAGTAAGCACCTTGCAGACATGTCCCTGAAACGCTTAAACAGTATTTACTGAATGCACACGTGAACACACGGCGCCGAATAGCGAATAGGGGGTTGCCATTTTGACCCTAGCCAATACCTTTAATTTGTTTCCACTGTCTGCAATACAATAAATATTCAAAACACTATCAATCGTTGTTGTACATCGCAATACAATCATTATTCGAAACACTATCAATCGTTGTTGTACATCACAACATGCGCATGGACTCGCTCGAATCCGGATTGGACTTCATAGAATTCCTGGGAGAGAGGAAATCGACTATGTCGGATAGAAAAGAACTTCGTGACATTTACAACTTAGAATTCAAATGCAGGTAATGAAGAGGATGGGTTTTCAAAGGCTGACTAACTGTGACACCTGACCTGTCATAGACGGCCTAACAGTACACGGTATGCTTCAGTCAGACAGCTGAAATATGACTACATGGTTTTGTTTTTCAGGGAAGGAATGAAATACCCCAATTTTTCCAACGTTCTATATGCCCTGCTGAAATTCAACAAAGTCCACATACGACAGGGGAAATTATACTTTAATGTCAAACCCCAGGTAATAATACCTTATTGCATTTTGCAAACCTGCTCAGCTCTATTCTATTGTAGTTATTACTATGTTCTTGATGTGAGGCTCAGCCTCAAACTAAGGCATCAATCAATGTTTGGGTCCCAAACTTAAAAGAGTGGCGACAGAAATGAAAACCATAAACAGCAAAGGGAAGACAAGTGAAACAGATGATTGATTGATCAGTATATGGGCTATGTGCTTGTCAGGTAATACATAGAGCTCAATATCCCTTTCACACCCTTGTGGATATGCCCTAGACAGTATCTTCTCCCTGGTCTCTGGTCTGACAGGTCCGAGTGTACTACTGTGACCAGTGGAGGAGATCTTCTGTACTTCAACAGCAGGACAATATCACACCTCAGGAAAATGGAGGAGCCCCAGAGCCTTTCTCTCCTCTCCTCCCATCCTCTTCCTCCTCCGCTACCCCTGTCAACACTGTGTTGACACCCAAGAAGAGGCTTGCTAAAGAAATCATCCAAAGCCTGAAGGTGAACAGGTGAGATATTGTGTGACCTCCTACTGTATAAGACTGGTTGGTGACAAGTCTGAGATGACAACAAGATAATCATTAGATTAGTTGCAGCAGTTGGTCCATGTCCTATCTAGATAGAATGGTGTATGATGATCAAATAGATGATGATCCTATGTGGTTTGACTGGTATGTCTCTCTCTCTCTCTCTCTCTCTCTCTCTCTCTCTCTCTCTCTCTCTCTCTCTCTCTCTCTCTCTCTCTCTCTCTCTCTCTCTCTCTCTCTCTCTCTCTCTCTCAGGGCAGAGTTGACCTCTGACAAGGGTGGCATTGAGATCACTTCAGATCCTGAGATGACCAATGGTAAGGTCACGTTCAGCGTGGAGCGCCTGCAGGAAATGTTTGTGGTCAAGTTCTACATCTCTAACAAGGGAGCGAGCTGTGTGCACTTCACCTATTACACAGCTCTGCACAGGATCCGCTGTTTTACGCTGATGGACGAGAAGAGAGTGACTCGGGCCTGTCCACTCTTCCTATGTCCAGGTGAGAAAAAGACACAAGCACCATCTGTCTCAATGCATTGTCAAAATGGTCTGAATACATTAAGTTTTGCAAACAAAAGAACACCTTAAAATAAATTAACTTCCAGTGAGTTTGCCCTCACACCCTCTCTACTAAACCCTGCCTGGGTATGTGTTCTGTTGTTTTCCACAGGGGAAAGCTATGATGTAGAGGTTCACTATTGGCTGCATCATTATGGCCATTTCCCTGCCACCATGTACTTTGAGTTCTGCACAGAGTCAGACCCTCCAGGCTCCTCCAAGCCCTTCTGCATAGTGAGGGAGATGGAGGCATCAGCCAGGACTCACTTAGCTGTGGCACTGGGGCCTTTGGCTCCCTACAAGCCTTATCAAATGGTGCCATACAAGCCTGTGGACACGGTGATAGTGGAGGGAGAGCCCCCGGAAAGGTACAGTAAGACAAAGTGATGTTTACACATTTGTTTACCCATTTTCATCAACAGTCATGTACTGTACATACTTTTTTTCTAATTCTAATGAGCTTTCTTTTCATGTTGTTTATGTGGCTTGATAATGATATTCCTTATAGTCAAACGTTACATTTAATTGTTCTCATCTGTCACGGCAGATCTGTTGTCCAGCCTCTGAAACTCAGAGACTACAAGTATCCCTTTTACCTGAAGGACCTGGCTAAACACAGACTGGAGGACTCCGAGTACCTCTCTCCTACAGCCAGACAGAAGCTCTCATCGGTGAGGTCAGTGTGCTGCCTGTCTGCTAGGATCAATAACTTGATCCTCAGAGGCTGCCAAGACCCCATCCTCCCCATACTGATATCTTCTGTACTTGAAGGTCATTCTCATTGATAATTCTGTCTTGTCTATGTTCTTCCCAGAAACCTCCTTAAATGCCCTCTGAAGATGAGGAACTACCACCATCGCTTCCACCTCCTGCTGCACCTGGAGGAGATCCAGATGGAGGTGGACATCAAGAGATACGACCTCCATAACCAGACCATGACTCAGGACAGGGACAATAGAAGACTGCTGGTTCTCCAAGTATGAAAAGGCAAAAGGCCATAATGTACTGTATGTCTGCAGTCGTCAGAGAGGACAATGATGACTTAAAGTGATAGTTCACTCCTAAATAAAATGGACAGACATTTTTTTACCTAAAAAGTTGTGTAATGAGCCCCAATCCAGTGATATGCCTCAACCCCAAATGAATGGGTACTATAACTGACTATCAGTATAACTCTAACCCTAAGTATGCTGAGTGTCTTTCTCCATGATATTCACCAGGTCCCGGGTGTGACAGAGAATAGGCCATCTGTCCTTAGGGGAGACTGCCTGAAGGTGTCCAAGTCTGAGGAAAAAGTCCAACCCATCACAGTGTACACAGGCTACGTTCACAGAGTGGAGCTAGAAAGAGTCAAGCTGGGCTTCTCAAAGAGGTAAGAGAGAGAGACCCCAATAATGTTACAATGCAATAATCTGTAGGATACTTTCCAACCCCCTCTCTGCCTCTCAGGCTGGTACAGAGCTTCATCAGTAACACAAGGTTTGACGTGGAGTTCACCATCAACCGTTTCCCCCTGAAGCTGCAGCACCGGGCGGTGGACCTGGCAGAGCAGCACCGGCTGGACGAGGTGCTCTTCCCATTGGGCTCTGTTGTCCGGACTACCCCCATACCCAAACTCAGGTCTGGATCCCCCCTTCCAGCCAACAGAAAAGCACTCACACTGGCTTTGCTCTGTTGTTGTGGGTAGATGGTTGTGTCAAACAAGAGGAATAGAGACTGTTTCTTGTAAAACATATGTAATAGCAAGAACCGTTCAACTCCATTAGTATGGAATCACAAACCTATTACGATTATGTATCTGTAGTAATTACGGTGTTGCTACACAAGTACGAGAGCAACTTAATATAAAGTGTTACAATGACATTTCATACCAAATGACAAACTGTAGGTCACAGACGGAAGCGTTGGTGTGATTCCTATTATATAATGCCATTTTGTAAGAAGGAGTGTCGCAATGACATTTCACAATTTCGGTTGTGAATTGCTCCTCTCATATTTCTAATTTTGCTCCCTCTGGCCTCTTGGTTTCATGTCAGTGACTAGACCTTCTCATTAATGAGTTTGAAATCTAGAGGGTCTGCCTTTTGTTAGCCTAAAAAATCCCACGCTTATCACAAGATAGCAAGACATTTCCCCAAGGAGGTTTTATTCAAAGAATGGATCCAACTGGCAGCTTTATCTGTGGCAAGTTGGCAGGGCCCATATCTAGTTTCTACATCACATACTTTCTCGTAGTTTAGTGGCTCCATTTCTGGGCTAAGTTCAGTGTGTACTTGACATGCAAAAACATATTTTCCTATTCCGGATCAAACAGTTTGAGTGGAAACAGTTGATGACAGCAGATAAGCCTGGCATGAGATCTGAATGACCGTTCTTTCCTTCTGTCTCCAGCATCTTCTTTTGAAACATATTTTTGATTGGAGAATACAGGTTCACACATGTGATATTACATTGTAGTAACAATGTTCCAAAGTTTCCTCCACATTTCTCCAGCATGTTTAATCGTCAGCTGGAGAACAACCCAGAACAACATGCAGCCGTCCATCGCATCGTGTCTGGGGCCTCCAAGCCTGCTCCTTACTTGGTGTTTGGCCCTCCAGGGACCGGCAAGACTATCACTCTAGTTGAAGCCATGAACCAGGTATAAAATATAACTATTTCCTAGAATAATCGTGGCTCCACCTGTTCCTCATGTGAGTACTGGCGACAATCAGCAATAGCCATTTGGGAAACATATAATTTATATTTTATTCTGTTATATTCCATTATATTCTTACTGTAAAATATACACTGAGTATACAAAACATTAAGAACACCTGCTCTTTCCATGATATAGACTGACCAAGTGAATCCAGGTGAAAGCTATGATCCCTTATTGATGTCACTTGTTAAATCCACTTAAATCAGTGTAGATGAAGGGGAGGAGACAGGTTAAAGAAGGATTTTAACCCTTGAGACAATTGAGTCATGGATTGTGTATGTGTGCCATTCAGAGGGTGAACGGGCAAGACAAAACATTTAAGTGCCTTTGACCAGGGTATGGTAGTAGGTGCCAGGCGCACCGGTTTGTGTCAAGAACTGCAACGCTGCTGGGTTTTTCACGCTCACCAGTTTCCCGTGTGTATCAAGAATGGTCCACCACCCAAAAGACATCCAGCCAATTTGACACAACATGGGCCAGCATCCCTGTGGAATGCTTTCGACACCTTGGAGAGTTGAGGCTGTACTGAGGGCAAAAGGGGGGAGGGGGGAGTGCAACTCAATATTAGGAAGGTGTTCCTAATGTTTGGTATACTCAGTGTATGTGTTGTCTGTGTGGTAGGGCAGGGGAATATAAGCGTGTGATGTCTGCTACATGTTGATTTCATTGGCATGGCACAGCCTTATAGCCGTGGCTACTAAGCACAGATAAATACTCAAAAACATGCTATTCAGTTCTTTGGAAAATAAATGTCTTAGTATCATGTTTTTATGACCTTGGAAAATGAAATATTAGTATTTTCTTTGTGATTGTGTATATCTAAATCGATTTATTAGACTGCCGGCTATTGGTACTCATGGAGGCTGGCTATTTTACTGTTAAATATGCATTCGGTCATTTTGACCGTCATGGCCGCTTTGAGGTAGAAATGCTCAGAAAGTTTTTGTCTTTTATGGTATTTATTTATCTCAAAATCCAGCTAGAGTGTAAAATACACATATTTAGGAAAAGTCAGGGACAGGTGGTTCAAGGTTTTTATTTAATTAAAATTATTGAAATGACAAAATTGAAAACGGTCAGATTGACCGTCTTGGCGGTTCTAGTGTTAAATATTATGTCTGTGTTTTAGCTGAACAGAGTGGATCCTTTGTGCCACATCCTGGCATGTGCCCCATCTAACAGTGCATCAGACCTGTTGTGTCAGAGGCTGCTGGGTCACATGGACCCCCACTGTGTCTACCGTCTCTATGCCAGCAGCAGACCCCTCAGCACGGTGCCCCAAAACCTCCTGGTGAGACTCTGTGTTTTAGGAAAATACAGGTTCACACATATTACATGGCATTGTAGGCCACCTGCATGGTGAAAAAAGGTAAAACAAATAAAATGCATTGAGAATACAAGTCTCAACAGATTTCTATACTCACTGACATTTCACTGTGTGTCCTTTCAAATGCCTCTCCCTCTCTCTGTGTTCTTCGGCGTTCCAGAAACATTGTAACTGGGACGCGAGCCAGGACAGCTTTGTGTTTCCCACAAAGGAGGTTTTGATGGGCTACAAGGTCATCATCACCACACTGGTGACAGCAGGACGGTGCGGCTCATTTTTACAGTAGAAAGGCTGAATGGTTTTATACTGCTGTAAGAACAGATTTGCAGTGTGTAATGACAATAGTTGTTACACTGTACTTGTACAGTGTTACACAAAATATATCCTTATTCCTGAACAAGTCTCTCTGGCTTACCACTGTGTGTTGGTGTTCCTTTCCTAGGCTTGTGTCCGGGGGCATCCCAGTCGGTCACTTCACCCATGTGTTCATAGATGAGTCGGGTCAAGCAGTGGAGCCAGAGAGCATCATTGGGATCGCAGGTGAGAGAGATAATACCAGGGAGGGTACTGCTCAATGTGTGAGCCCTATGTTAGATTGTACACCATAGGCCTGGCTTATGGTCAGTAGGGAACAACTTAGCAAAACGTTCTGTAACAGAGAACGAAAATCTGTCATCTTGTTGGATAAACTCCTGTTGCACCTCCTCCATTTCACTATATTTCAAAAAGCTTCATCCAGTTTTGGCCTTAGTGAACATGACCATGTTGTCTTGCTACAATCCAGTAGCCAATGGCTGTCTCTTTTATCCACAGGGCTGCTCCATCCAGAGGTGGGCCAGCTAGTGTTGGCTGGAGACCCTCAGCAGCTAGGACCCATCTTACGATCCCCCCTGGCCCTGCAGTATGGAATGGGTAGGAACTAATACGCAATCAATGAATCATACTCAATGACTATTGTCAATAAACAATCCCCATTTCCATCATGTCTCATAGCTGGAATATCAGCAAGCTCCATGTACTATAAGCAGGGGTGAAAGTAAGGCGGTACGTTCTGGTATGGCGACCCAGTAAAATAAATAGTGGGGGTACGCTATACCAGTAAAACGTGAGCCTATCACAATAATTAAAATGTCAAGAAAACTGTCGGCTATTACACCACTTTTTATCATTACTGCATGTCAGAGGCATGAAAAATGAACTTGAAAACGGGTGGTATAGCCTACGCTGCAAAATGCAATGTGGTTCGATGAGAACACTGACATTTTTCCAAGGCAGAGATGAGTGGCCGACACCGAGACGCACACGGACAGCAGTGGACGCATAAATTCTGGTCTAATGACAGTCGGCAAATGTCATTACATTTTTGGTGTTTTGTGTAACAGATGTCTCTTTCCATTCACCACTGTTTGGAGGCTGGAAATGTGTTGCAAGTGGATGAACGTGCACGGGTAGCTTAGTAAAGAAGCTCTTTAACAATCAGATGAAAACATGACTGGTTGTGTTTATGCCACAATAAAAGGTAATACATTTTATAAGTTAAATGACAGATCTTTACGACTATGCCCACAGAGATCCTATTGAATTAATAAGGATTCTATATGTAATTCTATGGTTAGGCCCAGAAAAAATGTTGGTACCCACACAAGTGCATTTAGAAGGTCCCGTACTGGGAAGAAATGAATTCTACTTTCACCCCTGACTATAAGATCAACTTTTGTGTATCCCAGGGCTTTCTTTGCTAGAGAGACTGATGAAAGACAACCCACTGTATCAGAAGGATGGAGAATTTGGACACTTTGACAGTCGCTTTGTGACCAAGCTCCTTCGCAACTACAGGTAACTGCTCTCGCATTTCTTCCATCCTGTTCTTTCCAGTGTTGCTCTTTTGTAACATAGTTTGATTAGATAGTTCTGAGCTCGTTCTTCTCTTCCTCCCCAGGTCCCACCCTGCTATTCTGAAGATTCCCAATGAGCTCTTCTATGAGAAGGAGCTGCAGGTGTTTGCAGACCAGTGGGATCGTGAAACCTACTGCAACTGGGAGCATCTGCCCAAGGAGGTGTAACAGTGTTCTTTTTGGCCAGGTTCAGCTAGTACCATCTCTGATTCAAAACGTTTTCTTCCATTTAGTGGCTACTGAACATTATTCTGATTCGAGGTCTGTTAGGTGTGTGAGTTAGTGTTGTCACACCTCTCCAGGGTCTCTTCTCCTCAGGCAGCTCAGTAATTATAATGTCAGTGTGTGTCTGTCTGTCTGAGGCATGGTTGCTCCCTTCTGACCACAGAGCTATTCCTGAATCCCCATTAACATTAGTAGCAGCATATTTAATAAAGCATCTCCCTCTTTCTCAAACATGCAGCAACAGGTATATGTGGACTACTGTTTCTCCTGATTTCTTAATAATATTTAAAAAATAAAACGTTACATCAAATATGAGTGGCCATGTTGCAGAAAGCTGTATCTTAATCATGGGTTAAGTTGTGATTGTGTGGGTGGTGGAAATGTCTCAAGTATTGGTTGCATTCCTGTGGTGCTTCTGTGTAGGGGTTCCCACTGATATTCCATGGAGTGTTGGGGAAGGATGAGAGAGAGGCCAACAGTCCGTCCTTCTTCAACGTGTCAGAGATTGAGGTTCTAGTGGACTACCTCACCAAGTTGATGGAGACCCAGGGCAAGAAGGGCCTGCCCAAACTCTCCCCTAAAGACATTGGCATCATCGCTCCCTATAGGAAACAGGTGAGATGTCTTCCATGGAGTTAAAGCACCCATCATTAACTATACCTGATGTGCAGGAGTTTTACCTAAGTTCATCTGCTGTTTTTAACAGGTTGAGAAAATCCAGAAAGCTCTGAATTTTGTCAAAGAGTTGAGTCAATGGAAGGACATCAAGGAGCTCAAGGTGAATCCTGTGTTATAAATCAGTCTTACAACCTGAGGCCTTTGTTTAGATGAGGTGCAATATGCAGAAATCGCTCCGCCACTTCCTGGTTGCTAAAATTCTAATTTCAGTTTATGTGACAAAATAAGCAATGTATAGTATAGAGAATCATTGTACCATCTAATCCGCTGTGAAATATATTTTCAATAACCAAAGATATTGTATTTTCAGCTGTTTGAAGCTGGTGTACAAAACCAAAAGTAAAAGAGGCAAAAACTAAACTTAAGAACGGGAAGCATAGAAATAGCGCACATAGAACGGAGCTACCGCTTCTTAGACTTGCTTTCAATGCGAATGACAGATCTAAAACTCACATTTCTATGTGAATTTGGTTGGGTCACCCAAAAAGTTACATATTGAAGCTTTAAGTGTTGACGAAGCATGTTGTTGTTGTTGTTTCAGGTGGGTTCAGTGGAGGAGTTCCAGGGACAAGAGAGAAAGATCATCATGGTCTCTACCGTCCGCAGCAGCATCAACTACGTCAAGATGGACCAAGACTTTAACATCGGCTTCCTCACTAATGAGAAGGTATTTCCCAGCACTTACCTTTTACTCGCTCTTTCCCTATGTGATGTCTGTGTGTGCCCACATGTGGACGTTGTGTGTATGCATAAATAATAGTGTAGTTAAATTGGCCAGTGTTACCTAGTGTGGATTTTTCAGTGTAACATTTCAAGTGTTGATTCTGGTGATACATTAATTATGTAAGTGTTAAATTAACACTCCTTGTGTTGGTGTTAATAACAAGTGTTGAACCAAAACCACGCCCATCATTATCATATTTCCCAGCATGCTCTATTGCAGTTAGATTTTTAGAAATGTTGTTTCAATATTTATGTTTTTGCATGTACATTGACTGTTTAATTAATCTTATGCTCCTCAAATATAAATAACATACATTTTTCTCAACTAATCCAATATGTTAGTTGGACTAGTTACACCTGTTACTGAAATGGTTGTTCCAGTTTAGATGCTTTAGGTAGTCTCATTTCTTAGTCTTCCCAACTCTGGCAGTCATTCTGAATTCAGGTTGCGGGTGAATAAAAATTCAAAATGTTGGATATCCCCACTCTAGCTGGATTGCAATAGGAATTACACATCACTTTGCAAGCCAGCATAATGTGACTTGCAGGCCTGATGTGGCCTGTAAACCATGAATTTCAGGCCACTGAATCAGGGTAAAACTAGGCTCTCAACATAAGGCCTTATGAAATACATGTTGTATTGTCTTAAAGAATTACATTTGAATGATAACATATTTACTTAGGATCTTACTTGGTGAAGGCCACAGGAATGAAAAATGGATGAGTGCAACAAATACAGTCATGGGTGGTAACTCTACAATTTACTTGAAAGGCAAGGCACTCTGGGAAATATGCAAATAAGGCTTTACATTAAGCAATATGTTAATTTAACACTGAAAAGTGGGGACCCATATAGACACTGGACCAGTGTTAAATGTAACACTCAGTGTTGATTTAACACTGGCGAATTTGCTGTGTACTAGAGCCAAGAGAAAGTATTAGCTTTTCACCATGTCCTGCAGCTTTAAAGGGGAATGGAAACACTAGGATTTAGAACGCCAGCTAACTGTAACTGTAAATCGCCATATTGGCATTGTTGCATCACTGGCAGGAGAGAACATTTTGGAACTCCCAAAAATGGCTGAATTTACCGAGTAGCTCCGAGACTGAGAATGAGTTTATGGCAGAGGATGAAGTAATGTTAGTTAGGGAGCCAATAAACCTACTGAAGCCATCCATGTTTGAGCCGATTGTTGCCCCAGAACAGAGAGTTTGTTCTCGTAGCACTAATAACACAGATATGCCGCCTGAAACACGTCAGCTAGAGGGTCGGTAACCTCACTCATCGATTCACTCTCAGAATGAAAACTCAATACCACAGACAATTTGCTGATTCCTGCCAGTGACGCACTAGCGTCAGTCGTTACTATGGCAATTTAAAATGGCGCTGTCCATAGCTCAAATAAACCTTGTCAACGATCAAAATACTAAATATAGAGATATTTTTATGTTAAATGCACGTTTAGTATTAGTGGATTGAATCTTTGTTTAGATTTACTTCCTGAAGTGTTTCCATTCCCCTTTAAGTGTGCCCTGTCTGTCTGTTCAGCAGTCAGCTGACCCCACCATGTCTTCTCTTCTCTACAGAGGTTCAATGTGGCCATGACCAGAGCCAAGGCCCTGCTGATAGTGGTGGGAAACCCTGTTATCCTCAACAAGGACCCCACCTGGGAGCGGTAAGACCTTTGTTCTCCCAAGGGCCAAGAAAAGTTAACATGAGGAGACTAACTATCCTCTGTAGAATGGTATGAATCCACTCCCAACTACTTAGGATGACAATTAGTGTAGGAGAAATATGATTGTAATATAATACTTCAATCTGACTCCATAATCATGTGAATAAATGCAATAGGCCTTAAGCATCTCTGGCGGGTCTAGCAAGATAGCTAGTCTTGCATCACCAGTCCCATTAACTATAATTACACGTGTCTAAGATAACTGTTATGCAATTAACAATGTCCAGATACTATGAGCTAATCCTAGTGATCAAAGTTCCAGCATTAAGTCAAGCTTAGCGCAGAGATGTAAAGTTAGAACCCAAGCATATGCTATGTGTAGTGTAAATAAAATGTACCATTAGACCATTACATCCAAGAATAATTAAGGAAATATTACTCTGAAATATGAGGACTACCGTACATATTGTGTGACCAATATAGTCATAAGGATTGGCAGATGTCCGGCCCCCTAGTAACCTCCCTAGAAACCTATCAGGGCACAGGTCACACAGGTCAGGGAGAGTTTAAGAGACAGGTTTATGGTACCCCCTAGACTCTCAGGCTCAGGTTGTGGGGAATGGAGTGTGCAGCTCAGGGTTGTGAGTCACCAGCAAGGAATTCGTAACAATTACAGTTATGCAATTAGAATACAATTATCAAAGAGTACATACCAGAAGTCTTAAATGTAAAAAGATACAAAATGATTAAGCATAAAAAATACACCACTATGGCATACAAAGTATGAGATTGGTTTACAATGACTCCCTGAACGAAGCAACTCTTCACCTTTTGTCCTAACCAAGACAGAACTCCACTTCAATAACCCCCATTGTTTAATTTCCATCACTCTGCTTGGCCAAAACAATTAAACAAAAGCATAACACTTCACACACATTCTCTAGTCACAATAATAGGAGCGCGCAATCTGGGCTGCTCCCACTTTGAAATGACCGGCGCCCGGTGAACAGTTTAACACAGCAACTCTGTTAAAAGAAATCCATAACACGGACAGTACAATAAGACATAACAACATTCACAGCTCTTTAGGAACTCTTGAAACAATCGAAACATGACAATTTAATTCACAATAACATTCATTTTGTCAAGTTTCATCAGTCTTCACACCTCCGTCAGTAATCCCCAGGGTTCCATGGGAAGGTCCCGCCCCGGAAAAAGCCATGGCGAAGGTGTGTTTCCCTCCTGTGATATGCAAACATACGGCCATCCAAAACCGGACAATGCCATAAATCGTGATCGAATCATCACGCTGTGCTGGCGTCAGCAAGTCACCAGACACAAGGGCCACTCTCTCTCATTTCTTTCCCCCTACACTCTTAGAAAAAAAGGTTTTTCGGCTGTCCCCATAGGAGAACCCTTTTAAGAACTCCTTTTGGTTCCATGTAGAACCCTTTTGGTTCCAGGCAGAACTCTTTTGGGTTCCATGTAGAACCCTTTCCACAGAGGGTTCAACATGGAACCCAAAAGAGTTCTGCCTGGAACCAAAAAGGGATCTACCTGGCACTAAAAAGGGTTCTCCTATGGGGACAGCTGCAGAACCCTTGTGGAACCCTTTTTTCTAAGAGTGTACACCTCCACATACACCTGTTGGTGCTCTCTTCTTCTCTTTTCTTACATAGCAACAGAGAAAAAAGAACCCAGGACTACTCCTAGTTCTAGTAGCTATATATATGGCTCAGTTGGTAGATCATGGTGCTTTCAATGCCAGGATTGTGAGTTCGATTCCTGAGGCCACCCATACGTAAAATGTATGTACGCATGACTGTTTTTAGCTCACTCAACACTGTCTGTGTGTTCAGGTTTATCAGCTATTGTGTGGAGGAGGAGGGGTACACTGGCTTCGACTTCTCTGACGCTGAAGGAGAAGAAGATGTAGTAACACGACTGGCTTCCCTTAAAATCACGGTGGAGTCTTCCCCAGGTCTGGCAGAGGAGAGTGACCTCCAGCAGTATGTCCATCCAGAGTGGAGGACTGAGCAGTAGCCCACTGGACACCAGCAAAGCTGGGCAGAAGATAGGGTTGTGGCGGTCATTACATTTTTTTCAGACGGTTATTATCATGTAAAAGACTGCCGGTCTCACGTTAATTGACCGTTAATTAACATAAACACATTTAGCATCGCCAGGCCTTCATGCATACAAGCCGCTGATGCACGCCTTTGGAACATCTACATTTAAGAAAGTCAAATAAATCAATTTACTATACACCATCACAATAAATCCATTATTTATTTTAGGCAGGTCTAAAGAAACATCATGATATGAAGAAAATGTATTTTCAGAAGAACAGAATATGAGCTGAGAAATGAGTATGTTATCTGGCTATAGGCTTGTTAATTTAGTAGACAAGATATGCTCATAAGTCCCATGCCATTATTTTATATTATATGATTTTATAGGAAGAAGAATATAATTGAACTTAGCTGAATAAAATAGAACGGATATTTTTCCCATTCTGGAGCGAGTGCGCATATGAAGTAGCGATGTTGAGCGTTAAAGTGATAATTTGAAACAGGTTCTATACAGTGCATTCGGAAAGAATTCAGACCCCTTGACTTTTTCCACATTTTGTTACGTTACAGCCTTATTCTAAAATTGATTAAATTGTTCCCTCGATCCTGACTAGTCTCCCAGTCCCTGCCGCTGAAAAACATCATGATGCTGCCACCACCATGCTTCACCGTAGGGACGGTGCTAGGTTTCCTCCAGACGTGACGCTTGGTATTCAAGCCAAAGAGTTCAATCTTGGTTTCATCAGACCAGAGAATCTTGTTTCTCATGGTCTGAGAGTCCTTTAGGTGCCTTTTGGCAAACTCCATGCAGTCTGTCATGTGCCTTTTACTGAGGAGTGGCTTCCGTCTGGCCACTCTACCATAAAGGCCTGATTGGTGTAGTGCTGCAGAGATGGTTGTCCTTCTGGAAGGTTCTTCCATCTCCACAGAGGAACTCTGGAGCTTATATAGACAGGTGTGTGCCTTTCCAAATCATGTCCAATCAATTAAATTAACCACAGGTGGACTCCAATGAAGTTGTAGAAACATCTCAAGGATGATCAATGGAAACAGGATGCACCTGAGCTCAATTTCGAGTCTCATAGCAAAGGTTCATAGCAAAGGTTCTGAAAATAAGGTATTTTTGCTTTTCTAAACCTGTTTTCACTTTGTCATTATGGGGTTTTGTGTGTAGATTGATGAGGACCAATATTAATTTAATCCATTTTCCAAAATGTGGAAAAGGTCAAGAGGTCTGAATACTTCCGAATGCACTGTATGCTAGATTTAGAGTTATTTGGGAACTTTAGTTGTGAATGATACAAACCATAGAATGTCTTAGAAATCAAAACATATACAGTATGGGCTGCATGATGCGACTATACTGTAGGCTATTGATTATTTGAGAAAGTCGCTAAAAAAGCTTGCGCTCTGTTCCTTCCCTCAGGCTGCACACGCTGTTCTCTCATCAAGTGATCATATTTTCACTATTCACAATTTAATCTTGTCTTTACTAATATGTAAAATTTGTTTCGATTTAGAATGGCCATTTATCAAATGGGCAGGAACCGGGGCAGGGGAAAAAATACATGTCATCCGTATGCACTCGAATAGCGAATGGACGCCGCTTTCCCACTGGTTCGTTTTTCAATCATGCCAGTAGGCTACTCCAGATTAACCACTGTTTGAGGAGCATGCAGCCTCTCGCTGCGCGATAGGTGAGTATTTCACCCAAACTCTGTATGCCATGGGCTCTCCAACCCTGTTCCTGCAGCTAACCAGTGCTTAATTTGGGAAACCAAGTGAAATCTGTTCGGGAACATGGATAGTAACATGTTTTCACAACAAAACATATTTCATGAAACTGTTGACAGCCCCTCTCTCTGCGCGCTGGTGAAAGGAATGGAGGAGATGGAAATGCACAGTGGTGAGATATTCTGTAGCTAAAGGTAATGTGTCAGCCTATTAATAATGAAATAAAAAATGCCCTTATTACTAAGCTCTTCAAAATCAAATACAAATGTACTATAATTGTAGGCTTAGCCGCCCTGTACAATGAACCAAAGGCATCGCCTAGGCCTATACGTTTTCTCCCAGACTCATGAATAGCAATTTAGCATAAGGTAACCAGTCCATCCAGTATGCATAATAATAGTCCACACCCAAAGACAATTACTAGAATTTGTTACATTTTTGAGTATAGACTAGACCAATTATGTACCAAAGACATCTTAAATAATTTAAAAAAAATGTTTTTCTGCCGTGCATAATATGCAGTAGGCTATGTATTGTATAAAGGCACAATCGTTATTTTAATTACGTTTTTTTTTTTTTCGGGCTTGGGCTCATAGGCCTATGTGTATGCATAAGATCTAATATGCGTATGGGTCTTTTGATTTAATCATCACCTTAGAAAGCGCTGTCCATTTTGTTGTTAGGCTTTGAAACAACATCCTGAACGACCATACAATTTACAATTTAGTCATTTAGCAGACGCTCTTATCCAGAGCGACTTACAGTTAGTGAGTGCATACATGATTTTTTTTTATTTTTCATACTGGCCCCCTGTGGGAATTGAACCCACAACCCTGGCGTTGCAAACGCCATGCTCTACCAACTGAGCTACATCCCTGCCGGCCATTCCCTCCCCTACCCTGGACGACGCTGGGCCAATTCTGCGCCGCCCCATGGGTCCATGTTTTCCACTCAGTTTCAACCTGCTGATTAACTTCTTTCTTCGAATTGATCAATCACAGTGTGGTGAGTTTTAAAAGCATGATACTGTTTTGATTATAGTCGTTTGATGTGATTTTTTGAATACATTTGCATTGATGTCAGAGTGGTTAGAGGGACAATAGAGCCCTGAGTACCAGGCCATTAGCGACCTGATGGTTGTGAGCGAGTTGGGTACTACCAATGCATGTCCAGAGTGCATAAATGGAGATTACTGTGACTCAACGGTCACATGAAATATTACTGCGGTCATGACTCATGACTGCCGGTGTGGCGGTAATATGGTCACCGCAACAGCCCTAGGGAGCTACCGAATCATAGTGGAGGTACTGTACCTCTCAAACTGACATTCCACAGACAGATTTTTGCTGCCTTTTGTGAACTTGACATCAAAATGAAGTAGAGCGTTTCAATCAATTGGCAAGAACTGCACTTTAGAATATTTTGGAAAGGTTTGGAAAGTTATGCCTCGATGGATTTTCTTGCTCAGCAGAAACTGGATGAAATCTTCAGCCTGACTAGTTCACTGTTTTGTACCAATGGAAACAAACACAAACCTACTGTACTTTAAAGGCAGTATCTCCTCAGAGCATGAGTGTTTTTTATCATGTATTTAATATTCAAAATACATTTTGATATTTTCTGGTTTTGGCGATGTATTTTTAAACCTCTTCTGTATTTTCACTATGCCGACAATTGAACCACTATATTTTAGATACAGTAGGATGATGACTATTGGATCAGTGTCACCTGGTCTAACATCATTACATCATTCATGTTTCAGTCGCTCAGGAATCTATAACCTGTACTGTATGTTCCTGTCTCACTACTACGTCCCTAACTGAAGCAGTGGCTGTTCAACTGGAACACAAGCAATACATTATTTTGGATTCACACATACCTTTCATCGTCTTTGTGTAAAATGGAACAACTGAAATAGGGAGGCAGTGTATAATCTTGTCTCAAAAATAGTTTATTAACATTGTTCATGTTCACTTTAAATCAAACATTCACTACATCACTTTCCGTTTAAGCATTATTACAATGAGCTTTCTTACACAAATCTGGATTGTTATTTTAAATACTTCCAGAAAGAGGAGAGTTAGACACTGAGCAGATATAAGCTGTTCCCATAGTAGAGTAACAGTGTGCTGTGGAGACCTTGGTTTCACTCATGCAGACATAATAGACAAGATTAGGTTTAGTTATAGTGTTAGGTTTAGTAGCAGCGTACACAAAACAGCAGTATACTGTACATGCTTATCTTGGTGATATGTAGGTTGCCTTCTGCTTTGGGGTGGGGGTTGGTTTTAACATTATGCTATGCTATGGTATTATGCTGGACATATACAGTCTTGCAAATGCCTTCATCTAGATGTCCAAGAATTCCTTGGCAGTTAGGTTGGCGTAAATGTCTGAATTCTTAAAAGTTGCTGTCCTTTTCATGGGTTGGCGACATGGAAACACTGTTTAAACATACACCCATACAAAAAAGGTCATATAGTAACAAAATGCCAAATGTCATTAATATGTTCTATTTTGTGTAGACAAACATACTCCTGAAGGGACGAACTCATATTTCCTCTGAGCTTCACTCCTGAACAGTCACAATATTGGGCGATACTGGGACACCGCTAGCAACACCGCCCGGTTTCTGTCTGCTTGAACGTGAAGTCATTTTTCTACCACAGTATAAGCTCTGTTAACATGGATGGCTTGGCCAGCAGAGGGCTCTGTCCTGCCCTGCTACATGAGAGACAAATAACCAATTAGATCAAATTGACTCAAGACCTCAATCAAACCGGCTGAGATTATTTCGATGGCATTGTGGAATTCCTGTTATCGCTAGCATTACACAACAGGTCGCATGCAACACTTAAAACACATCGTGACATTGCTGATAGACATTTGGAAAGTTGAGCCCTGTTTGGTTGAACTGACCATGACTGACTGCTTTATGGACACAGGCAGAAGAACTACAGACTGATACACCAGGAGAAATAGGAACGCTGTGAAGAATCAGTAGAGAAAGGCTCATCGGGCTCCCGGTAGACCAGGGCTGCCCAACCCTCTTCCTGGAGATCTACTGCCCTGTAGGTTTTCAGTCCAACCCTAATTTAGCGTATCTGATTCAGCTAGTTGAGGTCTTGTTGAGCAGCTAATAAGTAGAATCAGGTGTGTTAAATTAGGGTTGGACTGAAAACCCACAGGACGGTAGAGCTCCAGGAACAGGGTTGGGAAGCCCTGCGTTAGACGAATGGTCAACATCATATGATACAAAAGAGTAAACTTAAATTGTCATTTCCACTTCCATGCAAGTGAAACGTCTAACCCAGTCCAAGCAATACAGGAAATACAGACCGTGCACATTGGAGTTGTTGTTTAATGGTGGAGCCAGTAAAAGGTTTCATAGAAAGAGGTGGTTTACAAGCTAAAGCCCGAAAGAAGCCAGGATACAGAATATTCCAGCGCCAGTCTCAGGCATGCTAAAGCTCCAGTGGTGTTCTATTATGTAAATCAAGTCAAATGACAAAAACCACAGCCTATGTTGACCAGTGACTTCAGCGCCCCCGATGCATTTTATTGTTTAAGCAGTGACATATAAAATGACAGAAGACAATAAATCATATCAGAATGTAACAAAGTAATTTCCAACTCCGTATCACACCATCCAAACGTTACTGTTAACATAACACAGTGCAGAGCACGTCATTTTGGCTGAGACAGGTAGGGAGAATTGTGTGGGGAATTTCTTGGCAGCCAACAGAAGTCTCTCTCCCTCAAAAAAAAATTCTATTCAGGTCTTGCCTTCTTGTCAAATAGCGCCTAGCCAGAACAAACTGAGAATTGACAAACCAGTTCCTGAAAATCAGGCAAAGCACACTGGGAGTTTCCTTCCTCAAATGAAATACAATCAACCCCTGAGCTGAAGAGAGATCTTATCTATGGATGATTGAATTCTAACTGGGGTTTCAACCAGTCATGTTTTGGGGAACGCTGGGGCAAAGTGGCAGAGTGTACCTTAGAAAAAGATTCAATGAAATTCTTGATTTGTTAAGCATCATTTCCCCCTGACATTCTTTATGGCTGTGAGTGAGTGCTGTGAGTGTTGAGCTTTGTGCAACATGACAAAGGTGTCAAAGTTGACTGGCTGTGGCATCACGTTGACATTGAGCAACTGGTCCGGTCTCTACTCTGCTCTCGGGGAGGGGAACGCCAAAGTCACACAGGTTAAAAGAGAAGGCACTGAAACACACTCATGTGGCTCCTCAGAATGCTGCTTTAGAATGCAGTCAGACTGGAAATCCCCAGGCCAGGATCTCTTGAGACAGGATACCATGTCCCTCATACCCCGGCAGCTCCAGCCTTGTGACAAATACGTTGGCATTCTCATTCTAAAAAGAAGATGGTGTCAACTCATACAAACCTACTGTAGCTATTGTGGACCATGCTCCCCTAATCATCATGCGACACCCGTTTTAACTTGTCACCTCCTGGTGTGGTGGGACTGTAAAGTCATGTTGGCTTCTGTTTATCTGGGGACATTCGAGCTTCTCTGTACAGGTGTTCAGAACGACTGTGAGGAACAGCTGTTCAATCCAGACAATATTTGAGGGGGGCGGATGGACTTCTCTGCACACATCTGTAGGGTCATGTTACAGTGCCATGAGGTGCTCCGACTACCAGTCCTTTACCATGTGGGGGTGGACTGATTTCAGACTGGTATGCTATACGGACTGGCTGACTGATGCTTTCTGCTAAGTAAAATGAAGTCTGAAGTCATTTCTTGCGGCTAGTTGTCGACAGCCCTGAAAGCCTAGATTACTTGCAGCAAAGCTCTGATTGCATAACAATACATACTGTGTATAATTAACGTGGGGAGGCCCTCCGCTCCCCTGCTAGTGAGTTGACCAACAGCTCAGGTGGAGCATTACTTGGTGGTATGCAAGGACTTAAAAAATAAGAAAAATAACTCCGAAAGGCACTGGTTCTAAAGAGCAAAACCTCTCCCCTGGAAAGTAGACCCTCTTACCATAACTATGCTAGCAGACAGGACGGGTTACAAAGGAACAAAAGTTTGGGTGAGTCCTGATTCCAATAGTGTGCATGTTGACAATAACACAAGCTCAGGGGACCGACTGTTTGTACAGGCCCAGGGAAGGACAGCCAAATATGTTGCATTCAAATACATGTGCATTTATTATCGTCTCAAAGCGACAGGGAAAATAAATGCTTGTGAAAAACTAGATGAAAGACAGTGTGCCCATTGCATGAAATAAGCATAACAAAAAAAACAATTCTGAGAAGTTTAAACACTAATTTCTAACCTGTGTTACAGACCAGTCCTTTTCCTTGTTATTTTACGTTCAGCACTTTCGGCCGCCAACCTCTTTAGCGTGAAATGTGAGATACAGTACAAAGATGCCATTTGGTAAAAGGTCAGTTCTGCTTGGTATGTTGTTGTTTTGTCAGTTGACGACTTTGAGGTCTTCTTCCTCCTCCTCACAACAGCAGGCAAGCACCCCTCTTCTTGCGCTTGCGCACCTGCAGTGCCGCCCTGGTGGCCATCTCAAACACCTCCCTCACGCCATCCTTGGTCTTGGCTGAACACTCCAGGTAGCCAAAGGCACTGATACGGTTAGCCATGTCCCGGCCCTCCTCTGGCTTCACTGGCTCCTACAGGGTAAACACAGACAGGGAGGTGTTTAAACTGGTGTGGCCATGCACGTACACACACAATCCAACCTAAGCAGTGTGAATTTACCAACAACATTCATGGGACACTTGACTATAATAACATCAAGACTATATAAACACAGAATACTCATGTTTATCCTAGTACATGTAGCATCCTGAGTGTAGGTTGTATCAACCCCCCCTAGATGTATTTATGTTTGATCACAGAACACATAAATCCTGGGAAATAGCATGACTACACTGCCTGGGTACAACATAGCCACCACAGTTACTTTTAACATCACGCTAAAACACTTAAAAAGTGATGACTTGTGGGGATTGTAATCCTCTCTCACATCCTCTTTGTTACATAGTTCCTGTTCTCTGAGAGAAAGAAACGGCTGACAGAGTCAGAGGGCTTTGTAACCCCCCCACCCCCATTATCATCAGCAACTAGACCTGGAGACTAGTACCACACACAGACTGACAGTAGGCCTACACAGAGACAGACACACAGACAGAGAACATGTCGTCATGCAAGGTACTGTCTGTCGTCCATTAGAACCTGCATTGAGAAGACTTCAGACTAAACAAACAAGCTAATCAGTAACTTCTAGGAGAGGTTGCTCCTCCCCATGCCATGACAGGCAGATCAAATCAGCCCCAGCCATTTCAGACCAGTCTCGCTACATGTTTTTCTAAGAAAGCAAGGGATGCCAGTGACTCGGAGCCAAAACAGCCTTTTCCTGAAAGGTTTTCCACAGTCTAGTCAGGTGATAACATTGGTCACTCAACCACCATCTCAGTTTGGCTGGTTATCAAGCCTCACGTATCCTGAAACAATGATTAAACTCAAAGGGGAACACTAATATCCTTTGACAAATTGTCATCTTAAATGAGTTCTCCCTTCCAGAGGCCTAGTTGAGGACACCAGCCACATTCATCTAAAAAGTGTTGAACAGATATAAGGATAAGCAATGTGGTCTGACAGACTACTTCTATCCAATCCTTTCAGATTTACAGCAGTACCTCCTACCTACCTAGGGGTTAGGGTTCTGTTTGAGGGTGTTGTGCAGTACACTCAGTATGGACCTAACGTACGGTACCTGCTTCATCTTGGCCAGCTCCCTCCGTGTGTGTTCGTCGTTCCTCAGGTCCTTCTTGTTGCCCACCAGGATGATGGGAACGTTGGGGCAGAAGTGCTTCACCTCAGGGGTCCACTTCTCTGGGATGTTTTCTACCAGAGGAAGAAGGAACAAGAAACAAGTAGATATATTTCAGAGATACTTATGGGACACTGACTGGAGAAAGAGTGATTCACGGCTCAGCAGACTTGTTCTTACACACACACACCGAGTTCAGATTAAGTCCATGCAGATAATGTATCCCACTGTCTCACATGGCACCCTATACAGTGCATTCGGAAAGTATTCAGACCCCTTCACTTTTTCCACTTTGTTAACGTTACAGCCTTATTCTAAAATTGATTAAATTAATTGTTTTCCTTATCAATCTACACACAATACCCCATAATGACAAAGCAAAAACAGGTTTAGACATTTTTGTAAATGTCTTAAAAAAAATAAAAATAAAATACCTTATTTACATAAGTACTCAGACCCTTTGCTATGAGACTCGAAATTGAGCTAAGGTGCATCCTGTTTCCATTGATCATCCTTGAGATGTTTCTAAAACTTGATTGGAGTCCACCTGTGGTAACTTTAATTTATTGGACATGATTTGGAAAGGCACACACCTGTCTATATAAGGTTCCACAGTTGACAGTGCATGTCAGCAAAAACCAAGCCAGGAGGTCAAAGGAATTATCCGTAGAGCTCCGAGACAGGATTGTGTTGAGGCACAGATCTGGGGAAGGGTACAAAAAATGTCTGCAGCATTGAAGGTCCCCAAGAACACAGTGGCCTCAATCTGTCTTAAATGGAAGAAGTTTGGAACCACCAAGACTCATCCTAGAGCTGGCCACACGGCCAAACTGAGCAATCGGGGGAGAAGGGCCTTGGTCAGGGAGGTAACCAAGAACACGATGGTCACTGACAGAGCTCCAGAGTTCCTCTGTGGAGATGGGAGAACCTTCCAGAAGGACAACCATCTCTGCAGCGCTCCACCAAATCAGGCCTTTATGGTAGAGTGGCCTGACGGAAGCCACTCCTCAGTAAAAGGCACATGACAGCCAACTTGGAGTTTGCCAACACGCACCTAAAGGACTCTCAGACCATGAGAAACAAGATTCTCTGGTCTGATGAAACGTCAATCTGGAGGAAACCAGGCACCGCTCATCACCTGGCCAATACCATCCCTACGGTGAAGCTTGGTGGTGGCAGCATCATGCTGTGGGGATGTTTTTCAGCGGCAGGGACTGGGAGACTAGTCATGATCGAGGGAAAGATGAACGGAGCAAAGTACAGAGAGATCCTTGATGAAAACCTGCTCCAGAGCGCTCAGGACCTCAGAGTGTGGCGAAGGTTCACCTTCCAACAGGACAACGACCGTAAGCATACAGCCAAGACAACCCAATCGAACATCTCTGGAGAGACCTGAAAATAGCTGTGCAGCGACGCTCCCCATCCAACCTGACAGAGCTTGAGAGGATCTGCAGAGAAGAATGGGAGAAACTCCCCAAATACAGGTGTGCCAAGCTTGTAGCATCATACCCAAGAAGACTCAAGGCTGTAATCACTGCCTAAGGTGCTTCAACAAAGTACTGAGTAAAGGGTCTGAATACTTATGCAAATGAAATTTCAAATTTTTTCCAATTTTTGCTTTGTCATTATGGGGTATTGTGTGTAAATTGATGAGAGGAAAAAACAATTTAATCCATTTTAGAATAAATCTGTAACATAACAAAATGTGGAAAAGGTGAAGGGGTCTGAATACTTTCCAAATCCACTGTATAAAACTGATTAACACACGGTCAGTTGAGCAAAGACATTTAGCATGCTAGATACTGTGATCGTTTCAAAACAAGGCAAAACGAAATAACCAGCTGTTAGACGAGTGCAGTTGGCCATTGGAAAACAAAACATCAGAGAAATCAGCAACTGAGTGTCCACGGACTAGAAATTAGCTTTTCTCCTGGTCATTTACCTAAACTGTCGGGGCTGTCGATAGAGAAGCACATGAGGATGACGTCTGTGTCGGGGTAGGAGAGAGGCCTCAACCTGTCGTAGTCCTCCTGGCCGGCTGTATCCCACAGCGCCAGCTCCACCTAAAACATGCCACAGAAGAAGAGGAAGGGTCAGGACTTCGCAGATCTACAATACGTGTGAGAGAGAACACAAAATACAGGCAAAATGGCTGCTCTAAAAAAAAGGCCAAATCTTTCTGAAGCAAATGTATATCTCAGAACCTGAGAGTTGTTCTATTTTTTTTATATGATGTTGAGTAATAGATGCTGGGAGAGATGCAGTAGTATGTGCAGATGAGCAAAAAGAAACGCAAATCTAAATAAAAAACGCATAATGGTGATACCGTTTTTATTTACATAAGTCACGAGAGCCAAGACTGGGCTGGGCAGCGTCGGGCCAAAAGCAGTGGAGCAAAGTGCTGGCACATCTTTTACTGTGGAAATCATTACAAGATACTGTAGCTGTAATTTGGTTTCCACCATGTCTCATAGGACAATGTAAAACACCACCAAAACAAGCAAGCAAAACAACGCATTATCATGCCTTAGAAACAGCTTCTAATGGCTAACATGAGTCAGAGCAGTGTTTCAGTTTCATTGTTCTTCACAGAAAGGCTGCTTCCCAAATGGCATCCTGATCCCTATATATAGTGCACATTGGGCCCTGGTCAAAAGTAGTGGGAATAGGGTGTTATTTGGGATACAAAAATACTGTAACTATCTCTGAGAAATCTCTCAAGTGATGCAGCAGGAATTTGGAGTAAGATTTGCATATTTGAAACACTCCCGATGTGTGAAGTCTTAGCAGTTGAACATGTCTTTGGCGGCCGTGAAACTAGCAGTGATGACCATGATGATGAATAATACTATTAGAAGTGGTTTCGTCATAGCTCTGGTCTTGGGGAGAGAGAGAAACCAGTGCAGCAGCTAACGACTGGCCGTTTGTCTCATTCCATGGGCAGGTTTTCACAGGGATCCAGAGAGGAGGCATGGTGGCTTTATCCCATCACACCACTGATTAATTCCATTAGGGAAATCAGGTGATTAAGGAGAATCAAACCAGATACCTTCTGTTCCTCAGGGGAGTAGACCAGAGCAACTACATTAGCCTGCTGGATTCTACAACTGAATAATAACATTTTGCCACAACTTGCCCTTTTACTGTATACATGATTTAAGCACTATTTGTCTTTGAGAGGAGGAGCCTGTCCTTCATAGCAACATACATCTAGTTAAAAGGTTAGTAACATAACTTTGAAAGTAGAACAATGTTTGACTACAGTACACACACATTATTCAACCATCCCAAAATAGCAGCTATAGCAGAGGTTTGTAGGACGGGTGGGAGTGGGAGGCTACATACTCCTGGCATGAGCAATGGGGGTAGGCGCCATATCCCCTCTGGACACACGGATTGACAGCACAGCACAAGGTTTTGGGAAGAAAAGGACACTTTTTTTTTTTTAAGTGCCTATATTTAGAACTGGGCCAGGCCCCACCCACTGAAGGTGAGAGAAAGAGAATACCATTCTCCCTGAAGGAAAATACGATTTAAATATGGACTGTGGAGACTTTATACTGAGAACACAGATCTTATCCACATCAAATTAAAGTAGGGTAATTCTGGGGGCGCTGTGCAGCCCCTGGGAGAGCTAAGCTGAATGGGGGGGCGGCATGATCCATCATGCACAACAAGCACACTTGGATCCCTGACTTGGTGTTTTCCTGTACAGAAGACAACAGTACATCAACCCCTCCCCCACCCGCCTGTTGCTCCCCAAGAGCAGGAAATGAGAGCCGTTTATTGGGCTGAGGGACAGTCTTCAGGGGGTGGGGGATTGCCAGTAGACATCCATGTTCCCAGTCGGTGCAGGAAGCCCAGGAGTACAGTCATTTCCTGTTTTGCCAGGCTGTGATCCTGTGCTGGTCAGTACAGGAGAACAAAGCCCATTGACATAACATCCCATCTGCTGTGCTGTGGAGGGGCCCTGGCCTCCAGAACACAGCTAGGCTACGCCCCATGACCAAGAGCCCCGCGTCACTCCCACTACACTCCAACAAGACCGTTTGTTAACCAAAGCCTTATGATGATATTATGGAGCCCCCTGTAGCTCAGTTGGTAGAGCATGGCGCTTGCAACGCCAGGGTTGTGGGTTCGATTCCCACGGGGGGCCAGTATGAAAATGTATGCACTCACTAACTGTAAGTCGCTCTGGATAAGAGCGTCTGCTAAATGACTAAAATGTAAATATTATGTTTACTGTGTGGGTTGGCTGTATGGCTGTTTGGTTCATGTGTATGAAGACTTTATACTTAAGTATTGATCATTTCTGTATTTTTTAGATCCTGGATGGTAGTCTACACACCTGTTTGCCATCGACCTCGATGTCAGCGATGTAGTTCTCGAACACTGTGGGCACGTAGACCTCGGGGAACTGGTCTTTACTGAAGACGATGAGCAGACAGGTCTTTCCACAGGCTCCATCCCCCACGATCACTAGCTTCTTCCTAATGGCTGCCATTACTGTGGAGAAACGCAGGGAACACTTTACAGTCACATCACTGGACAACCCTAGTAACTGTTGGATTGTAAAAAGTCTGAATATACTCAGCGAGTGAATAGAGACTGGAAACCTGTGAGGGAATAAGAGTGTGATAAAAAAAACAAGATGTAGCTAGGCCTAGTTCTGTTCTACCCCTGAAATAAAGGGATTTTTTGCAAACATTTGGACAACTTTGACACCTCCATGACATCCCATCTCTAGAGGGAGGCTGTTTGATCTCCAGGTGGAGAGGGAAAGAGATGGAGAGACAGCTGCAGCGACAGACCTTGAATCCCCATAATGCCAGATCTAGATTACAGAGCCGAGAGAGAGAGAGAGAGAGAGAGAGAGAGAGAGAGAGAGAGAGAGAGAGAGAGAGAGAGAGAGAGAGAGAGAGAGAGAGAGAGAGAGAGAGAGAGAGAGAGAGAGAGAGAGAGAGAGGAGAGAGGGAGAGAGGAGAGAGGAGAGAGAGAGAGAGAGAGAGAGAGAGAGAGAGAGAGAGAGAGGAGAGAGAGAGAGAGAGAGAGAGAGAGAGAGAGAGTTGAGGCAAGCTGGGACAGGGTGGAATGTTGTGTTCCATCAGCCCATTCTTTGACTCCACCCTTCTTGTTTCCTACTATGGTCGGTCAGTGGAAAGGCAGGCAGCACGCGGAAAGGCTTCCGGGAAACTATAACAGCTGGAGAAGCACTTAGCTGTTTCCTTAAACTATTCCAAACAATATTGTTATTTCTCTGTCCCTCTTAAGTTGCCTGGTTACCTACATTTTATCAGTAGGGTATAGAGTAACTTTATAAATAAACATTTCAAATGTGATTTTCTGTGTTTTATAAAACATTTCACACTATGATGTTGGACTAATACTGTGAAAATTATGATGATGCCCTTTAAGTGTACGAGCTGTTTGAAAATACCTCCTGAAATATCAGCCTGATTGTTGGGATGGAGTTTTAGTCTGCCTGGTGACCCAGTAAATTAGGCATCGTTAATAGACCAATAAGAAAGAGTTCCAAACCTCTCTGCCAATAACAGCTAGTTTTCAGTTTTCCCCTCCCCACTCATACCACTCCCAGACAGTCCTAGCACAATTCTTGCTTGAGAAATGCTCTTTGCTAAGAAGCTATTTTTGTTTCTTTTTGACAATTTCAATTGAAAACAATCACAGTAGGGTACTTAATTGTTACCCAGAAATGCATTGGACCTTTAAAAATATGGTCCTGTTGTTAAAATGCTGGTTGTGTGAAACACCAGGCAGTTTCAGAATAACTCAGAGAGGGACAAGAGAGAGTGATGCCCTGCCGCTGACCAGACCCCAATGCTGTGTGGGATAAACGTCTTTGATAAACAAGGCTTCTGTAGCTGCCTGAGAGGAGAGCAGGGCAGCTATGCATAGTCATTTGGCTGCCTCCTCCTCTGCTTCTACCCCGACGGCTCGGCTGACAAAGCCCCTTTACCGAAAGCAGACACAGCATTGGACATACATCATATCGCTGCCCTCTAGCAAAACATTTCTATTCTCATCCGGTGTCCTCTCCTGCTTGGCTGTCATGAAACCAAGTCTGATTCACACAACACCAGATGCCACTGAGTAGAGATAAGATTCAGACAAGCACAAAATCTGTCTAGATAATGGGACAAGCAAAAAAAAAAAAAAAAGAAGCATAGGAAGATAGAAAATAGATTACATCTAATGACTGACTTGTATTAAGGTACGAAGGTTTCCCTCCCCACACTGACAGCTCTGTGAACCACAGATTAACTCACAAGACAGATAGTAAACCAGGCTGGACAGGAGATGGACCAAAATGCTGGATGGGCCTGAGCCTGAGGCCGAGCAAGTGGAGAGAGAAGAGCACCAAGCCAGGCTCCCCCTGTGAAAGAAAACAATCCACTTCCTGTGCTGGGCTACTGTGGTGGGGAGGGGAGGAGGGCTGGGGAGGGGCCCTTGGCTTCTGCACTATTTGTACAGGCCTCCATGGAGTCGAGCAGAGGAGAGTGCTGCCAAAGACTAAACAGACACACAGAGACACAGCCCTCACGACAATGCTCCGCTCTTTGCACAGCACTAATGATAAGACAGTGACTGCATGCATGAGCCCTTTGTGTCCGAGAATCACGGACAGCCATTAGGGAACATCTTGTATGGAAAAAAGGGAATCATTCTTATATTTTCATGTAGACAACATCCATTATACACAGCTTTTTAAAATGGCAGGCTTATGATGTTGTTGACAATTAGTGTTAAACACAATGCCCTGGATCTGTAACACAGTAGAACAAAGACTAGCCACTGAACTCTCCCGTTTCTATTCAGTCATCTAATTCAGACACAATTATTCAACAAGTTATTGGGACAGCCACCATTTAATACAGCAGAACCATCTGCATAATGAGAACAGGATAAGCCATCAATCCTGTCTTCCTCATCCTGCTTGCCACTAGGGGTAATGACCCACAAACTAATTTGCTAAAAAAAGAAATGAGCTTGATCCTCCTCTCCTGAGGCAAAATGGAGTGAAGTATGCCAAAATATTCTCTCAGTTGAGGAAGTTACAGTCCCTCCCTGAAATCACTGCACTAGTCATCCGGAGAATTAGTCATATGACAGGTCACTTTAACTATAGACTACACCTTTAGCAGAAGGCTTCAATATTACATTGTGTTATGAGGGAAGAAGTTTGACACGGTGGTGGTGGGTTAGTCAGGCCCGGGGGTCTTCAATTTCCCTCTCAAAACATGATCCTCCAGAGCAATCAGTTGGCTAAATAATAGTGACGCTGGAGTTTTTTTTCGGGGGGACAATACTATATCGATACTTTGACTCCAAATTCCGCTAGCTATCTCTGTTTGTAATAAATCCCTTTTGTGGGGAAAAACTAATTCTGATTGGCTGGGCCTGGCTCCCCAGTGAGTGGGCCTTGCTCCAAAGTGGGTGGGCCTATGTCCTCCCAGGCCCAGCCAATCAGTTCTCCCAGGCCCACCCATGCCCAGTCATGTGAAATCCATAGATTAGGGCCTAATGAATTTATTTCAATTGAATGATTTCCTTATATTAACTGTAACTCAGTAGAATTGTTGAAATTGTTGCATGTTGCGTTTATATTTTTGTTCAGTTTAAATAGTGAGACAACATGATTTCAGTACTTTTATTTCCATGACTGATCAAAACTTCTCATTCTCTCTCATATACTGATCAATAGGTTTGGAACATCAAATCACAATAACATCGCAGTATGTAGTACTTTCAAGTATTTTTACACCACTGAAAACATTAAGGATACCTGCTCTTTCCATGACAGACTGACCAGGTGAATCCAGGTGAAAGCTATTTATTTTATTTTTATTTAACTAGGCAAGTCAGTTAAGAAGAAATTCTTATTTACAATGACGGCCTACACCGGCCAAACCCGGACGACGCTGGGCCAATTGTGCGCCGCCCTATGGGACTCCCAATCACGGCCGGTTGTGATACAGCCTGGAATCGAACCAGGGGGTCTATAGTGACGCCTCAAGCACTGAGATGCAGTGCCTTAGACCGCTACGCCACCTATGATCCCTTATTGATGTCACTTGTTAAATCCACTTTAAAATCAGTATAGATGAAGGGGAGGAGACAGGTTAAAGAAGGATTTTCAAGCCTTGAGCCAATTGAGACATGGATTGTGTATGTGTGCCATTCAGAGGGTGAATGGGCAAGACAAAACATTTAAGTGCCTTTGAACGGGGTATGGTTGTAGCTGCCAGGCGCACCGGTTTGTGTCAAGAACTGCAACGCTGCTGGGTTTTTCACACTCAACAGTTTGTGTGTATCAAGAATGGTCTACTACCCAAAGGACATCCAGACAACTTGACAACTGTGGGAAGCATTGTAGTCAACATGGGCCAGCATCCCTGTGGAACGCTTTCGACACCTTAAGAGTCCATGGCCCGACAAATTGAGGCTGTTCTGAGTGCAAAACGGGTGGGGAGCAACTGAATATTAGTAAGGTGTTCTTAATGTTTTGTACACTCATATTATATCATACACAGTGGTATGTATTCATGGATGCCAAGGCAAGCCAGGCTTCCCCCCAAAAAAGACACCAGTGAATTTTTTTTTCTTACATTTTCCTTCAATTCGCAAGAGGCTGAATGTATCTCACCTGAAAAAGCATCCGAGTGAGCGAAACAGCTCCCTTCTGTCTCTGTATGTGTACGCCATCTATTTTATAATGTCTGGTCAAAAAGAGTATGATATTGTTGCCGCCTGTAGCGTTGAATGCAAGGGAAGCCTGCAAGCATTTGGCCTCCCTTGATTAAAAAAAAAGTATAAAATAGCTTATCAGCATTGAGCTAAATTGAGTGAGCTCAACTGTGAATTGTCCTGGTGCACCCAAAAAAAAATGTGTCAAGGGAAGCCAGTTCGGATTTGGCTTCACTCCAATCACATTCCATCAAGAGCAATAAGTAATTGAGTAGAAACAACCTGAATTGTTGTGTTGTTGTCCGGTGGCTAGCTAGCTAAAATTGGCCCTTTCCTAAATGGATGGAGACAGGGATTTGGACTTGTGGTTTTACTTAATTCTCCATACTGCCCAATGATTATAATGGCGATTCTGATCCAACCATATATTCATACATTGTGCCCCTGGCCTGAGAGAATGGAAGTTCAATATGTAGCTAGATGTAGAAGGCTAATGTTAACTAGCTAACATTGCCCACGAAAAGGAAGTTGGGCTAGCGAGCAAGCATTTTAGCCAGGTAGCGTAGGACAACAAAAAATTAAAGCGTGTACAGTATGACAGTCATAGACCGTTTTGGCAACATGAAAGAGCGGAGGATGGCATTGGCGTTTCTCTACAAGTAGGGTGAGTCAACATTTTTTACTTGCACAAATGCGCGCGCACACACACACCAGAAGCACAGACAGCCACATCATATTTAGCTTACGTTGATTGGACTAAATAGTTTTTGGTATATTTTAGTTGTCACTGTATTAGACTAAGCATAGGTGATTTAATGATGTTGAAATGGTGATGGAATAGTGGAGGCAGCTCCTGTTCTTTGCGACTTGCGTTAACTGTGGTTCTAAATCAATAGTTGTTTAGTAGTATGAAAATGTTGGAAACATGAACTTGCTTGACCATACTGCAGGTCATGTAACTGTTTGTTACCTGAAATATGCTATGTGGACTTCACCGAACAGAGGTTGCTCTCCGGTTTTGTGATGAAACAAAGGTGTGGTTGAATTTATAGCCGGTCATAGAGCAAACAACGCAATTATCACAACACATAGGTTGTAATATGGATATTCTTTCCTGGTCTGGCTTCCCCAGTCATTTACCCACGCACCGCTACTGTCTATATCTAACCTAATACTTGGTAATACACATCATGCATGACCAGAGATGGAAACAGGGTCATATTTAAGTTAATATGAAACTAAACCATGCATAAACCAACATCCACCAGGATATCAAGGCCTATAGACCTGTTCAGGGAGCACTAGTCTAGTGTGACACATACAGTAAATATTACAAGAGGAAAATGATGCAACTTTGTGTGCAGGAGTGAATCCAATAATAGTAGAACAACCCTCCCTTCAAGTTAATGAACACTTCACTTTTCCAAAGTCTCCGGAGGCCTAAGCCAGTCAGCCAGTAGAAGTTTTGCAACCAGAGCAGTGTGAGTAGTGAGTCCTGAGGAAAGTGACCCAGGCACGGTCGGGTGGGGCCGCTTTCCTCTGTCTATTGTAGGAACGATAAACCACACAACACGTCAGGAGACAGGGAGTATGGGTTCACACACACACCCGGGGCAAGCGTCTTAAAGGAAAATATATCCACCGTTTTGTAACGTGATAACCAAACAGAGAATTCAGGAGTGGTAAACAAGTTAAAACGTCGCAGGCCATAATCTAAACAGCATTGTTTCATATCTCTCAACAGGCTACAGGGTGAGAGGTTTATTTTAAGTCTGCTGACATCAATGTTCAAAGGTCATTTCCTTATTGAATAATCTTGCCAGCAAGTTAAGGAACTTTAGTGGTCTTACTAAACACAAATAAAACCCTCACCCGCACAGTTCTAGAGAAACTTGTTTTGTATCCTGTCTGGCAGTCATAGAAATAAACATTTTACCGGAAATATTAAACGTACGTTTGACTACATCAGTCAGTATTGAAATCTGGAATTTTAAAGGGTATGTGTACCAAAATGTACACAATCCATTCTCCACTGCCAGCTAGACAGTCTAGACCATTCACTGCATGGTTTCTGTGTGGGTGTGACAAGCATTAAAAGGTGAGGGCAGAATTAATTTATTTCACCTCTGAACGCGTGACGATTGTCCTATGTCCTCCGTCACCTAAGCTAAAGTCTTGCCTGTTATAAATGACCAGAGATGATAAACGGTTCATGGTTCATGATGAGAAGCACATGTATTATTTGTATTGCTGTAGTCCCAATATGTTGATAGCTGATGTAAAAGAGAAAACAATACAATGTATTAAGAGTTTGGACAATTAGTTTGGTGCCGAAAGCTTTTGTTGTGCGTTTCCAATGAATGTAGCCTCTCTTTCTGTTCATGCCATTGATGATCAAACATTACTACTGTACTATATTGTGATAATGTGTAACAATTAAACATGAAGGTAGATCGTCAGAAATGTCCATGATTACCTTGTATTCCTTGTTTAATGTAGGGTTCTCTGGCCATTTCCTGGCTGGAAGTTTCACTGGCAGACGCGTTCCAGAGCGCAGTTAATGAATGGTACGGGTAATGCGGTAGTAGCTTATCCCGGGTTGGCGTACATATTTATATCCCACATGGTATTTATACTTAAAAGCATGTGTAGCACCGTTATTGATATGTGTGCTTGTAGTGATTAATGTATGTTTATCGTCTCTAGCTTGAAATTCATGCATTGTTAATGTTAATTGAACATGAGCTAATATGGCTGTTTCTCATTGGCTGTTGCATTATGGGAAGGGCAATTTAACTCCTGTCTTTTCACTGTTTCTTGAATAGACAGGTAACAGGTCGGCATGCTGCCGGGTTAACAGGCATCTTTTAAGCCTGGGTTTTCTTTGATAGAGCTCTACTTATTTTGATTTGTTCAGTCTGTCTTTGATCAACGCCCTGTTTAAAATTTTGTAAATATTTGTACAGTCGCCGTCATTATTTATCCACTTGCAAATAAAAAGTTTCGCTGGGTAAGTAAAACCAGATCTGCATTGTTGCCTCCTCACTGTTAAAATCCAACCCTTGGGTCACTTTTATAGAGCATTTCTGAGAAATGGGCTAAAGTTCACAGGTTGGCAGTAACTGTGGCTGCTGTGTGAAGCAGAGAGAGAGCACACAATGACTCAGGTTGGCTCCACCATAACTACCCATCACACGTCACATTACACATGCTAACACCACAGGTTATCAGTGTAACTAGGATCTTAGTCACATTTATCACTAGAATTTGTATGGCAATAGACTTTGTTCTCTCTCAAGAGGATAATCACCATGTTACATTTGAGTCATTTAGCAGACGCTCTTATCCAGAGCGACTTACAAGTAACGAGAGACTGCTATGGGCCTAAGCGCTACTGTAACTTGATTTTTTTTTTGCAAAAACCTTATTAGGCCTAATGATTTTAGGATTTAGGCCTAGGCTCAATGGTCCATAACACACATTGTTTTCCATCTTCAATCAAGCATAGTTAAAGTTGGAGTACCTCTGTCTGGCCCTATAGTTCCCAGGGCTGCCATAGACAAGGCCATTTAGTTTCACATAAATTAATTCTCAGTGTAATGGTAGTCCTTCCTATGGTTAGAGATTAATCCTGGCACTCTGTCAAATTAGCATAATATGTGGACTGGAAATGCTGCATTGTTTCATTCTCTGTTGGTGTATGGGTCTTTCACAATGTTACCCATAGTTTTGGGGCCTACACTGCACACACATACTTGTTCTTTCACCTCCATGTCAATACAGTGTAAGCCTATTTCGCTTACGGGGAACCGTGGATGTAAGAATCAAACACCTACACTACCAGTCAAAAGTTTGGACACCTACTCATTCAAGGGTTTTTCTTTATTTTTACATTGTACAATAATTGTGAAGAAATTAAAACTATGAAATAACATATATGGAATCATGTAGTAACCAAAAAAGGTGTGTGTGTGTGTGTGGGGGGGGGTGGTATACAGAAGAAATCCCTATTTGGTAAAAGTCCAAGTCCATATTATGGCAAGAACAGCTCAAATAAGCAAAGAGAAACAACAGTCCATCATTACTTTAAGACATTAAGGTCAGCCAATACGGAACATTTCAAGAACTTAACGTTTCTTCAAGCGCAAAAACCATCAAGCGCTATGATGAAACTGGCTCTCATGAGGACCACCACAAGAATGGAAGAACCAGTTACCTCTGCTGCAGAGGATAAGTTCATTAGAGTTACCAGCCTCAGAAATTGCAGCACAAATAAATGCTTCAGAGTTCAAGTCACAGACACATCTCAACATCAACTGTTCAGAGGGTACTGTGTGAATCAGGCCTTCATGGTCGATTGCTGCAAAAAAACCACTACTAAAGGACACCAATAAGAAGAAGAGACCTGCTTGGGCCAAGAAACACGAGCAATGGACATTAGACCGGTGGAAATGTGTCCTTTGGTCTGGAGTCCAAATTGGAGATTTTTGGTTCAAACCGCCGTGTCTTTGTGAGATGCGGTGTGGGTGAACGGATGATCTCTGCATGTGTAGTTCCCACCATAAAGCATGGAGGAGGTGGTGTTATGGTGTGGGGGTGCTTTGCTGGTGAGACTGTCTGTGATTTATTTAGAATTCAAGGAACACTTAACCAGCATGGCTACCACAGCATTCTGCAGCGATATGCCATCCCACCTGGTTTGGGCTTAGTGGGACGATAATTTGTTTTTCAACAGGACAATGACCCAAAACACCTCCAGGCTGTGAAAAGGGCTATTTTACCAAGAAGGATAGTGATGGAGTGCTGCATCAGATGACCTGGCCTCCACAATCCCCCGACCTCAACCAAATTGAGATGGTTTGGGATGAGTCGGACGGCAGAGTGAAGGAAAAGCAGCCAACAAGTGCTAAGCATATGTGGGAACTCCTTCAAGCCTGTTGGAAAAGCATTCCAGGTGAAGCTGGTTGAGAGAATGCCAAGAGTGTGCAAAGCTGTCATCAAGGCAAAGGGTGGCTATTTGAAGAATCTCAAATATAAAATATATTTAGATTTGTTTAACACTTTTTCGGTTACTACATGATTCCATATGTGTTATTTCATAGTTTTGATATCTTCACCATTATTCTACAATGTAGAAAATAGTACAAATTAAGAAAAACCCTTGAGTGAGTAGGTGTGTCCAAACGTTTGACTGGTACTGTACTTCTAGAAGTCCAAACTCGTGGAACATAAAAATTAATATCCTTGTAATTTCCTTTCCTTTCAAGAATCAATGTTTATAAGAGCAATGGAAGGACACATTTGATCCTTTTAAGAGCAATGCATTCTGTGCCATGTTCAAATGAGGAGAAAACAAAGTGGATTGGTCGGTGTGTGGCCATTATGTTATAAATCCAAAGACATGAAGTTGGTGAAATAGTACAACAGAAGACAGACACTGATTCACCATTAAATGCTTTAGCATTAGGCTCAGGGATAGTGAGACTGACAAGATAGAAAGTGTGCTGGTTGGTACATGTCCAGGACATGGCGACCCTGAAAGGTATGCCATTGGCCATCCCACATGTGGAGATGCAGTAGGCTGATATCTCAAAATAGGAGACCCAGGCTAAACTCAAGTGGATTATGGCGTATTTAACCCCCCTTTTTTTTTTTACTCTATCCCAAACCTTACCCACTCAGAATTATTACATAAACTTAACCATCAAGTTTAGTTTCGGTTTCACTTTTGCATTGTTTAACTGACAGGCAGCTAACATACGCCAAAATATGCCTTAATTCAAAACTGCAACACCCTCCATAATCTACATATGCAACACGGCCACACACGTGTAATTAAAAACGGCCAGCCATGCAACAGCTCTGCTGCTGCAGTTGTCACTTTTACTCAACAACTCAGGCAAAGCAGCCCAAACAGGACCAACAGGTTGGCTCTGCAAGCCTTCTACTACAGCTCTACTCTTCAGGAAGGGGCAAAAGCACACAGCCTACATTCCTTTCCAAATCACAGAACAGTCCCAGCCTTAAGCCTTGTTTACATTACCCATAAGCACTCTGTTAAATTGCACCGGATGTCATGCATTTCAATGGGGACGTCCACAACGGAGTGGAATCGCAACGCCCCCTTGCGGTTGAAGGCTCCGTTGCGAGACGGACTCTGCATCCTTTGATTATTATTTTTTTTTTTTACTTTGCGTCGTCTTCAGTCCAGCCAGAGTCCGTCAAAGACCAGGAAGTGTTTTTTTTATTTTTTTTAGGGGGTAGACCAGGAAGTTACCAAACCACAGAAGATGAAAATATGTGTTGTTTTCATATACCCATACTAACATACTGTTACTACAAACTTAATGAGTATATACACTCCATACTATTAGTTCATTTTAGTATACTGTAAACAAACGGTATCCTTTCAGTTGAGCGTACTAGCGTTTCGCCTGTCTACCGGAAGTTGATGCTGTTGCTATGCAATCTCTTGCTAGCTTGTTAGCATAACAAATTACTAGCTAGACATCTTACAATTTCGGGTGTGTTTGTACATTAAATCTGGAGTGCCAGAGTGCGCTCAGAGTGCGCTCTGGGTGTTCGTAAATTCAGAGCGTTGTCAGATTGTCAATTTGTAAATTCAGAGCGTTTCGCTCTCAGAGCGCACACTGACTGTCACTGGACGCTCTGGCGGAGGAGTAGGGTTGATCTGAGCAGGGTTGATCTGAGCGTTCTGACCTTACAATGGCAGTCAAGCACCCAAGCTAACTGGCTAACCCAAGCTAGTAGCCAACTAACGTTAGGTAGCTAGTTAATATACCAGTACTGCTGTAATGATATGCGGTTCGTAAGGATAGCGTAGCTTACAAATTGTCAGCCAACATAACATGTAACGTAACTTATTTAAAAAGTAATTACTTTATTACGTCGCTCAACATCTTCTTAACATTTTTCATAATTAGTTAAAGCAATGAATTTGTATACGCTTTCGTCGGACTTTGGCTGCATATTTTCCGCCATTTTCTTCAAATCTGAAGATGTAGTGAAGCCACGCCCATTTTCTGAATAATTGCATTATGGGCCCTAAAAGCACGGAAATAGTGTCCACTGCTTGTATACTTCGTATTTTGGCGAATGTAGTACAACATCCGGGAACTTTTGGCATACTAACAATATCCATACTATGACCAATAAGCATACTACATACTCAATTTACATCACAAATAGTACGGTTAGTGCAGTTAGTATGAGTATTCGAACACAGCTGTGGTTTTCGGCGATGGCTTTATGGGATAGCTAGCAACTTGTAAACAATTACCCATTCCTATAAGTGAGTACGATTTTAATAGCAATGTTAAATAATACACTTTGGCTTCTAAGCCAATTATATTATGACTTGCCTCCCGTTTAAGTATATTATGATGGTAATGACCTTTGTTTTTGATCATTATTAGGTGGAGGTTGCTAGCTACAGTGGTACATCTTCAACCTAGCCTAGCTTTTAGCTAGATAGCTGCTCTGCAGTGCAAGGTAGCTTGACTTGCTATAAAGTTAGATAAATTAACTAAACAAAACATGTTTTATTATCACCTGAAACAATATATTTATCCTGTCTTCAATGAGGAGGTCATATTTTGCAATCTCCCAAAATAAATGCGATCTCTGACGAGAGACAGGCTCTCCTCCATCTTGCGTTACAAATACTTCACTTGTCTGTTCATTTAAAACAACTGGGAACTCAGAACTCTTTTAACTTGGAAATCTCCAACTTTCGACTACAGAGTGTTCAAGACAACTGGGAACATTTTGAAAGGTCATCCAACTAAATCGGGAACTCGGGCCTCTTTCTAGAGCTCCAAATTTCCGAACTGATGATCACTGACGTCATGATTCAACCTCGGTTTTTGCGCGCCTTCCCACTTGTCTTGAAAGCACCAAGACTCCGTGAAAATGACGTATGGCATAATGAAATGCATCACGATTCGTACAGGGCGTTAGCCCTTTGCCCTGATTAATGCCATGTTCACGTGCTAGTCGGAACTATGAAACTCAGAAATGTCCAACTTGCTAACTGGTTGTAGTCAGACGTCCCGCGTTCAACTAATCAGCAAGTCAGACATTTCTGGGTTTCCTAGGTCCAACTAGCCAATGAGCGTGGCATTTGACGACTAAACTCAACTCCACAATTTACGATTGAGTTGAGCGACTAGTGTGGGCGGACTGGAGCGCCGACGTCACATTAAATGAAGTCATCAAAATTTACGGATTTCAGAACCCAAACAATAGCACGCAATTAAACAAAATATTGCCTGCTACATTGGGTGGTGTAATAATTTTCCGCCACTTTTATTAGGCTATGTGGAAATGCCTCTTAATATTTTATTCCAGGCTAAAATAAACTCAAACGCCCTTTCGTTCAGAAAAGGCAAACAACTATCCGCCCAGAGATAGATTATTTCAATTCCTACGCCAAATAAACTCGACAGGGCCTGCGTGTTTTAAGTTTTGACCGCTTTTAAAATACTTATTGGAACCTTAAAAATAAACATCATTCGATATTATCCGACTTGTCACTGTAGTATGAAAAAATTAGGACATGTTCTCAAAGACTGATTAGCGAGGTTGCTGCCTTGAGTTCCGTCAGTAGCCTAGGCATATGCTGCATTCGTAACCAAGTAGGTATTTACCACATACGACTTGGAAAAATCCTTGATCGCCCCTCCAACTGGTAATTACTAGTGGCAAACTCATCTATCATCTTGAGCTCCCACACACTGTCCTCTGACTTCAATTACTAATGAAATTACCTCGATAACAGCATTTCAGATAAACGCAACAAAGCATTATAAAAACAAATCTAATATAGTTTAACACTATAATTTGTTTACAAACACGATAGCTGTACATTTAGTTTATGGTTTAACAGCTTGTTGGCCACTGGCCAATCAGCATTTCTCAACGAGTTCAAAGCCAGTGAATGCATCCAACTGGTATTTATGATTTCACAACTGCTAAATTCCCACCTCCCACTTGGTTACGAACGCAGCATAAGAAGCAACAGTGTATCAACAATTACATCGAAATCAGTGAAACTGTACAGGGCTGTAATACAATAATGAGTCGCTCTGGAATACCCAATAATAGATTAAACCTAAATCAAAGAAAATAAGAAAAATAGGCTAACTTGTCGATTGACTAACTATCGCCACAAGCCACCACCTACTTTTCTCGGCCCGAAGCAAAGTAGCCTAGTCAATTATTTCCAAACGGACAATCCTAGTCCACCCCGCTAACTGTAACACTTGAAGATAATATTTCAACTAAAAAAATTACCTCTCTATTGGCCACTGTTCAGATTTTACTCCCGACTTGCCTTCCTTCTCTCTGGATCGTGACACCCTTGCTGCAGTATTCGGTAAATTAGCTTACATAGAGGGTGCTAAGAAACAGGACCGACAAACATAGGATCCTCCCACCGATCTGGAGAGGCAGTGGTGGCGCTTAATCTCTATTGGTTAGGGACGAGGTGCAGCAGTTGGAATCAGTGAGGTCCCCTCCCTTTCCACGGTCAAAAATAATGACATCATTCGTTCTACAAGGATTGTAGAATAAAGGGAGTGGGCCAAGGAAGTACACTAGTAGTGTGGATCAAATGGTAACCTAAACAGTTATTAACCAGCATCCTCAGAGCTATTATTTCCCTATAAAATATATTCTATAAGTAGCCTATTGTGTTGCAGGATTTGTTACATTTTAGGGTAGTTTTTTTTCCATAGTTTATAGTTACAGTATGACAAACAATTCCTCTTCTCAGATTCCTTTTTTTTTTGTCATCTGTATTAGACATGTAGGAAATTATTGTTATTATATTATTAATATTAACAACCCATCAAAATGAACATAAGCTAAACATTATGGTATCACCTAGTAATTTCTGTATTCACTCTAAATATACCCTTTGTTTTCCCTCTAAACCTTCCCTTTCCAGTGCAGAGTTCTGTATAATTGTAAGGGATTGCACACATTTCTCAAAGATTAACAGGGTTTATTCCTGGACTGCATGGTCATTACCTAACTGCATTAGGTATAATGCCATAATTTACCAAGTTACTATTTCAACATCTGGTTCAGAACTAATGGTAGTTTGTTCAAAGATTAATTTTAGAGGAGTTATTTTATAGGTTCAAAGGATATGGGGAAATTAGCATAGAGATGTACGTCTTACTTTGGTAAGGATCCACTTTATCCCCTACCTCTTTATTATAAATAAAGCAATATTTAGCCATTAGCCAACGTTCTCAAAAGCTAGGGATAACGTACCTATAATCGCTACACATAACATGTAAAAAAACAGAACAATCAAAGAGAGAAGCAAGACATTTGAGAGCATACATTTGTCTTGGCAACTTCTAACATAAGTGAAATGAAGACTTTGATATTAATGAATTAACATGTGAACATACAGTCCCTGGCCCACAATGTTCCTCGAGTGTAGTAAGGCAGTCAAGTGAAATTGATCACATACTGACGAACAGATTCTCTACTACAAGTTGTCAATCCAGAATAAAAAGTAGAAAACAGTACTGCACACTATTGTGGATCTTTTAAATCTGGGAGACAATACTCAAACAAACCGATACATTCTATAGGAACACTTTGAGAGGAAGGAAACCATCATTTCATTCAAATTCAAAATGACATTGCACCTACATGCCAAAAGACCCTTTGATATTTGAGTTTGGATCAAATATATTATATGAAGATATTACAACAGACTAAGGTCATGCACATCTCAGTCCTGCTTTGTCTTTTTTTTTTTAAGTAAAAAAATGACTATCTACTTTAATGGTGTCAAAACTAACAATAAGTTAAACAAAAATATATCTCTAAACATACATAATTCAAGAAAAATCATTGAAAGTGCCATTGAATTCATAACCACTAATCAGACTGACTGTCTTAAAGTGCTTCAGGTTTCACATCCTTCATCATCATTCACTGCTGCTTTGACATTGGAGTTTCTGCAATACTGGCACAGGATGGGTAACAGACTGTTTCCTCTTCATACTTTGTATCTTCCTCATTCAACATTCCCATCCGTGTTTCAGAAGCATCTCCTAACCTTAGATATAGGGCTCATATAGTTATTTTGTCACAGAGCTCCACTGTCTTTTGAGCAGTGGTGTCACTCCTACATGATGTTAGTCCCTCAATTGCTATCAGTCATGCTATTTGATGTTAGACAATGTGCAGGGCCATCTACCTCCACCTGTCATACTGTACTCTACACAAGCAATACTTTTCATTATTTTAGGAATTTAGCATTCTATAAATCACATGTGGGGGTCATAAGGTAATAAGGAGGTTTTATTTAGAACGACTAACCAAGCACTGCTATCAGATGATGGCCTAACCAATCCTCCTGCAATTATCAGCCATTCAATTAGAGAGATTAAAACATGAAGCTACAGGGGCAGAGTTCTCATTAAGTAGCGATCAAAAAGAGCAGGTTTCAGAAATGGACATGTGTCGGTCGGTCAGGTAATGTCAATAATTAGAGCCCAGTGGGTGAGTGGGTTGTTGCAGAAGCCAGGAGGACGGGCCGGTTGACAGGTGTCAGCAGCCAGCTCTCCAACCTGAGGCTTCCCTATAAAGGGAGGTATGTTCTTCACCCCTCTCCAGGGTAGAGGGGGTAGGGGGGACGGAGTGACCCTGGTTGGTCCAAGGGAGCTAGTCCTCTCCTGGTAGGGGGGTGGGACAGGGCCTTTCATGTCTCTGTCTCGGGCCCTGTCGGTCCCGCCAAGGGGATAACATAACAAGTGATGTCGTCTCCTGAACCCAGCCTCTCATTGGGTAACCGCCAGCCCCTCTCCTTCAGGACCCCTCGCGACCGCATCAACAGGTCCTGGGCGGCCAGTGTGTATCTGGATGTAAACAGTGTTGGGGTCAAAACATTGAAAAGTGCTATTTATTTCAAATGAGTATTTTTTATGTTCATGAATAGAGTTTGAAATGTAATTCATCCCAAATATGTGTATGTGAAGGTGTTTGTCAAAATGGTATTGCCATAAAAAAATTACCATACTAATTTGTACAGGCTAGAGACTGACCTCTAGTGGATATATCATTTAATTACTCCTCCTTTTCTAACCATTATCCAGTGATTTTTTTCAAGGCTACCTGAATATTCAATATCTACTCTGTTTTTATTGGTAGCAACTCTAATAGTATAAGCCCTCTCACAATGTATTCCCCTAATAAGAATCACATCCTTCCATGACAAGGCCCAGCTCCTATCTACTGACAAGGCAATCCAGTCATTCTCTGCTTCCGGTATGTTGGTCAATCACCTCCCTTGGGAGTCAGGTGAGTTTACAAAAAAAGAGAGGGAAATGGTCATTCAACCATATTGTTAGTACAATGTTGACTATGCTAACATAATTATTCTACTGTGTTTGTGTTGAACTTCATGCATGTCTCTTACCTGTCCTGGTATTGTCTCGCGCTACCGCAATGCCTTATTAATAGATTGTTTGGTATTGTTTGTAGCGCTAGCACACTAATGCTAACATGTGCATTCTCATTAACCAAACTAATGGCGTTTTCATATTTATGTCAAGCTGTTTATTGAAGCATTATAGTTCTGCTTATCATGTTATTCTATTAGCTACACATTGTAAAGGTGATATGGCAATGCTTCCATACACGTTACTCTGTATACTTCCTTCGTTCTCGATTCGGAAGAAACTTGTCTCTTATAAACTTCTGTCCAGTTGCAGGTGGAACTCCAAAAACCAGAGAATTTTCAGAAAAATATGAAATCCTCTTTTTGTATAGAGTGAGAGATCTTTGTTTTGGTCGCACTGTGTGACGCGCTGTCATCTACTTCTCCATGTGGCCGTGTTGCATAGAAACGACTAGTTCCTGCAAAGATGTTGGGAAATGCAAGCTGTCTGGCAGCTAAAATTGCGAAATAACTCCTCACTCTGTGCAAGAAGTGGTTTTAATATATTTCTGAATATTCTCTGTTTTATGGAGTACCACCTGTAACTGGACACTGACATTTATAAGAGACACATTTTTTCCGAATCGAGAACGAAGAAAGTATCACCAAGTACAGGTTAGTTGGAATATTGCTACCAGTGCTTTGCACAAGCTATGGTGTAACGGCATATGGAAGCATTCACATATCACTGTTATAATGTGTAACTAGTTATTCTATGTGTCTCTGCATTTAGTTAGTTTCTGAATGTGGACCATCCATTGTTATGTTGGCCTAGTCCAGATATTACTCAGTACTCATGTTCAGGTTTTACCTGGCCTCTATAGGCCTATATTAGTTGCACCATTGCCCTGACATTCTTTGGCTCTGTTCTGTTCATCCCTGTGGTTCCTCAGACATCTCTGAATCAGTGCATAGTTCAATGGCTCTCAAAAGGGAAGTATATTGCGAGGTTAGGAATATTTATCTTCCACATGTTTTGATAAGCGGTTGATTCCTACAAATGGAGTGTACTGCGCCGGCTTGCAAAATCTTGTTAATCATAAATCTAATTCCTAGATTATATTTGATGCATGCAGACATGCATGCAAGCTGCCAAAGCAACATGGCTGTATACTGTCTTTAGCTTATAGACAGAGAGTAGCATGACCATATACTGTACTGTGTAGATTATAGACTAGAGATTACAGTACATACCTCACAGGATCAGTGGGCTCGCAGCAGGACAGGAAGCCTGAAACTGCGTCTGCTACCTCCCTGTCCGTGGTCACGTCCCACAGCCCATCTGTACCCATCACCAGCACGTCATTAGGGCCATGCTTGTACTCAGACATGTCGTACACTATCACCTGTCGGAGCGACGGGTAAAGGAGGGAGGAGCAACAGATAAAGGAGGGAGGGAGTGTATGTACAGTATTAAAAATAGCTATAATACAGTATTAAATCAGAGCAAGAGGTTTCCTAGCTATCAATGGATTTAGATCAGATTTCTTTGCTTTTCAGGATATTCAATAAAGTGTTGTACAATATATTGACTGATGAGCCAAAATAAAGTAAACATACGTCATTAGATATCCTCCAAGCCTTGGAACACACTGGGATGCTTCTAGACAAGCCATGATCTTACAGACGGTGTGTGATACATGGTTCTAGACACAGGCAGCATGACATGTCTCGCTCACCTCTGGGCAGCAGGAGAGAAAGGGTTTGATGTAGATGTTGGAGTTGTACACCTTTAGGTCATGATCCCCTAGGCCACGTGTTACCCCAATGGTGGCCATGACACGGGCCTACACACAACATAAACACACAACACAAACACACACATAGTGAGTGATCCGGGTTAGTGCCTGTGGGTGTTCCTTGATTCTAGGAAAATCCACTTATGAGGGATTAGTGACTCAGGAGCACTTTTCTGCATGGGAGAATAATGTTTTCAGTGTGTCTCTTTTACCACACAGCTAAAGACTGGGAGAGTTGAACAACAACCATGTACTTGCATTAGAAGTCCTCCCACACACAGCGGAATGAATAACTAAAAGTTATATCTTGCTATATCTGTCCTGCTGGTGAACTAACAGCTAAGCATACACTAAGCTAAGCAGCTAAGTTTTCTTTCTGTCAGGGGTAACATATGATGTGGACAACAGTACATCTACATTTAGTTTGAAGACCAAGATATACTCTACTGTGTATATCAAATGTCCCATGACTTGGGCAGGGTTTTACCTGGTCAGGTGGTAATGTGGTCCGGAACAAACTACTGTGGCTCTGCCAATGGCAGACCTTACAGTACCATACATCTACTGTGCTGTTCTGTTATGATGTCCACCAGTGCCCAAAGTCCATAAACATGACAAAGTGCTTCACCTTTTTGCCCTCTCCATATATAAGCGGGAACTTGAGGTCGTCTTCTATGATGGTCTTGTAAGCCCTGCAACAAACCAACAGGACACAGGTTATGGATTAGTGATTATATTCTTCAAGTATATAGTCTACTTTTTTTTATCTCTTGGTCCAGTACACTGTCATAGAGGCTTTTATAGGGCAGCGAGTTTTCCTGGTCAGATTACGTGGTCTGTAAAAACTCCTGGCCCTGACCATTAAAAATACAATGAACCGCATATGTTAGACAACAGCTGTCATTTACCAGCCATTCATTGTGTGGTCCCTGAAGAGCATCTTCTTGCCCAGCTCCTTGTGCTGGATCCTGCGAGGGAACTCCAAGTGTGTGAACTCATTCCCAAGCAGCTCCGATCTCAGGAAGCCCTGCAGGGACACAGAGCAGAGCTAATGTTGACAATACTATACATGACAAAGTGTCATGTCAAATGGACTTGTCTTGTGACGAAATGGCTCTTACAATTCATACACTATATTTACCAAAGTATGTGGGCACCCCTTCAAATTAGTGGATTAGGCTATTTCAGCCACACCCGTTACTGACAGGTGTATAAAATCGAGCAAACAGCCATGCAATCTCCATAGGAAAACATTGGCAGTAGAATGGTCTTACTGAAGAGCTCAGTGACTTTCAACGTGGCACCATCATAGGATGCCACCTTTCCAACAAGTCAGCTAGTCAAATTTCTGCCCTGCTAGAGCTGCCCCGGGTCAACTGTAAGTTATGTTATTGTGAAGTGGAAACGTCTAGGAGAATCAATGGCTCAACCAGGAAGTTGTAGGCTACACAAGCTCACAGAACGGGACCGCCGAGTGCTGAAGCGCGTAGCGCGTACAAATCGTCTGTCCTCGGTTGCAGCACTCACTACTGAATTCCAAACTGCCTCTGGAAGCAACGAAGCAATATCAGCACAAAAACTGTTAGTCGGGAGCTTCATGAAATGGGTTTCCATGGCCGAGCAGCCGCACACAAGCCTAAGACTAACATGCACAATGTCAAGCGTTGGCAGGAGTGGTGTAAAGCTCGCCGCCATTGGACTCTGGGGCAGTGGAAATGTGTTCTCTGGAGTGATGAATCACACTTCACCATCTGGCAGTCCGATGGACGAATCTGGGTTTGGCGGATGCCAGGAGAACGCTACCTGCCTGAATGCATAGTGCCAACTGTAAAGTTTGGTGGAGGAGGAATAATGGTCTGGGGCTATTTCCCATGGTTTGGGCAAGGCCCCTTAGTTCCAGTGAAGGGAAATCTTAACACTACAGCATACAATGACATTCTAGATGATTCTGTGCTTCCAACTTTGTGGCAACAGTTTGGGGAAGGCCCTTTCCTGTTTCAGCATGTCAATGCCCCCGTGCACAAAGCGAGGTCCATACAGAAATGGTTTGTCGAGATTGGTGTGGAAGAACTTGACTGGCCTGCTCAGAGCCCTGACCTCAACCCCATCGAACACCTTTGGTATGAATTAGAACGCAGACTGCGAGCCAGGCCTAATCGCCCAACATCAGTGCCGATCTCACTAATGCTTTTGTGGCTGAATGGAAGCAAGTCCCCGCAGAAATGATCCAACATCTAGTGGAAAGCCTTCCCAGAAGAGTGGAGGCTGTTATAGCAGCAAACGGGGGACCAACTCCATATTAATGCCATTGATTTTGGAATGAGATGTTTTTTAGTGTAAATGCAGCAATAAACATATCCTAAAGGAAGCGTCATGGCAGTAGGAAAAGTGACAGTAGAAAATTATATAACTGTGAAACACAAACTTGGTACTTTTCATTCCTCTCCCTGAGGGTTCCACCCCTCTCCCACACAGCTACCCACTCCAGCTTAATTTAGACCAACAGACAGTCAATGAATAAAGATGTAGTCTGAATCATATGTTAAATAACAATACCTCCCCCGTGCATCTTCCTCTTGGCCAAGGCACCCTTGAAAAATCTATTCATATCTCACGGTGATGGGACTCACCTGGTTAAAGGGACATTACACTTTCAAATCAAAGTTTGTCCGATGTTTTCAGACCTCTAAAGTCTGGAAACATCTGACACTTTAATTTATTTGTGAAATCTCTTTTTAAATAAGGAAATCATGAATAAATGCATCAACCCCATCCTCACCAGATACTGCAGGCGCTGCCTCTCTGACTCGGGCGTGAACTCATTGGACATGGGGATGACTTCACCGTTACGGATGATGATGGCTCTGTAGAAACAGAGGAAGAACCAAAGTAGAATGAGTAGTGATTCTATTGATATGGGAGGGACAATGTACTGCATAAAGACAAAGACAGACACCATAATGTGACCCCATATTAGGAGGACACGGGACAGATAATGTGGAGTTAAGAGGGTCAGCACAGCACGTTACAGGATGATTATCGCTCCAAGACACTGATCTAAAGTCAGTCTAGATTTGTTCCCCCCTAAGGGTTGAGGTTAAGATTTGGAAACAGTATAACGATCCTAGATTTGTGCTTATGGGCATATCCTACCAGGAGTTTACAGTACATGATGAATGGTGTTGCAGTACAAAGAGCGGCCAGCAGAGGTCATAAGAACTGCTGTGTGAGATTATTTTGAGCATGACCAACGGGAACAGCTTCTTTGAATCAAAGGTTATGGGCATCATGTTGTGTCACTTCCTTTAACCTCTCTTTCAGTCATTCAACTCTGCATCGAATACATTGAATTGAATGTGTACAACAAGTAGGCCTGTAAGTTGACCTACCTGCTGTCTCCTGCATTGGCAACGTAAAGCTTCCCCATTAAATGGATGGCAGCCAAGGCACAACATCCACCAGAGATGGTATAGGACATCTTCTCTTTCTCTATCAGTTCATCCTGTAATCAATCGGAAACAAAACGGTATTCACTCATTGGGTTATTGAGGAGGTTATACTTAACATGAAATGTTTGCAATTACTGAGAGATAAAGTCTGCCTAAAAAATTAATCATCTGTGCATTTGATTCTGGAAACAAAATGTTATCTTGGACTCCCAGGCTTCACTGAGACGAGTAGAACGATATTTCACAAATGAAGGCGATATGCCGTTAGCATACGCCTGTGTCTTACCATCTGTTTGAAGGCATTTTCTATGATGCCCATGATCAGACTCTCCAGACTGACAGTCTTCTCGGTGTGGAAGCGGATGGAGGGGTCAGTGATGGCGTCAGGGTCCTCTGGGTCCTGGGTGGAATTTGCTCCCTTCTTCACCTCCACCTGGTAGGGGCTGCCGTTCTTGGCCAGGCAGATAGGGGGCGTCACGGAGGGGTTCTCCAGCAGGTGGGCGATGTCCCCCAGTCTGTCTCTGATGAGGCGATGGAGGAGTTTAGATGCCATGATGGCACAACCTGAGCCTGCGTGACCGTCGAACACGCCCCAGTACTGCAGTGGGATCCCTGTGCCATCCTGGAAAAGGTTGAGCAAATTAAGTCAAATCAAGATTAAATCATATCAAACATGCATTTAAATATATCAATACACAGGCTGACAGTAAGAAAGGAGAGAAATAGCCAGAAATACAACACTGGCCAGGGATTCAGCCTTCCATGGGTCTCTTTAACAGGTCTCTCTTGCAAGATTTTATCTCAATGAGAATTACAAACTCAGTGAATGCCTAAAAGGACATTTCTGTCAGAGAATGGATGGATATACAGTTGAAGTCGGAAGTTACTTAGGTTGGAGTCATTAAAACTCGTTTTTCAACCACTCCACTAATTTCTTGTTAACAAACTATAGTTTTGGCAAGTCGGTTAGGACATCTACTTTGTGCATGACACAAATCATGTTTCCAACAATTGTTTACAGACAGATTATTTCACTTATAATTCACTATATCACAATTCCAGTGGGTCAGAAGTTTACATACACTAAATTGACTGTGCCTTTAAACAGCTTGGAAAATTCCAGAAAATGATGTCATGGCTTTAAAAGCTTCTGATAGGCTAATTGACATCATTTGAGTCAATTGGAGGTGTACCTGTGGATGTATTTCAAGGCCTACCTTCAAAACGTAGTGCCTCTTTGCTTGACATCATGGGGAAATCAAAATAAATCAGCCAAGACATCAGAAAAAAATGTTTAGACCTCCACAAGTCTGGTTCATCCTTGGGAGCAATTTCCAAACGCCTGAAGGTACCACGTTCATCTGTACAAACAATAGTACGCAAGTATAAACACCATAGGACCATGCAGCCGTCATACCGCTCAGGAAGGAGACGCGTTCTGTCTCCTAGAGATGAACGTACTTTGGTGCGTAAAGTGCAAATCAATCCCAGAACAACAGCAAAAGACCTTGTGAAGATGCTGGAGGAAATCAGTACAAAAGTATCTATATCCACAGTAAAACAAGTCCTATATCGACATAACCTGAAAGGCCGCTCAGCAAGGAAGAAGCCACTGCTCCAAAACCGCCATAAAAAAGCCAGACTACGGTTTGCAACTGCACATGGGGACAAAGATCGTACTTTTTGGAGAAATGTCCTCTGGTCTGATTAAACAAAAATAGAACTGTTTGGCCAATGACCAACGTTATGTTTGGAGGAGAAAGGGGGTGGCTTGCAAGCCGAAGAACACCATCCCAACTGTGAAGCACGTGGGTGGCAGCATCATGCTGTGGGGGTGCTTTGCTGCAGGTGGGACTGGTGCACTTCACAATATAGATGGCATCATGAGGAAGCAACATCTCAAGACATCAGTCAGGAAGTTAAAGCTTGGTCGCAAATGGGTCTTCCAAATGGACAATGACCCCAAGCATACTTCCAAAGTTGTGGCAAAATGGCTTAAGGACAACAAAGTCAAGGTATTGGAGTGGCCATCACAAAGCCCTGACCTCAATCCTATAGAAAATGTGTGGGCAGAACTGAAAAAGTGTGTGCAAACAAGGAGGCCTACAAACCTGACTCAGTTACACCAGCTCTGTCAGGAGGAATTCACCCAACTTATTGTGGTAAGCTTGTGGAAGGCTACCCGAAACATTTGACCCCAGTTAAACAATTTAAAGGCAATGCTACCAAATACTAATTGAGTTTATGTAAACTCCTGACCCACTGGGAATGTGATGAAATAAATAAAAGCTGAAATAAATAATTATCTCTACCATTATTCTGACATTTCACATTCTTAAAATAAAGTGGTGATCCTAACTGACCTAAAACAGGGAATTTTTACTAGGATTAAATGTCAGGAATTGTGAAAAACTGAGTTTAAATGTATTTGGCTAAGGTGTATGTAAACTTCCGACTTCAACTGTACTTCTCAGTGGCAACATGTCATTCATATATATATATATATATATATATATATATATATATATACACACAGTACCAGTCAAAAGTTGACACACCTACTCATTTAAGGGTTTTTCTTAATTTTTTACTATTTTCTACATTGTAGAATAAAAGTGAAGACATCAAAACTATGAAAACACATATGGAATCATGTAGTAACCAAAAAAGTGTTAAACAAATCAAAATATATTTTATATTGGAGATTCTTCAAATAGCCACCCTTTGCCTTGATGACAGCTTTGCACACTCTTGGCGTTCTCTCAACCAGCTTCATGAGGTAGTCAACCGGAATGCATTTCAATTAACAGGTGTGCCTTGTTAAAGTTAATTTGTGGAATTTCTTTCCTTCTTAATGCGTTTGAGCCAATCAGTTGTGTTGTAACAAGGTAGGGGTGGTATACAGAAGATAGCCCTATTTGGTAAAAGACCAAGTCCATATTATGGCAAGAACAGCTCAAATAAGCAAAGAGAAACAACAGTCCATCATTACTTTAAGACATGAAGGTCAATCAATCCGGAACATATCAAGAACTTGGAAAGTTTCTTCAAGTGCAGTCACAAAAACCATCAAGCGCTATGATTAAACTGGCTCTCATGAGGACCGAGCCTGGAAAGGAAGACCCAGAGTTACCTCCGCCACAGACGATAATTTAACTGCACCTCAGATTGCAGCCCAAATAAATGCTTCACAGAGTTCAAGTAACCGACACATCTCAACATCAACTGTTCAGAGGAGACTGCGTGAATCAGGCCTTCATGGTCGAATTGATGCAAAGAATCCACGACTAAAAGACACCAATAAGAATAAAATACTTGCTTGGGCCAAGAAACACCAGCAATGGACATTTGACCGGTGGAAATCTGTCCTTTGGTCTGATGAGTCCAAATTTGAGAATTTTAGTTCCAACCGCCGTGTCTTTGTGAGACAGAGTAGGTGAACGGATATTCTAAAATTGATTAAATATTATTTTTTTCCTCAATCTACACACAATACCCCATAATGACAAAGCAAAAAAAAAATCACAATTACATAAGTATTCAGACCCTTTACTTAGTACTTTGTTGAAGCACCTTTGGCAGCGGTTACAGCCTTGAGTCTTCTTGGGTATGACGCTACAAGCTTGGCACACCTGTATTTGGGGAGTTTCTCCCATTCTTCTCTGCAGATCTTCTCAAGCTCTGTCAGGTTGGATGGGGAGCATCGCAGCACAGCTATTTTCCGGTCTCTCCAGAGATGTTCGATCAGGTTCTAGTACGGGCTCTGGCTGGGCCACTCAAGGACATTCAGAGACCTGCTTTGTCTTGGCTGTGTGCTTTGGGTCGTTGTCCTGTTGGAAGGTGAACCTTTGCCCCAGTCTGAGGTCCTGAGCGATCTGGAGTAGGTTTTCATCAAGGATCTCTCTGTACTTTTCTACTTTCATCTTTGCCTCGATCCTGACTGTTCTTCCAGTCCCTGCCGCTGAAAAACATCCCCACAGCATGATGCTGCCACCACCATGCTTCACCGTAGGGATGGTGGCAGGTTTCCTCCAGACGTGACACTTGACATTCAGGCCAAAGCGTTCAATATTGGTTTCATCAGACCAGAGAATCTTGTTTCTCATGGTCTGAGAGTCCTTTAGGTGCCTTTTGGCAAACTCCAAGCTGGATGTCATGTGCTTTTTACTGAGGACTGGACTCTACCAAAAGGCCTGATTGGTGGAGTGCTGCAGAGATGGTTGTCCTTCTGGAAGGTTCTCCCATCTCCACAGAGGAACTCTGGAGCTCTGTCAGACTGACCATCGGGTTCTTGGTCACCTCCCTGACCAAGGCCCTTCTCCCCCGATTGCTCAGTTTGGCCGGGTGGCCAGCTCTAGGAAGAGTCTTGGTGGTTCCAAACTTCTTCCATTTAAGAATGATGGAGGCCACTGTGTTCTTGGGGACCTTCAATGCTGCAGACCTTTTTTGGTACCCTTCCCCAGATGTGTGCCTCAACACAATCCTGTCTCGGAGCTCTACGACCTTATGGCTTGGTTTTTGCTCTGACGTGCACTGTCAACTGTGGGACCTTATATAGCCAGGTGTGTGCGTTCCAAATCATGTCCAATCAATTTAATTTACCACAGGTGGACTCCAAGATGTAGAAACATCTCAAGGATGATCAATGGAAACAGGATGCACCTGAGCTTAATTTCGAGTCTCATAGCAAAGGGTCTGAATACTTACATAAATAAGGTATTTCTGTTGTTTTATTTTTAATAAATTAACAAAAATGTCAAAAAACCTGTTTCGTTCTGTCATTATAGGGTATTGTGTGTAGATTGATGAGGGAAAAATTTATTCAATCATTTTTAGAATAAGGTTGTAACGTAACAAAATGTGGAAAAGGTCAAGGGGTCTGAATACTTTCCTTTTTTTTTTTTTTTTTTTTTTATATACTTTGTTTATTGAATTTTCAGTACCAGCATTTAGTAAATAATTGCACTTGAAAGTTATATGGTATGAATATGGAACAACAATTTGAAGACAACGATACAGCAAAACATAGAGAGACAGACCTGAAAGAAAAAATAGACATTAAATACATAAATAAGATAAAACACAAAAAAAAAAAAAAAAAAAAAAAGGAAAAATATCTGTTTTGATCCAGTTGTTATAGGTCAGCTAGCACAGTTATTACCGTCCTTAACATCCGAGATGTCGTATATGCACATACCAGGCTTCTTACATCACCAATATATAAATATACATCACTCTGGAACTGCAGGGAAATGTTATCTTTTAACATAAGAAAAGAAGGGAGCCCACTTTGCATAGAATTTGTCTACAGACCCATTGAGTGTCTGTTTTATTTTCTCCAACTTTATGCAATTCAAAATAGATTTAATCCAAAGAGCATGAGAAGGGGCTGCAGAGGATTTCCATCTAAGTAAAATTAATCGTCTCGCTAACAACGTGACAAAGGCAATTACATCCTTATTCATTTTGGTCAATTGTATTGTGGGTAAGGAAACTCCAAATAATGCAATGAGAGGGTCTGGCTCGATCTGTGTGCCGCTTAATTCTGAGAGTGTGTTAAAGATGTCTTTCCAGAAACCAACAAGAGATGGGCAGCACCAAAACATGTGCACATGATTAGCAGGGGACTGGTTACATCGAACACAATTAGGGTTCACATCCTTGTAAATTTTTGATAGTCTTGCTTTGGTCCAGTGGGCCCTATGAATGAGTTTGCATTGGATGAGGCCGTGTCGAGCGCAAATAGAAGAGCTATGTACCCTTTTGAGTGCCCCTTCCCATAGTTCATCAGATATTTCCTCACCCAGTTCCTCCTCCCAAGAGGATTTGATATTGTTTAATGAGATGGCTTGTAGTGAGCAAATTTGACTATAGATTATTGACAATGTGCCTTTCTGATTAGGAAGTGGGGTGAGAAATGTGTCGAACTGTGTTCCACCAGAAAGGTTGGGGAATCCTGGATCTATGCTGCGGACGTAACTCCGGACTTGTAAGAACCTAAAAAAATGATGTCTGGGGAGACCAAATTTAGCTGATAATTGTTGAAACGTACTAAATGTATTGTTAGTATACAGATCTCTGAATCTTTTAATACCGAGATTAGACCATGTTGAGAAAGCACCATCAATCATAGATGGGGAAAAGCTGGGTTTGAGGCTACCGGAGCCAAGGAAGAGGTTGTTTGAAACCCAAAGTGGCGCCTAAATTGATTCCAGATCTTCAATGTTGTTTTGACACATGTATTATTGGTGAAGGAGGAGTAAGGGCCTGTAATAGAGGAGTGAGCGAGGGAAGACAGTGATGCCGGTGTAGACGAGGCAGCCTCCATCTCCAGCCAAGTTGGGGGTGGGAATATCACTCTGCTCTGCAACCAGTACTGAATGATCCTAAGGTTAGCGGCCCAATAATAGAATCTGAAATCTGGTAGAGCTAGACCGCCGTCTGGTTTGGGCCTCTGCAAGAGCTGTTTTCGCATCCTAGGAGGCTTTTTGTCCCATATAAAGGGTAGAATTAGGCCGTCGATCTTTTTGAAAAATGTATTGGGTAGAAATATTGGAAGGCACTGATAGAGGTATAAGAATTTAGGGAGAGTATTCATTTTAATAGAGTTAATTCTAGCAACTAAGGAGAGGTGTAGCAAAGACCACCGTTCCAAATCGTCCCTTAGTACGGGTTAAGAGAGGAGCAAAGTTGGCTTGAAAAAGGTTTTCAAACCTAATTGTGACATGTACCCCGAGATAAATAAAACTACTGTGAGCTATTTTAAATGGCAAGTTATGTAAAGGGGATTTTTTTGCAGCCATGTTAAGTGGCATCAATTCACTTTTACTGAGATTTAGTTTATACCCTGATAAGTGACCGAAGGATGCGAAAGTGGCAAGGGCAGCAGGGACAGAGACAGAAAGATTGGATGTGTATATTAATAAATCATCTGCATATAAAGACAGTTTGTGTTCGTGCCCGTATCTGACTATGCCTTTGATGAGGGGGTTGGAGCGAAGTGCTATTGCAAGTGGCTCTATGGCGAGGGCAAACAGTAAGGGACTTAAAGGGCAACCCTGACGTGTCGATCTTTGCAAAGGGAAGCGATCTGATTGAGTGTTATTAGTCCTGACAGAGGCTTGGGGGGATGAGTACAGAAGTTTTATCCAGGTCATGAATTTGGAGCCAAAGCCAAATTTATTTAGAGTGTAAAAGGTATTTCCATTCCACCCGATCAAACGCTTTCTCCGCGTCCAGGGATATAATGGCTTCAGAGGTATTGTCGACAGAAGGATTGTATATAATATTAAATAATCTTCGGAGATTGAAGAATGAGTGTCTATTTTTTATAAATCCTGTTTGATCCGGAGAGATAATTGATGGGAGGACTGTTTCTAGCCGCGTTGCCAGAATTTTGGCTAGAATTTTATAGTCCACATTTAGCAGGCTAATTGGACGGTATGATGCACAGTCAAGAGGGTCTTTGTTTTTTTTAAGAATAACACAAATGGTTGCTTGAGTGAGAGTATGTGGGAGAGCACCATTTACAAATGCATCATTGTACATTTCAATTAGAATAGGGGCTATTTTGGTGATAAACTTTTTATAAAACTCTGTCGGGTAGCCATCAGGCCCTGGGCTTCTCCCAGATTGAAGGGATTTAACAGCGTTAGACAGTTCTTCAACAGTGATCGGCTGCTCTAATTTTTTAACCAAATCCCGGCCGACCGAAGGCACAGATAGTGAGTGGAAGAAATTATCCAATTCCAGTGTATCCGCTTTACTTTCAGAGGTATATAGAGACTGGTAAAATCTCTTGAACTCCTCATTGATCCCCCCAGGATCTAATGATATCCCAGATGATGTACGAATTTTTGTGATCTGAGATGATGATGATTGTTGACGTAACTTGTGAGCTAATAATTTACTGGCTTTATCTCCTTGTTCATAGTAAGTGCTCCTAGACTTGACAAGCATTTCAGTAACCTGGTCTGTTAATAGTGTGTCAAATTCTGCTTGCAGAGTTAAACGTTCCTTATAAATATCCGGGGGATGGTGAAACGGCATAAATGTCATCTAATTGGGCAATACAGCGTGTTAGCATAGATAACCTATTCCTTTTCAATTTGTTCTCATGTGCGGTGTAGGAGATAATTTCACCTCTGATATAAGCTTTCAAAGTTTCCCAGAGAGTAGACGCAGAGATGTTTGGGGTTCTATTTGTAATCATGAAAAAGTCGATTTGACTCAAAACAAAATTGACAAAGTGTTCATTGCTGAGCAGTTGAGTTTTTAGTCGCCAAGGCGGTCGCTGATTGTCAACATTTTGAAAAGCTACTTCCATAGTAACAGGGGCGTGGTCAGATACAACAATTGGGTTATATGAACATGAAGTTATGGAGTGGAGGAGCCGGTCATCAACAAGGAAGTAGTCTATGCGCGTAAAAGTGTGGTGAACCGATGAGAAAAAGAGTATGCTTTCCCAGCTGGATTAACCATTCTCCAAGGATCTGAGACTGCGAATTCAGACATAAAGGTTCGAACAACTCTAGCTGAGGTTGATAAGGTGGTAGGTTTAGTGGAGGATCGATCCAATTGTGGGTCTAACCAACAGTTAAAGTCGCCTCCTAAAATCAACATATGGGTGGACATATCTGGGAGTGTAGAGAAAACCGATTTGAAAAAATCACCATTGTCCCAATTAGGAGCATAGATATTAACAAGAAGAACCTTTGTATTGAGCAGCCTACCACTGACAATTATATATCTACCATGGGGATCTGCGATCACCTTAGAACATGTAAAAGGTACCGATCTGTGAAGTAAAATAGCCACCCCTCTCGCCTTACTCTGAAATGAGGAATGGAACACCTGACCCACCCATCTGCACCTAAGACTTGAGTGTTGTGATACCTTCAGATGAGTTTCTTGGAGAAAGATGATGTGAGCTTTCAAATGATGAAGATGGTGTAGCACCTTACTACGTTTAACTGGGTTATTTATGCCCCTGCAGTTCCAAGTAAGAAAATTAAAGCCATTCCCTCCAGCAGTATGGGCTACACTAGGCTGAGTCATATCTTAAGAGAGAGAGAGGATGTGTAAAGGACAAGGTACAATGTAAACTGAAGATCTTAGTTGAACCTAAAAGCGCAAATGTAAAAAACAAAGACAAACGAAGAGGCACAAAAACATATACAAACTATATACAAATAGAGAGTGAACAAACCCTTCCCTCACACCCGCCCTTGCCGAAGCATCTCCCCAAATGAGATGCAAGCAAAACCCTAAATACGAAGAAAGTTTAGAGCTAAGCATGATAACTCTTACTCTGTGCTACCTAAGATCAGTGACCATTTAACTAGAGTAAGCCAAACATGGATAGAATGGTCCCCAATAGAGTCTAAGGAAAACTATCCTCGATTAAGAGAGGTTTAACCTCGACGCAGATGGTAAATGATCAAACTGAAACAGCCATGCAGACCCCCAGATATTGGCATTAGAGGCGGCAAACCTGGGCTGGAAATAAAGAGATAAAAAAGAGAATGACATTCATATGTCGATGAACCCAGCAAAGATGGCTTCGTTAGTCACCCATTCGGCCTGCTAACTAGCCTGCTAGGAAGACCAGCTAGCCAACCATTTGTTACACACCATGTGGTACAACAGCCGCTTTCACGTTCTTGTTGATGAAATCTGCCGCTATAGCCGGGTCCTCGAATCTGTGCATGGAGCCGTCCGGTAAAGTCAGTCTCAAAACCGCAGGGTAGATGAGGCCGAACTTCACGCCCGGGCAGGCGTGTAGTTGGCGTTTCACAGCTCCAAAGCTAGCCCGCCTCTTAGCCACAGCTGTTGTGTAGTCCGCAAATATCGAGACTCTTTTACCCTTATGTAGAAGAGGGGATGCTTCTCCCGATCTTCTCAGTATGTCGTTGCGGACGTGAAAGAAATGCACCCTGATGACAAATGGTCGTGGGGGGTTCTCCATCCCTGGGTCGGCTACGCAGAGTGCGGTGAGCCCGGTCTAGCAATGGCTTCTCCTCTAGCCCGAGCAGCTCCTGAAGTAGCTGGGCCATGTACTCCGTGGGCCTTGGGCCCTCCACTCCCCTCCGGTATTCCCAGTAGACGAATGTTGTTCCTCCGCATTCTACTTTCCATATCTTCGCATCTATTATCGAGGAATGCCACCCTAGTTGTCAATGAGCCGACGTTAGCCTCTAGCTCGCTAATGCGAGTGCTGTGGTCTGTAGCACCTCGCTCCAAATCCGATAAAGTCACCCCATGTGCGTCGAGCTTATTCTGTATACTCTCGATAGATTTTTTAAGCTCGTCTTTGATCGTTGATATCTCTGACCTGAGATTGGTAGAGAGACAGTCAATTTTTCCGAAAATGTCGGCTTTGAGGGTGCCTATCACGGATTGCAGCATCTCCACAGTCAGTGTTTCCGTGGGGCCGGCATTGGCAGCGTTCGGTGGCGGGGGTGAGTCGGGAGAAGTTGCAGGCTTGTTGCGGCCTACTCTTGCAGACTCTGTTTTTGGTCAGGTTGATGTCATTACGAATTTAAATTTATTAAACTTGAACTGAGTTGTTTATGGGTCTCTTCAGACGCCTGGGCAAACAGAAATGTATGCAGTTTTGCAAAGTTAAATATATAAATTTGGTCACTAACTCAGGAGCGATAGGGAGACTCGTGCTACATCCTTGGCTTCCAACAGCGCCCCCCCTGAATACTTTCCTAATGCACTGTGTATATATATATATGTATATGTATGTGTTTTGCATGTTATTTTGGCATTAATACGTGTCACATATCAGTTTGCAAACAATGTAAAAAAATAAAATAAAGATCATTGATTTAATAAAGCCACATACAAACATGGTCTCTTTTTTGCTTTCTTGAGTAAGGCAGCTTCAAAATGCAGGTGTCTCAACCTAGCTCAGTGCTTTCTGTGGTGGTGGGGCAGCCAGCAGAAAATACGAACCATTGGGGTTGGTAATATTTTCTATTTGCGCCGTGATTGGCTCAGTGTTCTGTCACTCATGGGGACACTACGTCAACGCAAAATCTACAGGGGAGAGCTAGAAAATTCAAGCCCCTTGGGTGCTGCCATAAAGTTACATTAGAAGTGCCCATCCAAGAAGGCTCAAGGCCATTGGCCACAGATAAAATGACGTCAAATCACGTTATATCTACCGTAGCTTTGATTGGACTGATCATGTCAACATCATACTTTCAAAATCTTAGTTAGCAAGCTAGACAAGCAGTCATCATCATGAATCAAGTCGACAATCTACTGGCAAATCCTTTTCAATACTTGTCATATCAAGATAAATTATAGATAAAACGTATCGGTGCTCATCAGCCATTGGACATAAACATTACACAACAAGTTGGAAATTGCAAATTCAACAATGAGTGGTTTGGAAGGAATCAGTGGCTAACTGCAAGTGTTGCAAAGCAATCACTAGCCTGCTATTCAGTGGAGTGGGTGTGTGGTCCAAGTCTGGGTTTAAGGGTCTATTTTCCAAGCTTAAAAGGATAAACATTCACATGCAACACCATGGGCCAGAAAAGGTTGAATACATTGGCCATGCTGTCAATCCAGCATGACTTCTGCCACGTTCAAAACAACTGGAAACTCGGAACTGGGAAATCTCAGACTTCAGTGAGTTGAAGACAACTGGGAACTCAGAATAAATTAGCTCTGACTGGGAAAATACGTTTTGAACTGTCATCCAACTCAGAATTCCAAGTTGGGAACTCGGGCCTCTTTCTAGAGCTCCGACCTGAAGATCACTGACGTCATGATTCAACCATGTTTTTTTCAGTTCCCAGTTGTCTTGAAAGCACCATAAATCCAGAAAATACCAGACCAAATTTGCCCACAAGAAGGACCGCCACGCCACCTTCCTGTTCAAGTTAGCACAGCACAACAAGGTGAGTCCAAAAATGTCTTGCGGCATAAATGATGTAATATGCCAGGGAGATATGTATACTGTTGCTAAGAAAGTAATACTAATTGTATGTTGTGTAGTAAAGTGTTAGTAGTCACCCTAATAATCTGGTCCCTTTCTCCCTCATAATTTAGCCTACTGTTCTGACATGTAGCCTATAGCCTGTAGTAGAGAAATGTAATCATTGAATATTATAAGAACTTTCATTGTCTGCTTATATGCCCCCTTTATTTATCCTACGGTTCTGACTTGGTGTACAGGGAGAATACTGTAAGAACGGCCCATGTTCTGAATTCTGTCGCTGTACATTTCAAAAGTGCTGAACAAATAGTTATATTGACTACGTCCATCCTCACTCGCTAATTAATATCTTCATCGAAATTACGGATTGCCTCTAGTTTGTACATCTCAATTGTCAGTAGAAACCACATTTGTTTAAGCAAGTCAGCCATATCAGCTATGTTTAAAAAAAGAAAAAAGGCAGTAAATGAGGCTGAATTAACTGTTTTGCTGCCAGACAAGGCTCTGCTGATAGCCAGGTGTAGCGGTGTTAAGGATTCACTCCATGGTGCTGAAAAGAAAGCTCTGCTGTTGGGACAGCTTTAGGTAGGCCCTAACAGTTTGTGGGCACCGTTTGTACCCGTTATAGTGCAATTCATGTATTGTTTAGTGTTGTGTTGTGTTGCGTAGTGGCTTTGCTGGCATGCATCTAAACAATTGTTTTTGAGTTTGCCCCACCAAGATTTGCATGCTAAAATCTCCACTGATACTTCTTACTTTATGACATTATCACTGTAAATATGTGCTCAATGCCAGCAGTTACTGTGCCACAGAGAAACATCCTAAAGCTGGATTAAGACAGTGAATATTCCACTTGATTTCATTCACTTCCACAGGATTTCATCATGCCAGTAAATCCCACTAACAAGATTTCTACCCAACCAGTGAATCTTACTTCTCACCTATACTGTCTTCCTTTACATCTATGCCAAGAAGTAAAAGTGTTTAGTATAGTAGTAGTGTCCCGTCAGACGGTTAGAGCCCAATCCACAGAATGGATAGCAGTATGGGGCATCTGTTTACCTCTTACTAGACTAGAGTGGAGGAGGGGCACAGAAGAGATGATGTAATTAATTAACAGGAGGGACAGAGGGTAAACATGGAGAATAGAGGAGGGGAGGGGGTTGCGAGGCCACCAGAAGGATGGGAGGGATTGACCCGACACAACACAGACACAGTACTGTATACTATAGACTGCTGTGTAAATACATTTGAGAGATTATGGGGCCATCTCTGAGTGAGTGAGTGGGTTTTTGGTTTACGGACCCACAGAAAGCTGTTTCTAAATACAGCAGCGCACAATGGTCAATGTCTTAATGAAATTGTCTTTGCTTTGTCAGGAGAAAAAATGTATCCCCAGCTGCCCTGTGATGTCTGGTGCTTCAAAGTTTAGATTGGAGACATTTAAACAGACATGGTTTTATTAGAGAGAGAGACCTGTGAAAACCTTGCTCCAGTGCAGTGTGTCACCAAAGGTCCCACCTTAACAATGAGGGCAGTAGTCTATAACAAAACAAACATTGGACCATGATGTGCCTATGCTCAACCTGGTCTCAGAGCATTTTGTATTATTCTGTACATAAATCCGTGACACGCCATTTAGTATGGTATGTATTAATTTTGGGATTTCCATCACCCATTTCGTACAATTTGTTACAAATTACAATTCGTATTATATGTTATGAATTTGCAAAACATATGATATGTTACAAATGCTAGCTAGGTGGCTAATGTTCGCTAGCTGGATAACGTTAGTTAGACTAGGGATTAGGGTTAAGGTTTAAGGTTAAGTTTAGGAGTTAGGTTAACCCTTTGACACGTGCAAACACACGGGTGTGATCATTCTACAGTGGTCACTGCAGCGTACGCTCAAATCGGTGTGATTAGAACACTTATTTAGAACTCTCGGCTGACAGAAACCATAATATGAATTAGATAATAGCAATTACTATTTACAATTCATCACATCACGGGTGAGCTCACCAGTGAATTAAATAATTGAATGAAACACTTTCTATAAATCTAAAGTAATCCGATGATGGGTAGTTTGTGTGTGCTGCCATTTTTGTTTTTTCGTGTTAACCAAAGATAAGAGGTTACAAGATGAGTTTGGTCTGTTTGCAGTATGCATGTTGAAGGGTGTGTCATCTACCATCATTCACTTCTATCATTCACTTCTGGAAGTTTACTCGAAAGACGAGTGAACCATCCCTTCACCTCGTTTTGTTATAACATCTTTGGTCTGACAGGCGTTTACGTGACAACCAGAATGCGTTGTATGATGTCAACAAACATGGCGCCACACATAGCTGGCAATTAGCTTAGCATTAGCTCATCATAATCAGTACAACCTTCAACAAAGTATTTTACACACATCTTGTGTCCATTACAATCTATGCAAGAATCGGATTACATGATTTGTCACCAGTATTTGAAAACGTGAATAAAACAGTAAATACATTATGCTCCATACATACATACGGTGTGCTACAGTAGAAACAACAACACGATATACAGAAACTATAATGCTAACATAATAAGGCACTTAATTTGACAGGAATACACGTCCCAAGTTATTATTAGTAAGGAAAACAACAATGACGGCAATGCGCGCTAGCCGGAAAATGTGCCAGGGGGAAAACTGTGTTGAAGTTCTATTCTGACTGGCGATGCGCAAATGTCTGCATACTTCATCTCTCGTCGAAGAGAGAAGTTTGTCTGGCTCAGTGATGCCTCAAACATAAATTGTCGTCAACAGTGAAATGGGCTACTTCTATGTGAATTAATGAGGAGGCGGAACCCACCTCAATTCAAACTGTTGTTAGAAAACAAAAGTTGTTTGAAAATAATTTGAAATTGACAATTTGAAACACAGCCTATAGATCATTAGCAGGCAGCATGCCTTAGTTTGAGGGCAGTGCAGGTTAACTGTCCTGTTGTGTAACAATCACATAGAACACTGAGTGCATTCTGACATCACACGCATAAGAAAACTCACGCTGGGGCAACCATTAGAGATATTGGGTGAAAAGGGTTAGGGTTAGTGGAAAGGTTAGGGTTAGGGGAAGGGTTAGCTAACATGCTAAGTAGTTGCAAAGTAGATGAAAGTAGTAAGTAGTTGAAAAGTTGCTGGATACCTAAAATGCTAAAGTTGTCTATGAGTTGATTCGAACTCGAAACCTTTGGGTTAGTGGAAAGGTTAGGGTTAGGGGAAGGGTTAGCTAACATGCTAAGTAGTTGCAAAGTAGATGAAAGTAGTAAGTAGTTGAAAAGTTGCTGGATACCTAAAATGCTAAAGTTGTCCATGAGTTGATTCGAACTCGAAACCTTTGGGTCGCTAGACGTTCGCGTTACACGCCAATCCATCCACCCCGACCAACCACCCTACTTTTGTTTTTTGCATTAAGTAACCATCTGTCTTATGTAACCATACCAAATGTAACATATCATACTAATTTGAGAGTCCCGGATTTACGTTTACTATGTTACGTCTAGTCTATGAGACCAGGCTGGTATCCTTTGCCCTCTCTCCTATTGTTGTGCTGTAGACCCAGTCAACGGGCCTTACCAGTGTTCTACTTATATAATTATAATTACTAGAACTGATTCTCATAATTCTATGATTCCGGTAGTCTCACCCCATTGTCTTCCAGCAGTGTGGAGTTGCGCTGTTTTTTGTTGCTCAGCTTCTTCACGTACAGCAGCTCACAGGACGCCTGGTCCTCATTCAGCATGCTCTTCCCAGCATTGATGGTCCTGAGGGGAATAGGGGTAGAGAAAGTATGGGGAGATCATACATCTATAAGAACATATATTTGCATCACCCTGGTTCAGTTGCTGGACAGAAAAAACACCCAACCGAGGTGTGTCTCAGATAAATCAGTGTTGGGAGCATATCAGAGTGGCAGACATTGTTTCATTTTGTCATGGGAGATAGTAACGTTACGATTTATGTACAAATCATAAGAGCGGAGCACATACCCACTGGGCAAAAAGTGGTTGAATCAATGTTGTTTCCATGTCATTTAAATAAAAAAACATTCAATGTGAAGACGTTGAATCAATGTGGAAAACTGATTGGATTTGAAAAAAAGTCAGCAATGTAAGGGAATTTCATCTTTCTTTCACCCAACTTTAACCAATGGCATGGTGAAATGTTTTGTTGATTTCACGTTGAATTCACATTAGTAAGACAACTCAACCAAATGTGAATCAAAACTAGACGTTGAACTGACATCTGTGCCGAGTGGGTAGAGCTTAGGGAAGCTGCAGGACTGAGACTGAGACTGGGATTGAGTGTTTTCATTACTGGCCTATCCCTAACGATAATGTCTTTATAAAGCATGACTTCATATTCTGACCATCTCAGTGGACCAGTGGCTGTGCTTGTACAGAATGTGGGAGTAGACACTGCAGTAGTCTGAGGAATGATGGAAGAGGTAGTGCTTTTTGTTCATACTTGTATAATATTACGTTAGCTAATATTATACCATCCATTAACATGTATTAGATATAGATCCTTTAAAGGGCAACTGAGCACAAGAAAGGGCAACTGAGCGCAATAATCAACTTCTCTCATTGAAAACGGCCTATGTGGCATCGATACGAGTCAGAAACATTTATCCCAGAGCCAAAATCGACTAAAAAGTCTAAGTAGGATAATTTTGGTCATAAAGTCAGTATATTCCAAAACAGAGTTTTGTGAGATTTGTGTAACTGAGTTCGTAATTTACATTAACATTTTAGTCATTTAGCAGACGCTCTTATCCAGAGCGACATACAGTTGGTGAGTGCATACATTTTCATACTGGCCCCCCGTGGGAAACGAACCCACAACCCTGGCGTTGCAAGCGCCATGCTCTACCAACTGAGCTACAGGGGACTTACATGGTGTTGGATTTTGATTTTGATTATGCCCATTAACACGGGATTGTAACGCCAAGGGAGAATTGTCATGCACAGACAAACACTGATTGTACGGCAGGACGCACAGTGAGACAGACCTGCCCACATTCCGCAGCGCCTTGGACTTGTTTACATAAGACAACACGTCGCCAATGTTATGTTGAAAGAACACTTGGCCCCTAAACTCTTTATGGAGTGGCCACTTGCTGATGTGTAGTGATCACTCGAGTCTTACCAGTGCTTGACTTTGACTGAAATAGGTGCGGGTAGCCTACTCATTTTGGGTGCTGGTACCGTTTATATTTAGATGCAGGAACTCCATAATACTTTTTAGCTAATATTCTATAAGAGGTGCAGGAACTCAGGTAGGCTAGTAGAAAATATGAGGTGCCAGTACTCAGTTCTATGACCTCCTGCCCATGTAAAGCACTGTCTGCCACTCTTTTGGGCAAAATGACAATTGAGACGATGCACACTTGTATCCCAACTGCCACTTGTCGATGTAAAGACTACCCCACAGATATGGCTCTTTTGCAACTTGTGGATAAAATATTTACAGCCCTTAACAACAATGAATACGCTCTTGGCATCTTATTATATTTATCCAAAGTGTTTGACACGGCTAATCATGAAAAATTACTTTTTAAATTGCATTATTACGGTTTTCATGATTATACATATCATTGGTTATATAGTTATGTTTATGATAGAGAACAATTTGTTTATGCAAATGTATGTGCATCTACCAGGGCCAAGATATCCTGTGATGTGCCACAGGGTTTGATAATTGGACCTTTGTTATTCCTAATCTCTATCAATGACCTTGCTGCTGTGTCTTCTACTGTACTTCCCATTCTCTTTGCTGATGATACCAACTTGATTTTATCACACAAGAATTTTGATTCACTAATTAATGAAGCCAACTTAGGTATGGCCACATTTTCTGAATGGTTCCAGATAAACACATTATCTTTAAATGTCAATGTAAAAAAAATCCAACGTTATTGTATTCACTAGTAAGAATAAGACATATTGTAAAGAAAGAGCCAGAATCTCAATTGGTGGGAATTAAATAGAACAAGTCACATCCACTAGATTCCTCTGATTTCTAATTGATGAAAAGTTATCCTGGAAAGATCATATTCAATGTTTTTGTAGCAAAGTGATGAAATCTGTTGGTATCATCAGAAAGACTAGTGGTTTGGTTCATCAGGCTTGCTTACTAACTCTATACTATAGCTTAATTTACCTATATCTAATTTACTGTAATATTGTCTGGGCCAGTACATGTGCCTCCTACCTACACAAATTACTCATTATACAAAAGAAATGTGCAAGACTAGCCACCTCCTCTAATTACCTGGCTCCACTGCACCTTTGTTTAAGAAACTCAATATCTTGTCTATTTACGACATTAATGTACGCCAATTATGCACTTTCATCTACAAATACTCATACCTCCCAGACAGTTTACCTAAACCCTTCATTTGGATTCTTCCAGGTTAATTCTGAAATCCATCTATATAACACAAGACACTGCGATAACCTACAGCCTTCCCACTGTCACACCTCACATAGTCAATTCTCTATCAGATACAGAGGTACCATACTCTGGAATTCATATCTTCACATTGCCAAAACCTCATCATCCCTCAATAACTTCATGCGAAGACTGGGGGTCAGCCTGATGAACCAAACTACAAAAGAATCCCCTCCATGTAGGCTAACTCTCGCACATGAACACATAATCAAACAGGGTTTTTCTTGTATACTGAGTATATCATGTACAATTATGATTTAATATGCTTTGTCTAACAGATTGGAGAAAAAAAAAGTGTACTTATATTTGTGGTGTGCTTTTCATATAAGCCCTTTTGGGCTTCCAACCTCACCTGCACACTGTTTTTACCATTCTATCTGTACTATTTTGTCTTTCACTTATTTTCTTTGCAAATAAATAAAACCTAAAACCTATTTTGAGGAAGTGGTAGCCTAGTGGGTATTTTTGTTGCGGTGTCTTAAGAGCGACAAACAACAGTAACTGGCAGGGTACGATAACACACTCACATCGAACCACACCCCCAAGACTGAAATCTTGTTTTTCTTAATGAGCAACAGACACATTGGGAATCGATGAGTTCAGTCGCTCTTTAAGATTATTTGGCCACAGAGGACAGTTTCCAGCTCTCTCCCTTCACCTCAGATAACTGCAATGTTTACATTACATTACAGCAAAGCCTTTATCCTTAGGCTTTGTGACTGCGAAGAGGGGCTGCCAAAAGGTTTCACCCCTGTTGTACCATTTAAAGCTGAGAACCGATGACTCTCTGCCACTTCGGTGCCAGGATCCAACAGGGTCAAGCCACTCTGTTACATAATATTTTCAGATTAAATTACTGGTATCTTGCACAATTTGGTGTGTTACCCTTAAAGTGTCCCCAGAAACACTATTACAGAGAGGATGAATGATGTAGTGTGGAGAGAGAGAGAGAGAGAGAGAGAGAGAGAGGTTTGATATAGCTGTGCCCTGACCCCAGTCACATAGTACAGAGGAGAGATGCTGCATCACCAGAGAGGATGGGTGATATCTAACCAACAGGTTTATTTATTTATTAGGATCCCCATTAGCTGTTGCTCACGCAGCACACTTCCTGGGGTCAACACAAAACATAAAACGTGACATAATATATAACATTAATAGACAAGCACAGAACTCAATAGACAATAACAAAACTACACAATCTGGTACATCATATACAATAACCACCTGTCTAGGATCATTAGGATGAGTGTATTTGAGTGAGCAGAGTCAAGATACTCGCACTAAACAAAGGATAGCTTTAAAGGCTTAAAGGCTCAGACACACCGGTAGGATTGTCAAACGTTCGCCTGCTGACAGTACTTAGCACCTCTGAACAGTGTCGGCAGTCAATCTCTTTTGTGTTCACACAGCAAAGACCTTGAAGTCGTCAGCCACTCAGCCTTGTTAAAAAACTCAAAACCAGTGTGTTGCTTTATGGTCTAGATAGCCAATATTAGCTAGCTAGCTTCGCTAATGTTGCTATTGTTGTAGAAAGCCCTTGTTGATCCTAAAATGGCCACAACTAGATAACTAGCTAGGAAGACAAAGAAACAATTTAATTCACTCTCCATAATTGCATACAGCCCATAGATATTTTTGCTAGCTGGCTAACATTCGCTAAATGGTTAGCATGGTTTGCTAGCTAGCTGTTGTGCTAGCTAGGTAAAGTAAAGACACTGCATTGACTCTCGGCAGCCAGCTGCAGGCAGCTGCTTCATGGAAAGATGCCTGAGAAGAGTCCCCACTTCCATTTTTCAGAAGAAACGGAAGTAAAGTTGAAAATAGAAAAGTTACCTATTTTTTTCTACTTGTTGGTTGCCTTTCAGCTCCCCACTTGTGCTCTCTGATTGGCTCAGAGTAGAAATGTCTCTCTACCGATGGCATACCGATTCACCATGAAGAAACAGGAGAGAATGTCGCAATTCAGTCGCCAGTCAAATGCCACTGGCGAGTGGTCCCTATAGCACACCACAGGGAACGGATGACAGAAAAATGCTTGATGAACGGCAGACAGACAATTGGTGCGGTGTGCATGTCCCTTAATGAAGCTTTCATAAACCCTTAATAAAGCATATAGCCTACAGATAGTTCAGAAATCATTACTAAGCTAACCTATATCTTGCTATGTTAAGGGTGGCAAAAGGGCTATGTCACGTTTGGCAAAATAAATGCTATTTCAACAGGTAGAACCATTGCTGAGGAAAATTATCCCTGTTTGGTTTGATGCTCTGATATCAGTGTTCTAATATGAGTCCGAAAAAGCAATGGCTGCCCAAATCTGGATTATAAAAAGCCATCCAGTTTGTAATCAGTTGAAAGCAGTAAACTGGCACTGTAGAGTAGTGGCCAGGAGTGCATTAATCCTGATGACACGGACATGAAATAGAAGTCATTGTGAGCCTCAAAGTTGACATGACCACGATGACTTCTAATTCATGTTCCAAAGTTTGAGGCCAGGATCATGTTGTTCCATGTCTGACATTTTTTATAACACATCTGCAACCGGTTTGTCAATATCATACTTTGGGTTAGAGAGGCCTGTTTCTTTTAGCCTGTTGGATGCATAGGCTGTTTCTGCTAAAGTCAAGTCCTTTGTCCGAGTTGGCACTAAGGCCAACTATTCCTTAGAACCGTGCAGCTTTTTCAACTTTTTCAAAATGTTCACTAAATGTAACATCTCCCTAGGTAAATTCATGGGATTTCTTTTGCATGAGTCACATATGCAATATATATTTTACGATTTTATCATAACACATTTGGCAACCAAGGAATGTACTGTATGCCTACAAGTAGTCACCTGTTTGAGTGAATCCATAAAGTGCAAGCCAATCATTCCCTGGCCTTAATAATGTAAGAAAACAAAACAATGAAGATGCGGTTCTACTCAATTTGTGACATATTTTTATCTTAAAGTTTCAGTCATTGTAAACATGTAACTGAAATACTTTGTCCGTGTTAAACAAGAGCACATCTGTGTTTGAATCTTGTTAAGTCACATAGGGGACTTTCAAAAGAGGAAGCCTCAAGTTTCCTACGTTTTTTTTAAGAACAGAGAAATGAAAATCGTTCATTCCCTTTTCTACGTAATGATGACACTTACTTTACCATCTAGATTTTGTGTTCCACTTGTTATATCATTCATTCTCTCAACACAACTTAGCCTACCTCACAAACCAGAGTGATGATTACATTTTACTTAACCACCGCCTCATGTTTGACTTAATCTCATGTACAAAATGTGACAAAGGGAGAAAAAGTCACATTTCTTTTACAAAGTGATCTTGGGGGTCAGAATAACCCTTTGAGTTTGCATATTCATTTATAATGAGTTTTCTAAAAAGTCACACGAGTTTATCACCAAAAGTCAAGATGATCTCTTCCTATCTGAGATGTCTGTGGTTTCCTGTCACAGCTTTTCAAGCATGCTGCTAACAGTGAGTCATTGTAGTGCAGGACCTGCATGACGTGGCCTCAAAACTTCAACTTCTCTGAAAAAATAACAGAAGTGAAAAAGGTTATTCATGTAGGCCCGGCCTTAAATTATGGGCTTTCTGTCACCCCTGGCCGCATGGCAAATGGTCCAACAATACCAAAAGGCTTTTAATGTAAATTCACACACTACAGAGACCGAAGATACGGAGCTTGTAGCGCAGTGTTGCAAAAAGGGTGGCTCCTTGCAATACGCTCTGGCATTCGACATACCTTTGTACTACCTGAAAATTGAGACGCAGCGTATCATTCCTTCCACAGCCGTGGGGGCAGTGTATTCACTTGGTTCCTTGATCTGATCCACAGTGGCTTGGGAAAGTATTCAACCCCCTTGGCATTTTTCCTATTTTGTTGCCTTACAACCTGGAATGAAAATAGATTTTTGGGGGGTTTGTATCATTTGATTTACACAACATGCCTACCACTTTGAAGATGCAAAATATGTTTTATTGTGAAACAAACAAGAAAACCTGAGCGTGCATAACTATTCACCCCCCCCAAAGTCAATACTTTGTAGAGCCACCTTTTGCAGCAATTACAGCTGCAAGTCTCTTGGGGTATGTCTCTATAAGCTTGGCACATCTAGCCACTGGGATTTTTGCCCATTCTTCAAGGCAAAACTGCTCCAGCTCCTTCAAGTTGGATGGGTTCCGCTGGTGTACAGCAATCATTAAGTCATACCACAGATTCTCAATTGGATTGAGGTCTGGGCTTTGACTAGTCCATTCCAATACATTCAAATGTTAAACCACTTGAGAGTGTTGCTTTAGCAGTATGCTTAGGGTCATTGTCCTGCTGGAAGGTGAACCTCCGTCCCAGTCTCAAATCTCTGGAAGTCTGAAACAGGTTTCCCTCAAGAATTTCCCTGTATTTAGCGCCATCCATCATTCCTTCAATTCTTACCAGTTTCCCAGTCCCAGCCGATGAAAAACATCCCCACAGCATGATGCTGCCACCACCATGCTTCACTGTGGGGATGGGGTTCTCGGGGTGATGAGAAGTATTGGGTTTGCGTCAGATATAGCGTTTTCCTTGATTGCCAAAATGCTCAATTTTAGTCTCATCTGACCAGAGTACCTTCTTCCATGTTTGGGGAGTCTCCCACATGCCTTTTGGTGAGCACCAAACGTGTTTGCTTATTTTTTTCTTTAAGCAATGGCTTTTTTCTGGCCACTCTTCCGCAAAGCCCAGCTCTGTGGAGTGTACGGCTTAAAGTGGTCCTATGGACAGATACTCCAATCTCCGCTGTGGAGCTTTGCAGCTCCTTCAGGGTTATCTTTGGTCTCTTTGTTGCCTCTCTGATTAATGCCCTCCTTGCCTGGTCCATGAGTTTTGGTGGGCGGCCCTCTCTTGGCAGGTTTGTTGTGGTGCCATATTCTTTCTATTTTTTAATAATGTTCAAAGTTTCAGATATTTTTTTATAACCCAACCCTGATCTGTACTTTTCCACAACTTTGTCCCTGACCTGTTTGGAGAGCTCCTTGGTCTTCATGGTGCCGCTTGCTTGGTGGTGCCCCTTGCTTAGTGGTGTTGCAGATTCTGGGGCCTTTCATAACAGGTGTATACAGTTGAAGTCAGAAGTTTACATACACTTAGGTTGGAGTCATTAAAACTCGTTTTTCAACCACTCCACACATTTCTGGTTAACAAACTATAGTTTTGCCAAGTCGGTTAGGACATCTACTTTGTGCATGACACAAGTAATTTTTCCAACAATTGTTTACAGACAGATTATTTCACTTATAATTCACTGTATCACAATTCCAGTGGGTCAGAAGTTTACATACACTAAGTTGACTGTGCCTTTAAACAGCTTGGGAAATTCCAGAAAATGATGTCATGGCTTTAGATGCTTCTGATAGGCTAATTGACATAATTTGAGTCAATTGGAGGTGTACCTGTGGATATATTTCAAGGCCTACCTTCAAACTCAATGCGTCTTTGCTTGACATCATGGGAAAATGAAAATAAATTAGCCAAGACCTCCACAAGTCTGGTTCATCCTTGCCAGCAATTTCCAAACGCCTGAAGGTACCACGTCCATCTGTACAAACAACAGTATGCAAGTATAAACACCATGGGACCACGCAGCCGTCATACCGCTCAGGAAGGACACGTGTTCTGTCTCCTAGAGATGAACGTACTTTGGTGCGAAAAGTGCAAATCAATCCACAGTAAAATGAGTCCTATATCGACATAACCTGAAAGGCCGCTCAGCAAGGAAGAAGCCACTGCTCCAAAACCGCCATAAAAAAGCCAGACTACGGTTTGCAACTGCACATGGGGACAAAGATCATACTTTTTGGAGAAATGTCCTCTGGTCTGATGAAACTAAAATAGAACTGTTTGGCCATAATGACCATCGTTATGTTTGGAGGAAAAAGGGGGTGTTTTTGCATTCCGAAGAACACCATCCCAACAGTGAAGCACGCAGTTGGCAGCATCATGCTGTGGGTGTGCTTTGCTGCAGGAAGGACAGGTGCACTTCACAAAATAGATGACATCATGGGGAAGGAAAATTATGTGGATATATTGAAGCAACATCTCAAGACATCAGTCAGGAAGTTAAAGCTTGGTCGCAAATGGGTCTTCCAAATGGACAATGACCCCAAGCATACTTCCAAAGTTGTGGCAAAATGGCTTAAGGACAACAAAGTTAAGGTATTGGAGTGGCAATCATAAAGCCCTGACTTCAATCCTATAGAAAATGTGTGGCCAGATCTGAAAAAGTGTGTGCGAGCAAGGAGGCCTATAAACCTGACTCAGTTACACCAGCTCTGTCAGGAGGAATGGGCCAAAATTCACCCAACTTATTGTGGGAAGCTTGTGGAAGGCTACCCGAAACATTTCACCCAAGTTAAACTATTTAAAGGCAATGCTACCAAATACTAATTGAGTGTATGTACACTTCTGACCCACTGGCAATGTAATGAAAGAAATAAAAGCTGAGGTAAATCATTCTCTCTACTACATTTCACATTCTTAAAATAAAGTGGTGATCCTAACTGAACTAAAACAGGGAATTTTTTACTAGGATTAAATGTCAGTAATTGTGAAAAACTGAGTTTAAATGTATTTGGCTAAGGTGTATGTAAACTTCCGACTTCAATTGTATATACTGAGATCATGTGACACTTAGATTGCACACAGGTGGACGTTATTTAACTAATTATGTGACTTCTGAAGGTAATTGGTTGCACCAGATCTTATTTAGGGGCTTCATAGCAAAGGGGGTGAATACATATGCATGCACCAGTTTTCCGTTATTTATTTTGTAGAATTTTTTTAAACAAGTTATTTTTTTCATTTCACTTCAACAATTTGGACTATTTTGTGTATGTCCATTACATTAAATCCAAATAAAAATCAATTTCAATTACAGGTTGTAATGCAACAAAATAGGAAAAACGCCAAGGGGGATGAATACTTTTGCAAGGTACTGTATGGGCTATATAGTCTATTCATCAAAGTAGCCTATTTTGCAGTGATAACCAAATATAATCTCAGCGACTATTCAAACAGTAAACCAAACAACAAGAATTCACCCAAAAATATATTTTGTTTAGAAGTAATAACTAGTGATTCCAGGCTATTGTGAAATGGTAGAACCTGCTGTAGCCAACTAGCTAGCCATGTGCTTTTTACTCCACTATAAAACATGATGATGTTCTATTTTTAGCTGATATTGGAATCAAACTGGGATAATGTTTTAGGTTACACCGGCCAGTATAATAATATTTTCCAGGGCATATTTTTTTATTATAAATCTGATTATTTCACATGGCTAGCTAGCTTTGTATGTTTTTAGCCAGGCTAAGACCATGCAGCTAGCCAGGCTGCCAGCTAGCTACTACTAGCAAGGGAAGGTGACTCTTCCTTGCTTTCACAAAATGAAATTACAAAAAGAAAAAATCCCAAAAATTCTACTCCATCCACATAGATCAACGGAGTGAAGCTTGTAGTAACCTTTAGGGGCCAGTAACCGAAATGGATCAAATCCCTGAGCTGACAAGGTAATACATTTTCGTTCTGCCCCTGAGCAAGGCAGTTAACCCATTATTCCCCGGGCGCCGATGACGTGGATGTCGATTAAGGGTTAAATTCGGAAGTCACATTTCAGTTGAATGCATTCAATTGTACAACTGACTAGGTATCCCCCTTTCCCTACCCCCCAAAATGCCTCTCTCTCTCTCTGTTACAGTTTCAATATGTCTGACTACTGGAATGTGTGATGCTATTGCATCCATGTTTGGTATCTATCTGAAACTAGTCCTCTGAGGAGAACTTTGATGCCGTCCATATGGATGTGTGATGTTTAATATAATGTTGTCACGCATACAGCCGAGGCTGCTCCTCCTCCTTGCTCGGGCAGGCTTCGGCGTTCGTCGTCACCGGAGTACTAGCTGCCACCGATCAATGTTTCTGTGTCTCACTAGTTCTGTCTTTATTGTTCACACCTGTTACTCATTAGGCTTATTGGTTTCCCTATATTACCTCTGTTTTCCCTCCTGGGTGTGTGCGTGATTGTTCGTTGTTACGTCGTCTGTTGAGCTGTTGTTTTGCTCTTCCCTGCGTGGAAGGTTTGCTATGGTTTACTTTGTGTTTAGTAAAGCCATACTTTTCTCAGTTCTGTGTCCTGCGCCTGATTCCGTTTCACCACTTCACCCAAACCCTGACAAATGTATGATTTCTGTGGTAATTTGAACTCTGTTCAGAGTACTCAGCCCACCCCCTCAGGACATCACATGTAGACGTGACCTACTCTTGAGGAGGTTGGCTAGTTGGTTCGATCTGATTGGATATCTTAGTTTTATTAGTTTTGGTTTTGTCTGTGGTTGGTCAACCCCTGATTTTGAGTTCAAACAAGTCAGTTCTGGAATAAATTGAATTAAAGGCCCTTCTTCTGTCTCTTATCATGTATCCTGCCAATGGAAAAAGGTTGTATGAAAATGCTCCTCTTTTAGGCCTATGGCCTGTTTTGTTCATACTTTGTCGAAGATCTTTCTGTCTAGAATAATACTTTGTATTGCTTGTTAATGCCTTGTAACTTAAGCTTATGCCTTGTATGTAAATCCATTCATTTTACAATTATATTAAATGTTTGCCTTTTGGAGACAATTCTCAGACTTTTCATGCTAGTCAACTATAACTGGTAACTTAATGCTTGCTTGCACATTGCTAAATCAACTTTATGGAGTCAGATATTCCGTTTTTAAAAGACTTTGTTTATAGTCTTATCATGGATCGCATGTGAGGTGTATATAATATACAGTACCAGTCAAAAGTTTGGACACACCTACTCATTCAAGGGTTTTTCTTTATTTTTACTATTTTCTACATTGTAGAATAATAGTGAAGACATCAAAACTATGAAATAACACATTGGAATCATGTAGTAACCAAAAAAGTGTTAAACAAATCAAAATATATTTTATATTTGAGATTCTTCAAATAGCCACCCTTTACCTTGATGACAGCTTGGCACACTCTTGGCATTGAGGACTGGTACTGTACATATATTATACATATTACTTCACTACAAATATGTACAGTGGGGAGAACAAGTATTTGATACACTGCCGATTTTGCAGGTTTTCCTACTTACAAAGCATGTAGAGGTCTGTCATTTTTATCATAGGTACACTTCAACTGTGAGAGACGGAATCTAAAACAAAAATCCAGAAAATCACATTGTATGATTTTGAAGTAATTAATTTGCATTTTATTGCATGACATAAGTATTTGATCACCTACCAACCAGTAAGAATTCCGGCTCTCACAGACCTGTTAGTTTTTCTTTAAGAAGCCCTTCTGTTCTCCACTCATTACCTGTATTAACTGCACCTGTTTGAACTCGTTACCTGTATAAAAGACACCTGTCCACACACTCAATCAAACAGACTCCAACCTCTCCAGAATGGCCAAGACCAGAGAGCTATGTAAGGACATCAGGGATAAAATTGTAGACCTGCACAAGGCTGGGATGGGCTACAGGACAATAGGCAAGCAGCTTGGTGAGAAGGCAACAACTGTTGGCGCAATTATTAGAAAATGGAAGAAGTTCAAGATGACTGTCAATCACCCTCGGTCTGGGGCTCCATGCAATATCTCACCTCGTGGGGCATCAATGATCATGAGGAAGGTGAGGGATCAGCCCAGAACTACACGGCAGGACCTGGTCAATGACCTGAAGAGAGCTGGGACCACAGTCTCAAAGAAAACCATTAGTAACACACTACGCCGTCATGGATTAAAATCCTGCAGCGTATGCAAGTTCCCCCTGCTCAAGCCAGCGCATGTCCAGGCCCGTCTGAAGTTTGCCAATGACCATCTGGATGATCCAGAGGAGGAATGGGAGAAGGTCATGTGGTCTGATGAGACAAATATAGAGCTTTTTGGTCTAAACTCCACTCGCCGTGTTTGGAGGAAGAAGAAGGATGAGTACAACCCCAAGAACACCATTCCAACCGTGAAGCATGGAGGTGGAAACATCATTATTTGGGGATGCTTTTCTGCAAAGGGGACAGGACGACTGTACCGTATTGAGGGGAGGATGGATGGGGCCATGTATCGCGAGATCTTGGCCAACAACCTCCTTCCCTCAGTAAGAGCATTGAAGATGGGTTGTGGCTGGGTCTTCCAGCATGACAACGACCCGAAACACACAGCCAGGGCAACTAAGGAATGGCTCCGTAAGAAGCATCTCAAGGTCCTGGAGTGGCCTAGCCAGTCTCCAGACCTGAACCCAATAGAACATCTTTGGAGGGAGCTGAAAGTCTGTATTGCCCAGCGACAGCCCCGAAACCTGAAGGATCTGGATAAGTTCTGTATGGAGGAGTGGGCCAAAATCCCTGCTGCAGTGTGTGCAAACCTGGTCAAGACCTACAGGAAACGTATGATCTCTGTAATTGCAAACAAAGGTTTTTGTACCAAATATTAAGTTCTGCTTTTCTGATGTATCAAATACTTATGTCATGCAATAAAATGCAAATTAATTACTTAAAATGCAAATTAATTACTTCTGGATTTTTGTTTTAGATTCCGTCTCTCACAGTTGAAGTGTACCTATGATAAAAAATTACAGACCTCTACATGCTTTGTAAGTAGGAAAACCTGCAAAATCGTCAGTGTATCAAATACTTGTTCTCCACACTGTATATCTTATGAAACGTGATCGTTGATCAGATCTGATTTGAACTTGGAGGCGGTAAGCTGTTCGCACTAAATTGAGATTGAGATAAGGAGGATGGCAAAAAAAAGATTTAGAGATTTAGAAAGACGCTAATTAAAGGTTGTAAAGGGATTATAAAACAATTTAACTTAAAAAAAAGTAGCTCACAATAGAAACAATAGAAAATTAAACACATTTAGACACATAGGTCTTGTTTAGGCAGTGTTCAAGCATATCATTGACCATGCCCTGGCCTTTTTTGGCTATTGTACATTCTGCATCTAATATAATTTGTCTAAAGGCTTTTAAAGTGTAATATGTTGGAAGGTAGTGTCTGGTTACAGGTAATTGATGCCATGCTCACTGAGATGGATTGCTACTGTAAGCATAATTCAAAAGCCTTCTGAGCTCCAGCATGCCAACTTTGAAAAAGGTTACAGAGTCGTCCTTTGAATTCCTCTACAGTAAGGCTTATTGTGACTCTGTTCCCATCTGTTGTTTGCAAATCGTTTATTAGGCAACTGCTCTGAGGAAGTGTTTGTGTGTGAATGCACTGTGTGATCGAGTACAGTACAGTCTGGGGTATGCACCCAATGTGAAAATATTCACTCAGTATGCAGTATAACGGCTCCATATTGTTCCAAGTCTGGAAAAGCATTGGTAGCTGTCTGGTTTGCCATAGCCCTCATAATTTAACAACTGAATCAACTGTATTGCAATGATGAACATCAGCACACAGGCCACAGTCTTGCTGCTTCACATTTATCCCAGCCTCATGCAGTCAACTCTTTATTTTTGTATTTTTTACTTGTATTTATTCAGGGAGTCCAATTGCGACCAGGGTCTCATTCTCAATGGTGCCCTGAGAACAAACAATTCACAAATCAACATGGTAATTCAATAAAACCGCAAAAACCAAAACACTCGCAAACCTCAGTGAATTCATTCCTCATCATCATTCTAAACTGCCCTATTGGCACCAGGGATTCAATATGTTTTTATTTATTAATTTTTTAGTGATTTATCTTATCCAGAGCGACTTACATGCATATATTTTTATTTTATTTTTCATACCCACTGTGGGAATCAAACCCACAACCCTGGCGTTGCAAACCCTTGCTCTACCAACTGAGCTACATCCCTGCCAGCCATTCCCTCCCCTACCCTGGAGGACGCTGGGCCTCCAGGGATGTAGCTCAGTTGGTAGAGCATGGCGTTTGCAACGCCAGGGTTGTGTGTTCGATTCCCATGGGGGAAATGAAAAAAATTAATGTATGCACTCACTAACTATAAGTCGCTCTGGATAAGAGCGTCTGCTAAATGACTCAAATGTAAATTAGTGTGGTGCTGAAACATCCCTAATTTGTCCACGTGCAGAGCTTATGTTCCCTCCCCCCACGTGCGACTACGTTGCCAAGTTTACTTTCCCTGGCTAGCCTAGCTCACGCGAAAATGGCTAACGTAACAGGAAAAATAATGGTTTTGATGGTGGAAAACACCATTGTGGAAACAGGTGCTACACCAATGAAATCCCAGGTTTGGAAGGATTTTGGAGTCATTGTGGACAACAACCCAGTAGAATGATATACATTTACATTTGAGTCATTTAGCAGACGCTCTTATCCAGAGCGACTTACAATTAGGGTTAAGTGCCTTGCTCAAGGGCACATCGAAAGATTTTTCACCTAGTCGGCTCGGGGATTAGAACCAGCGACCTTTCGGTTACTGGCACACGCTCTTAACCACTAAGCTACCTGCCGCCCATATACAGCCTGCAAAAAGTGCAAGCAGGTATTTGTTTAAGATAATTCAGTTAATTATCAGTTAATTATTACGTTAATTCAGGCTTTCGTTCATTTAGACCATACGCAGGCCATATAAAGTTAAAACCTGTGCTGCTGGTAAAAGTTTGAGTAACCTAGAGCCTACTAAATAAATGTAGGCTAGTTTTAAAGCCTATAGCCTATTCGATTATGGGAATTGTTTATTTAACCAATTTAATCCCATGGTGTGTATATATATATATATATATATATATATATATATATATATATATATATATATATATATATACTGCTCAAAAAAATTAAGGGAACACTTAAACAACATAATGTAACTCCAAGTCAATCACACTTCTGTGAAATCAAACTGTCCACTTAGGAAGCAACACTGATTGACAATAAATGTCACATGCTGTTGTGCAAATGGAATAGACAACAGGTGGAAATTATAGGCAATTAGCAAGACACTCCCAATAAAGGACTGGTTTTGCAGGTGGTGACCACAGACCACTTCTCAGTTCCTATGCTTCCTGGCTGATGTTTTGGTCACAATGCTGGCGGTGCTTTCACTCTAGTGGTAGCATGAGACGGAGTCTACAACCCACACAAGTGGCTCAGGTAGTGCAGCTCATCCAGGATGGCACATCAATGCGAGCTGTGGCAAGAAGGTTTGCTGTGTCTGTCAGCGTAGTGTCCAGAGCATGGAGGCGCTACCAGGAGACAGGCCAGTACATCAGGATACGTGGAGGAGGCCGTAGGAGGGCAACAACCCAGCAGCAGGCCACAAATGTGCATGTGTCTGCTCAAACGGTCAGAAACAGACTCCATGAGGGTGGTATGAGGGCCCGACGTCCACAGGTGGGGGTTGTGCTTACAGCCCAACACCGTGCAGGACGTTTGGCATTTGACAGAGAACACCAAGATTGGCAAATTCGCCACTGGCGCCCTGTGCTCTTCACAGATGAAAGCAGGTTCACACTGAGCACATGTGACAGACGTGACAGAGTCTGGAGACGCCGTGGAGAACGTTCTGCTGCCTTCAACATCCTCCAGCATGACCGGTAAGGCGGTGGGTCAGTCATGGTGTGGGGTGGCATTTCTTTGGGGGGCCGCACAGCCCTCCATGTGCTCGCCAGAGGTAGCCTGACTGCCATTAGGTACCGAGATGAGATCCTCAGACCCCTTGTGAGACCATATGCTGGTGCGGTTGGCCCTGGGTTCCTCCTAATGCAAGACAATGCTAGACCTCATGTGGCTGGAGTGTGTCAGCAGTTCCTGCAAGAGGAAGGCATTGATGCTATGGACTGCCCCCCCCCCGTTCCCCAGACCTGAATCCAATTGAGCACATCTGGGACATCATGTCTCGCTCCATCCACCAACGCCACGTTGCACCACAGACTGTCCAGGAGTTGGCGGATGCTTTAGTCCAGGTCTGGGAGGAGATCCCTCAGGAGACCATCCGCCACCTCATCAGGAGCATGCCCAGGCATTGTAGGGAGGTCATACAGGCACGTGGAGGCCACACACACTACTGAGCCTCATTTTGACTTGTTTTAAGGACATTACATCAAAGTTGGATCAGCCTGTAGTGTGGTTTTCCACTTTAATTTTGAGGGTGACTCCAAATCCAGAACTCCATGGGTTGATACATTTGATTTCCATTGATAATTTTTGTGTGATTTTGTTGTCAGCACATTCAACTATGTAAAGAAAAAAGTATTTAATAAGATTATTTCATTCATTCAGATCTAGGATGTGTTATTTTAGTGTTCCCTTTATTTTTTTGAGCAGTGTATATAGTGAAAGTAAAACAATTTGTACTTTACAGGCTCTAGAGAAGTAACATTTGTACTTCTAATCAAATGTTTCATATATTATGCATTATCAAGGTGTCTAGTATCATTTAGAGAAGTTTCATATGATTTCTCACAATGGTCACAAGACCACAAGCATATTTCTCCAAGGTGTACTTTTACAGACAAATTTGGCACCAGAACTCAAATACATTGTTGACATTTTAAAAATATTTTATTTGTAAATATAATATTTAAAAGGTCTAGTTTACATACTGTATGTGCCTTAATTTTCAATACATTGAATTCATGATGCTCGTGATTATTGAAAATATCTCAGCGGTCACATTTGTGACCAATGGGAAAATACAGTGGCTCTAATTTATTACACAAAAGTATGTGGACCTTCAAATTAGTGGATTCGGCTATTTCAGACACACCCGTTGCTGACAGGTGTATAAAATCGAGCAAACAGCCATGCAATCTCCATAGACAAATATTGGCAGTAGAATGGCCTTACTGAAGAGCTCAGTGACGTTCAACGTGGCACCTTCATAGGATGCCACCTTTCCAACAAGTCAGTTCGTCAAATTTCTACCCTGCTAGAGCTGCCACGGTCAACTAAAAGTGCTGTTATTGTGAAGTGGAAACGTCTAGGAGCAACAGCGGCTCAGCTGTGAAGTGGTAGGCCATACAAGCTCACAGAACGGGACCGCAGAGTGCTGTAGCACGTAAAAATTGTCTGTCCTCGGTTGTAACACTCACTACCGAGTTCCAAACTGCCTCTGGAAGCAACGTCAGCCCAATAACTGTTGGTTGGGAGCTTCATGAAATTAGTTTCCATGGCCGAGCAGCCGCACACAAGCCTAAGATCACCATGTGCAATGCCAAGCGTCACCTGGAGTGGTGTAAAGCTCGCAGCCATTGGACTCTGGAAAAGTGGAAACGCATTTTCTGGAGTGATGAATCACGCTTCACCATCTGGCAGTCAGACGGACGAATCTGGGTTTGGCGGATGCCAGGAGAACGCTACCTGCATCAACACCCGAAGTGAAGGGAAATCTTAATGCTACAACATACAATGACATTCTAGATGATTCTGTGCTTCCAACTTTGTGGCAACAGTTTGGGGAAGGCCCTTTCCTGTTGCAGCATAGCAATGCCCCCGTGCACAAAGAGCGGTCCATACAGAAATGGTTTGTCGAGATTGGTGTGGAAGAACTTCACTGACCTGCACAGAGCCCTGACCTCAACCCCATCGAACACCTTTGGGATGAATTGGAACACCGACTGCGAGCCAGGTCTAATCGCCCAACATCAGTGCCCGACCTTACTAATGTTCTTGTGGCTGAATGGAAGCAAGTCCACGCAGCAATGTTCCAACATCTAGTGGAAAGCCTCCCCAGTAGAGTGGAGGCTGTTATAGCAGCAAAGGAGGGACCAACTCCATATTAATGGCCATGATTTTGGAATGAGATGTTTGACGAGCAGGTGTCCACATACTTCTGGTCATGTCGTTTATTTAATCACAGATTATTTCTTTTTTCAGTAGATTGAAGTTGCAAGAAACAGCACGCCTTTTTTTGCAACTTTTTCAAATCAGAGTCGCACACCTCATGTAGGCTAGCCCATAGGCCTTGTTTTGAGAAGTGGCCAAATAACTTCTTAAAATTAAGCACATTAATCCGTTTTACAATGGGTGTAGAGTCTAAATGGCATACATACGCAGCACGTGAGTTTCAAGTTTGGGGAAGATAATTTTCACCATAAAAATGCACCTTTATAAAAAGCTTTTAATGGATAATCGCATTTGCGGTCACTTTTGAGAATGGTCACTTTTGAGAATGGTGTTTTCCCGCTAATTGATTGCATTTTGGAACATTTGCGCTTATACCCTACTGCCGTGTGCACATTGCTGCGCTCATAATGTGAAGAAATATCCTAATAGTTTATCAACATTTTAAGCTAAACGTTCTGATCTGTTGCGTCAGCCTCATTGTTAAAAATAAAATAAAAAGTGATGCTAGTGGCTGTATTAATTTGGGATCTATCACATCCCACAACTGTCCCAGACTGTTTGGAAAATGTATTTCTCGCACAGAATAGAATAGCTCAACTTTTGTACTATAGGGGATAGTAGATTGACATAGGCTAGTGTTTTTTCTGTTAGTTAGGCCTACTCATCTTGTTGGCTGACGAAAAGTAAATGTGGACAGTTCTTCCAACATCTTCATTATGCTCCTCGGAATTCGATAAGGACGCGTGTAGTTGCATCCCCGATGTGTCTGTCTTCACTTGTAACCTGTGATAAGGACCCGATCACGTGACAGGCATTGGCTAATAAGAATTGAGATATCTGAGAGAGCCATGTAAGTGAGAGGTGCTTCAGAGCACGAAGCCAGGAGAAGGGAATTATAATTATCATGTTCAGCCCAAGGGCACATCGGCCACTGGCTGCAAAAGGCATGGATTTTTTTAGGGTGCATTATGGCCAAACAAAGGGGATGCCGCCGGGAGGCATTATCAAGTGCATTATCAAGTCCTTGTCAAATTGTGAATGAGAGACTGATGAAGTGTGTGCAGCCTGCACAATAAACAAAGCAGAGCTCATGCCTTTCATGCAACTTTTTTTAAATCATAATTAGTCGCATCATGCAGCCTTATTAGAATGTATTAAAAATCAAAATACAGTGGGGAAAAAAAGTATTTAGTCAGCCACCAATTGTGCAAGTTCTCCCACTTAAAAAGGTGAGAGAGGCCTGTAATTTTCATCATATGTACACGTCAACTATGACAGACAAATTGAGAAGAAAAAATCCAGAAAATCACATTGTAGGATTTTTTATGAATTTATTTGCAAATTATGGTGGAAAATAAGTATTTGGTCACCTACAAACAAGCAAGATTTCTGGCTCTCACAGACCTGTAACTTCTTCTTTAAGAGGCTCCTCTGTCCTCCACTCGTTACCTGTATTAATGGCACCTGTTTGAACTTGTTATCAGTATAAAAGACACCTGTCCACAACCTCAAACAGTCACACTCCAAACTCCACTATGGCCAAGACCAAAGAGCTGTCAAAGGACACCAGAAACAACATTGTAGACCTGCACCAGGCTGGGAAGACTGAATCTGCAATAGGTAAGCAGCTTAGTTTGAAGAAATCAACTGTGGGAGCAATTATTAGGAAATGGAAGACATACAAGACCACTGATAATCTCCCTCGATCTGGGGCTCCACGCAAGATCTCACCCCGTGGGGTCAAAATGATCACAAGAACGGTGAGCAAAAATCCCAGAACCACACGGGGGACCTAGTGAATGACCTGCAGAGAGCTGGGACCAAAGTAACAAAGCCTACCATCAGTAACACACTACGCCGCCAGGGATTCAAATCCTGCAGTGCAAGACGTTTCCCCCTGCTTAAGCCAGTACATGTCCAGGCCCGTCTGAAGTTTGCTAGAGTGCATTTGGATGATCCAGAAGAGGATTGGGAGAATGTCATATGGTCAGATGAAACCAAAATAGAACTTTTTGGTAAAAACTCAACTCGTCGTGTTTGGAGGACAAAGAATGCTGAGTTGCATCCAAAGAACACCATACCTACTGTGAAGCATGGGGGTGGAAACAGCATGCTTTGGGGCTGTTTTTCTGCAAAGGGACCAGGACGACTGATCCGTGTAAAGCAGGGTTCTTCAATCCTGGTCCTGGAGGGCCGAAACACTTCTGTTTTTTATTTCTACCTGGTAGTTAATTGCACTCACCTGGTTTTCCCAGGTCTGAATTAGCCCCTGATTAGAAGGAGAGGATGAAAAACAGAGGTGTTTCGGCCCTCCAGGACCAGGATTGAAGAACCCTGGTGTAAAGGAAAGAATGAATGGGGCCATGTATCGTGAGATTTTGAGTGAAAACCTCCTTCCATCAGCAAGGGCATTGAAGATGAAACGTGGCTGGGTCTTTCAGCATGACAATGATCCCAAACACACCGCCCGGGCAACGAAGGAGTGGCTTCGTAAGAAGCATTTCAAGGTCCTGGAGTGGCCTAGCCAGTCTCCAGATCTCAACCCCATAGAAAATCTTTGGAGGGAGTTGAAAGTCCGTGTTGCCCAGCGACAGCCCCAAAACATCACTGCTCTAGAGGAGATCTGCATGGAGGAATGGGCCAAAATACCAGCAACAGTGTGTGAAAACTTTGTGAAGACTTACAGAAAACGTTTGACCTGTGTCATTGCCAACAAAAGGTTTATAACAAAGTATTGAGAAACTTTTGTTATTGACCAAATACTTATTTTCCACCATAATTTGCAAATAAATTCATTAAAAATCCTACAATGTGATTTTCTGGATTATTTTTTCTCATTTGTCCGTCATAGTTGACGTGTACCTATGATACAAATTACAGGCCTCTCTCATCTTTTTAAGTGGGAGAACTTGCACAATTGGTGGCTGACTAAAAACTTTTTTCCCCCACTGTATATAGCCCAACGTTTGTATCACAACTAAAGTTACATAAATACCTCTAAACTAAGCATATAGGAGGACCTGTTCCTTTAACTGCTCAACACAAAATAGCCGCATATGCGCACTCCCTCAAATAGTTTGTAGAAAATATCCTTTCTATTTTATTCAGCTATGTTCAATTGTATTCTTCATACTATAAAATAATATAAAATAATGCCACGGAATTCTAAGCAAATCTTGTCTGCTAAATGAATTAGTGTAGCCCACAGCCATATTGCATAGCCAGAACAGGGCAACTCAGCGTATGCTATTCAGTTCATCAGAAATAGACTACATTTTCTTCATATCATGTTTCTTACGACCTGTCTAAAATAAATAATGGATTTATTGTGATGGTGTAGGCTATATTACATGGATTTATTGGACTAAAATGTAGATGTTCCAAAAGGTCTGCATCAGTGGCTTGTAGGCTATGGGTGGAAGCCAGGAGATGCTAAATGTGTATATGTTAATTAACAGTAAATCACAGTGAGACCGGTAGTTATTTGCTTGACAAACACCGGTTGACAAAATGTAATGACCGCCACAGCCCTAGTACCAATAATTTATTCTAATACACCAGATGTATGTCCTTGAACCGATTTATTTAAAATCGCACACAGAAGAAGTTATAAGGATATTTAGTTGCTAATGGCAGCCTACAGTACCCCGGTCGGCCTTCAACTTCAGTTACTCATTGAGAAGGGGCAGCACTGAGCTAGCCTGCAACGTCACTTCCTGGAGTAGCTCAAACTGCCCATGTTATGTCTCCATGAGACGCCATCTTAACCGACTTCATTTGGCTTCAATGTGCTATTGAGTCTTCACATAGGAATGAATGGTGTCCCGTGATCGATGGCTTTGTACATTCATATATACAGCCATTGCCAGGTTCTTATGGGTATTTCGGCTGATATACAGGTGTAGACCTGGTTTATATTAGCATTGGGACTCAGTCAAAGGTGTAGACCTGGTTTGTAGGACTACTGGAGCTGAGGTGCAGCGGTAGACCTGGTTAAAGGCCCAATGCAGCCATTTTTATCTCAATATCAAATAATTTCTGGGTAACAATTAAGTACCTTACTGTGATTGTTTTAAATTAAAATGGTCAAAAATTAACAAAATACCTTCTTAGCAAGACTAATTTCTCAAACAAGAATTTTGCTAGGACTGTCTGGGAGTGGTCTGAGTGGGGAGGGGAAAACTAGCTGTTATTGGCAGAGAGGTTTGGAACTCTTTCTTATTGTCTATTAACTAATTTACCTCCTGGTGATGTCACCAGGCAGGCCAAAACTCCATCCCACCATAGGCTGAAATGTCAGGCAGGCTTTTCAAACAGCTCTTACACTAAAGGGGCATTATCGTAATTTTTGAAATTTCACAGTATTATTCCAACATTATAGTGTGGAAATAAATATAAAACACAGGAAAATCACGTTTTTGACTGCACTGGGCCTTTAACAGTTTGAGTTTTTGGCACATTCAGTATTTAGACCTGGCTTAGTTGACTAATTGGGTTCAAGCACAGGTGCATACTTCGTAGGTATGTCAATTGGAGCTGAAATACTGGTGTAGACCTGGTTTGTATGAATATTGGGGCTGAAATGCAGAATAACACCTATTTTTATGACAATTAGGGTTGACATGTAGCATACAGTGCCTTCGAAAAGTATTCAGACCCCTTGACTTTTTCCACATTTTGTTACTTATTCTACATACCACATACGCCTTATTCTAAAAATGAATCAATTGTTTTTTTCCCTCATCAATCTACACACAAAGTACTCAGTACATTGTTGAAGCACCTTTGGCAGTGATTACAGCCTTCTTGGGTATGATGCTACAAGCTTGGCACACCTGTATTTGGGGAGTTTCTCCCATTCTTCTCTGCAGATCCTCTCAAGCTCTGTCAGGTTGGATGTGGAGCGTCGCTGCACAGCTATTTCCAGGTCTCTCCAGAGATGTTCCATCGGGTTCAAGTCCGGGCTCTGGCTGGGCCACTCAAGGACATTCAGAGACTTGTCCTGAAACCACTCATGCGTTGTCTTGGCTGTGTGCTTAGGGTCATTGTCCTGTTGGAAGGTGAACCTTCGCCCCAGTCTGAGGTCCAGAGCGCTCTGGAGCAGGTTTTCATCAAGGATCTCTCTGTACTTTGCTCCGTTCATCTTTCCCTCGATCCTGACTAGTCTCCCAGTCCCTGCCGCTGAAAAACATCCCCACAGCATGATGCTGCCACCACCATGCTTCACCGTAGGGATGGTGCCAGGTTTCCTCCAGACGTGACGTTTGGCATTCAGGCCAAAGAGTTCAATCTTGGTTTCATCAGACCAGGGAATCTTGTTTCTCATAGTATGAGAGTCTTTAGGTGCCTTTTGGCAAACTCCAAGCGGGCTGTCATGTGCCTTTTACTGAGGAATGGCTTCCGTCTGGCCACTCTACCATAAAGGCCTGATTGGTGGAGTGCTGAGAGATGGTTGTCCTTCTGGAAGGTTCTCCCATCTCCACAGAGGAACTCTTGAGCTCTGTCAGAGTGACCATCGGGTTCTTGGTCACCTCCCTCACCAAGGCCCTTCTCCCCCGATGGCTCAGTTTGGCCGGGCGGCCAGCTCTAGGAAGAGTCTTGGTGGTTCCAAACTTATTACATTTAAGAATGATGGAGGCCACTGTGTTCTTGGGGACCTTCAATGCTGCAGAAATTTTTTGGTACCCTTCCCCAGATCTGTGCCTAGACACCATCCTGTCTCGGAGCTCTACGGACAATTCCTTCGACCTCATGGCTTGGTTTTTGCTCTGACATGCTCTGTCAACTGTGGGACCGGATATAGACAGGTGTGTGCCTTTCCAAATTTACCACAGGTGGACTCCAATCAAGTTGTAGAAACATCTCAAGGATGATAAATGGAAACAGAATGCACCTGAGCTCAATTTCGAGTCTCATAGCAAAGGGTCTGAATACATATGTAAATAAGGTATTTAAAAAAATTTTTTTTTATAAATTTGCTAACATTTCTAAAACCTGTTTTCACTTTGTCATTATGGGGTATACTTTCCGAATACAGTGTAAGACCTTTTTGTATTTTATTTACATCAATATTGGGTTAGATATTGGGTGTACACCTGGTCTGTAAGAATATTGGGGCTAAAGTTACTCTTAGAAAAAAGGGTTCCAAAAGGGTTCTTCGGCTACATTTCTCCAGGCCCATCCCTCAGCTTTATACATAAACAGAGGCAGGGTGAGCTGCTTTGTTATTCTAGCTTTAAGTTTCAATTAAACTATTTGATTATCTAAACAATATTTAATGTAAAGGTCTTGTTTTGTTATGTCGGCTATAGGCTTTCATTAGGTAAGAAAGCTAATTAGCAGGCTCTTTTTCAAAGCAATTTTAATTGTCAATATGCCGCTTCGCGTTGTGAAAATAAGAAGATATCGTTCATAATTCATGGCATGGATTCCTTTTATCCAAATTTTAAATAGACATGCAGACAAATTATACTGAACAAAAATATAAACGCAACATGTAAAGTGTTGGGCCCATGTTTCATGAGCTGAAATAAAAGATCCTAGAAATGTTCCATATGCAAAAAAAGCTTATTTCTCTCATATTTTGTTAACAAATTTGTTTACATCCCTGTTAGTGAGCATTTCTCCTTTGCCAAGATACATAATCCATCCACCTAACAGGTGTGGCATATCAAGAAGTAGATTAAACAGCATGATCCTTACACAGGTGCACCTTATATAAAAGGCCACTCTAAAATGTACAGTTTTGTCACACAACACAATGCCACAGATGTCGCCAGTTGAGAGAGCGTGCAATTGGCATGCTGGCTGCAGTAATGTCCACCAGAGCTGTTGTCAGAGAATTGAATATTCATTTCTCTACCATAAGCCACATCCAACGTTGTGGCTAGAGATTTTGGCAGTACGTCCCACCGGCCTCACAACCGCAGACCACGTGTAACCACACCAGCCCAGGACCTCCACATTCGGCTTCTTCAACTGCGGGATCGTCTGAGACCAGCCACCTGGACAGCTGATGAAACTGTGGGTTTGCACAACCGAAGAATTTCTGCACAAACTTTCAGAAACCGTCTCAGGGAAGCTCATCTGTGAGCCAGGGTCTTGACCTGACTGCAGTTAGGCGTTGTAACCGACTTCCAACTGTACCGGTCAGATGGCAGACAGCGTGTATGGCGTCGTGGGAGTGAGCAGTTTGCTGATGTCAAAGTTGTGAACAGAGTGCCCCATGGTAGTGGTGGGGTTATGGTATGGACAGGCTCAAGCTACGGAAAATAAACACAATTGCATTTTATTGATGGAAATTTGACTACACAGAGATACCGTGACGAGATCCTGTGACCTCATGTTTTAGCATGATAATGCACGTCCCCATGTCGCAAGGATCTGTACACAATTCCTGGAAGCTGAAAATGTCCCAGTTCTTCCATGGCCTGCATACTCACCCATTGAGCATGTTTGGGATGCTCTGGATCGACGTGTACGACACTGTGTTCCAGTTCCCGCCAATATCCAGCAACTTCGTACAGCCATTGAAGAGGAGTGGGACAACATTCCACAGGCCACAATCAACAGCCTGATCAACGCTATGCGAAGGAGATTTGTTGCGCTGCATGAGGCAAATGGTGGTCACACCAGATACTGACTGGTTTTCTGATCCACGCTCCTACCTAATTTTTAAGGTGTCTGTGATCAACAAATGCATATCTGAATTCCCAGTCATGTGAAATCCATAGATTAGGGCCTAATTAATGTATTTTAATTGACTGATTTCCTTAGATGAACTGTAACTCAATAAAATATTTGCAATTGTTGCATGTTGCGTTTGTAACTCAATAAAATATTTGCAATTGTTGCATGTTGCGTTTGTAACTCAATAAAATATTTGAAATTGTTGCATGTTGCGTTTGTATTTTTGTTCAGTGTAATTAATACAGGGAAGGGGAATAGCCTGATAGCCTACTGCTCTGGAGTCATAAAAACAATGAATGTATGTTATTTGGCAGGTCACAGATCAGCTCTCGGAACAATTCTATGCAGGTGGGTCAGGTTGTGGAGAAAACTCTGTCCTGATATTAGGTGGGGCTCGGAATTGATGTGGCCGGCATTGGGCGGGTGCGACTCCAAAAAACGGACCCGTGCAGGTGTGCTCATTGTTTCCACTCAGGCCATTACAGCAGTGGTTTGTACTGCACTTTAGAAACAGTGTGAAGGAGATGACGTAGTAATTCTCCATTGAAGAGGAGAACAAATACATTATTCTCCATTGTGAAATAGAATATAGGTAATACTGAAAGTACAGTAGCCTTTCAATGTCAGTAATTTAGAGCAAATGACAGTTTGGTGAAATAAATAATACATTCTGTCTGTATGAGGCGGTTTACAATAATCACAGACTCCATGATGCATGTTTTCATAAACGCTGTGTATAATAACCCTTTAATAATTGTGTGACGCATTTTCATTAATTCCCCTTCGCTCTATGCTGCTGCTGCTTAGGAGGGAGAATCCTTTCTTGCATTCTGCCTGCAATTGTAAAATCCTCCTTCTTCGCTTCACTGCAACCCCCCTGTATGGCTGGCTGTCTTTCTGTCACCTTGGATGACTCAGCACTTTCTCCGATTTATTTCTCAGGGTCTTTGAGGAGATGGCTGCGGGTGGGTTTCATACAATGGTATAACCCACCTAGGTCTGGAGATGTATGAATCCACCAGTCAGCCTCCACTGACTCACCCTCTGAGAGATGGCAGGTCTGTAATGACGCTGGGAGGTTTTTCTCCCCTGAATCAATCAGGCAGCACATTCTACCCAATAGAGTGAATGAAATTACCTTGGAGGTGATAGGTACTGCATGCTTTGTATTGGATGGTTTATTGCTTTATTGTAGCTGGAAACACGGTAGGCTTGTACTGTTGTAGAAACATGCAGGACTAACTCAATATCACATGATGTCTTCCTGAGAATATAAACTCTGTATAAACTACAAACATTTGTATAGGGTAGAATGCATAGGCTACATAGAAAGAGGTTTTACTGGACACTTCATATGCTGTAATCAGTAGCTACAGTTTTATATAGAGTAGGCTACACTGACAGGCATTTTCCGGTGCTCTTTGTCAACTGCTCTTTGCACTTTGCATGTTCAGAGATAACCTTACCTTTCAGCTGTACCGGGGTACAGTTAGCTTGATGTTTGATATTAGTTTGTTTGACATTCATGTCAAGTAATGTTGATAACTCTCCCTCCCTCCCGCTCTCTCTCTTTTGTTACTTTCAAGCAGGCCTTTACTTCTAAAACATGTGGGTTAAATTACATTACATTTTTGTGTCGACTATGGGACTTATTGAATCTTAATGAAAGAAACCAAATGTATTTTGACAAGTTCAAGCAGTAGGCCTAGTACACAGTCTATCCCTATCCTATAAGGTACACATTTCCACTGGAATAGCTTTCAGGCACATGATCCTATTAATATGTGTCCAGTCAACAAAGAAAAGGCTGATAACAGTGATGTGGACAAATTATGATAGTCTACTACTGGAGACATCACTTACTAAATAAAATAAATAAATAAATACTCTAGGTATGTAGCATTTCAATGTTTTTGTTTGTTCTACATGATCCTATAAAATACTAGATACAATAAACTATTGAACTGCAACATCTGTAGCTGATTATTGTTGCAATGTTAGTCTATGCAGTGAGTGGACATTGAGGGATTCTCACTGTTTTAAAGTAACCACACAATAGGTTGCTACAGCATCATCATCAGTTAATGCAGCAGCAGGCTGTGCAGTCTGGTCTCATAGACTAGATGTAATATAGTAAATGTCAAATCGGGGACACCGTTTGAAACGGTTACATAAGACAGAAGGTTACTTAAGGCAAAAACAAAAATAGGGTGGTTGGCCGGTGTGAACGGGTAGGTTTTTAACTCTAATGTCTAGCAACCCAAAGGTTGCGTGTTCAAATCTAATTACAGACAACATTAGCATTTGAGCTAATTAGCAACTTTGCAACTACTTACTACGTGTAGCTACTTTGCAACTACTTAGCATGTTAGCTAACGCTTCCCCTAACCTTAACCCTTTAACCTATCACCTAACCCCTAGCATAGCTAACGCTAGCCACCTAGCTAAAGTTAGTGTTAGCCACCTAGCTAATGTTAGCCACAACAAATTGGAATTCGTAACATATCATACCAAATTGTATTTGTCACATGCGCCAAATACAACAGGTGTAGACCATACAGTGAAATGCTTACTTACAAGCCCTTAACCAACAATGCAGTTTTAAGAACAATAAGTGTAAAGTAAAAAATAGATAAGTAAAAAAATATAAAACAAATAATTAAAGAGCAGAAGTAAAATAACAGTAGTGAGGCTATATGGGGCGGCAGGTAGCTTAGTGGTTAAGAGCGTTAGCGTTGTGCCAGTAACCGAAAGGTCGCTGGTTCTAATCCCTGGATGGCAGGAAGCTTGCCCCAGTGATGTACTGGGCCGTACGCACTACCCTCTGTAGTGTCTTGCGGTCGGAGGCCGAGCAGTTGCCATACCAGGCAGTGATGCAACCAGTCAGGATGCTCTCGATGGTGCAGCTGTAGAATATTTTGAGGATCTGAGGACCCATGCCAAATCTTTTCAGTCTCCTGAGGGGGAATAGGCTTTGTCGTGCCCTCTTCACGACTGTCTTGGTGTGTTTGGACCATGATAGTTGGTGATGTGGACACCAAGGAACTTGAAGCTCTCAACCTGATCCACTACAGCCCTGTCGATGTGAATGGGGTCGTGCTCAGTCCTCCTCCAGGTGGTAAGGGTAGGTAACAACACATCCGCCACGCTGATCCTCAACATGGGGGCCCCTCAGGGGTGTGTGCTCAGTCCCCTCCTGTACTCCCTGTTCACTCAGGACTGCATGGCCAGGCACGACTCCAACACCATCATTAAGTTTGCCGATGACACAACAGTGGTAGGCCTGATCACTGACAACGACGAGAAAGCCTATAAGGAGGAGGTCAGAGACCTGGCCGTGTGGTGCCAGGACAGCAACCTCTCCCTCAACGTGATCAAGACAAAGGAGATGATTGTGGACTACAGGAAAAAGAAGAGGACCGAGCACGCCCCCATTCTCATCGACCGAGCTGTAGTTGAGCAGGTTGAGAGCTTCAAGTTCCTTGGTGTCCAACAAACTAACATGGTCCAAACACACCAAGACAGTCGTGAAGAGGGCACGACAAAACCTATTCCCCCTAAGGAGACTGAAAGGATTTGGCATGGGGTCCTCAGATCCTCAAAAGGTTCTACAGCTGCACCACCGAGAGCATCCTGACTGGTTGCATCACTGCCTGGTATGGCAACTGCTCTGCCTCCGACCGCAAGACACTACAGAGGGTAGTGCGTACGGCCCAGTACATCACTGGGGCCAAGCTTCCTGCCATCCAGGACCTCTATACCAGGCGGTGTCAGAGGAAGGCCCTAAAAATTGTCAAAGACTCCAGCCACCCTAGTCTTAGACTGTTTTTTCTGCTACCACACAGCAAGCGGTACCGGAGCGCCAAGTCTAGGTCCAAGAGGCTCCTAAACAGCTTCCACACCCAAGCCATAAGACTCCTGATCATTCAATCAAATGGCTACCCAGACTATTTGCATTGTCCCCCCCCTCCTTAAGCTGCTGCTACTCTCTGTTTATTATCTATGCATAGTCACTTTAATAATTCTACCCACATGTACATATTACCTCAATTACCTCGACTAACCTGTGCCCCCGCACATTGACTCGGTACCGGTACCCCCTGTATATAGCCTCGTTATTGTTATTTTACTGCTGCTCTTTAATTATTTGTTTCTTTTATTTCTTATTTTTTTACGTATTCTTTCTTAAAACTGCATTGTTGGTTAAGGGCTTGTAAGTAAGCATTTCACTGTCTACACCGGTTGTATTCGGCGCATGTGACAAATACAATTTGATTTGAATTGGTTAGGAGCCCGTAAAACTGAAGCCATCTCCTCCGGCGCCATTATATGTAATTTGTAAAATATCATACGAATTGTAATTTGTAACATATCATTCGAAATGAATGATAGACATCCAGAAATTAATACATACCATACAAAACGTAACATTTTCCCACTAATTTGAATGTCCCGGATTTACTTTACTATGTTACGTCTATCCCTGAGTACAGGTTGCAGATGTGCTCTTCGGTGAATTTGCAATAGCAGCACCGAGGCCATATTCGCCATAGAACGCTACTGCGTCCTCTACTGCAAAACGAAACTGTTTATTGTCAACAGTGCAATTTATCCTTGGCCTACAACATTCAATCTGATAGTTGCATCTTAATGTTTTGGAATTTTTGTAAATCCCTATGAATGAAATGTCGAGAAACCACTCACTCTGCGTATCCCGTCCGCCAGGGAAGCCTGCTGTCCCTCTTCAACGTCAGCACAGGTCGAGAAGCATGTTCTGTCGAGTATTGAAGAACCTCTGGTGTAAGATCCAGAAACTCGGGTCGACCGTAGGGAAACCGTGGAGGCAGACCGTCCTGGTGACAGTTCTGGTGGTGAACGTTTCCGGATCCGTGGTGCTGGTGATGACCGTGGGGCATCATTCCACCCACCAGCGTGGACATCGCATTTTTGACTTTGCTTATCATTGCGGTAGAAATAATAAACCGATACAGAAATGAATGAAAAACCTAATACTAGTACCGTAGTGGGAAAAAAAATACAACAACGATGAACAGCATTTCAGGAAGCAATCGGTCCCAGACCCATGTGACGTTTGATAGACACTGTTTTCCTCATTGAAAATATAGCCTGCCCCTTCCCCACTCAGTGCGTATACTAATCTCAGAAGGCAGGGGTTTAGTGAACGCTGCTGGGAGGGGGGAGGGGAGGGGGGAGACGCACTGCAAATTTCGCGCCAGTCTGGACTGGGCACAAAATAACCATTCCATGTCACAATGAAGATCAGATCACTCTTGAGCAGTGCTGTGGTCCATTTATCAGTGTCGTGTATTCATGGCTGCCAAGGGAAGCCAGGCTTCCCAAAAAAATTGGCCAACAATTATAATAAAAAAACATAAAAAATAATGTATCTTTCCTCTCTCATACATTTCCTTCAATTCGCAAGCGGCTGGTTGTATCTCATGTCTCTGTATGTGTAGCGTATCTATCTGAGAGTGTCTGGACAGAAAGAGTATGACATTGTTGCTTCCCATAGCTTTGAATACAAGGGAAGCCAGCGAGCATTTGGCCACCCTTGATAAAAAAATAAAAAAAAATAATAGCCAATCAGCATTGAGCTAAACTGAGTGAGCTCAACTGTGAATGGTCCTGGCTCACCAAAAAAGTGTCAAGGGAAGCCAGTTTGGATTTGGCTTCACATCAATCACATCACAAGCCAAACGTAATTATTGACAGAAAAAAACTTGAATTGTTGCATCTCATTGTGTTGTTGTCTTCCGGTGGCTAGCTAGTTTGCTAAAATCGTTCCTTTCCTAAATTAGCCATGGATGGAGATAATGATTTGGACATTTACTTAATTCTCCGTACTGACCAATGATTATAACGTTGATTCTGATCCAACCATAAATTCATACATTGTGCCCCTGGCCTTAGAGGATGGATTTCAACATGTAGCTAAATGCATGCTAATGTTAACTAGCTGGCCTGGCGTATTGTTGCCCATGAAAGGAAGTGTGTGTGTGTGTGTGTGTGTGTGTGTGTGTGTGTGTGTGTGTGTGTGTGTGTGTGTGTGCGCGTGTGTGTGCGTGCACACAGAAATCAGTACCATGGACAGCCACATCATATCTAGCTTATGTTGATGTTCCCATTGGGGCTCCGCTTCTCAAGAGATGGGGAATAGTATTGCCTCCCTGTATTTAGGTATAGGCCAAGCCTACTACTGTCTCTGCAAAGAGGTCTGGACCTTTATGGCACAGGACAGGTAGCTTGTGCATTTGCCCTCTAATTGCAAAGTTTCTGGTCCAAGTACGAGAGTAGAAAGCCCCAACATTGCTACACTACTACAAGGAGTTTATTATGATGGACTGCCAATTCCACCACAGTCTTGATCTTTTTCAAGGTCTAGGATGATGCATTTTTCTAGGTCAGAAAAACATCATCCACAAAACTTGTATTATGCTCATTTAAAAGTGGTAGCCTAATCACGGACAGATCTAGTCACATTTTCTCTAAAAGTATGACTGTTGTGGTGCTCTTATTCTGTGTAGTACACTGTAATTACTCTAGGGCATTGTAAAGTAAATATTTCCCCAATAGAGGGAGCCAGAGTATAGGAGATGAGAATCAGTTCGGCTCATCAGCTGATGAACAGATGAAAATGTAACATAATAATTGTTATTTAGCAGACGCTTGTAAACAGACTTGCAGGTACCACATATTTAAATTACGGAGTGGTAGCGGATCCGACTTTTCCTGGACCTTTCTTCCCGACAACTAAAGGTCCTAAAGAGTGGGACGGACGCGGTGCAGGGCAGTTTACCTACGGATCCGCAGTCCCTGCCTTTAAATTAGGCTATGTATGGCCCCTGCATTAATTAAACCCACAACTCTTCTGTAGCAAACACCATGCTCCAATCAACTAGGCCATTGGAGCCAAGTGTGTATGAAGGGATACAAGCCACATTACATGAGTATACAAAAACATTTCTGTTGTTATCGCCTGATGGCCATTTTCATTATGTTGCTGAAAAGGATGTATTCATATAATTGTATTGCATGTTTTTGCTTACCATATCTAATAACTGTGGTTATGTTCCTGTGGTCACTGTTGGTAAATTTGCAATCGCAGGGTAAATGCTGACAACAATGCCAGGAAGCAACACAGGCAAACGATGTCAGAAAATGAAAAAAAATGTAGCCTCTAAGGAAGAGCAATTTTTTAAACTTTTCTATATTTTCTAAGATAGAGTACTCCCAATTTACCGACTGGCTGTGGTTGGCATTGAAGATGTAATCTCAGAGCTGATAAATGGCCCTCTACTTGGCTGTCAGGAGGACTGATCCACTGGGCACGAATGTGTAACCCCAGACCTGAGCTGTATCATTTGGAAACAGGGAGAATGACAGGTGAATTCGTTTTTTTTTTCTCTTTGTGTGGGTGTGTGCTCTGGGAGAGGCAGCTAAGACGGTCAGGTAAAGCCTAGTTGAGATAGACAGGGAGAGAGAGAAGCAGAGAGAGAGAGAGAGAGAGGGGAGGGAGGGAGGGAGAAAGAAAGAGAGGGAGATAGCGAGAGAGAGAGAGAGAGAGAGAGAGAAAGAGAGGGAAGGAGAGAGAGAGGGGGAGGGAGAAAGAAAGAGAGGGAAAGAGCGAGAGAGAGAGAGAGGGAAGGAGAGAGAGAGAGAGAGAGAGAGAGGGTTGTGTGGGAGTGCAGAGTTAAGACAGAGAATTAGATGAGAATGAGTCCTGTGTAAATTATCTGTGGTTCATATTGGATATATTTACAGTACATAATTGAATCATGTGTTGGCTGGTTAAACTGTAAATTAATCATCACATTTGGTATTGAAATATACTCATCCAAAACATCCACATCACTATAGTTATATTAACAGATACAAATGCAGCACTGAGTAGGCTATCAGTTTGTCGATTTTATCTTATAATTTTACTGCAGTCTGATTGGTGGAACTTAGTCTCTGAATTTAGCCTTATTCAATATGACGCACTGGCACAGTGGGTGTTAATAAGTGGGACTAAATACTAGAATGAATTCCACAAACCAGGACATATTGGTTTCATATCCTTACAGCACAAGCCTTTCTGATTGTTTCAACTTTTCATCCTGTATTTAGCATTTCGTTATGTTACCTTTGATAAAAAGTAAAAAGGGTGGACAACTCTTGAAATATGATAGCAGTGAGCCGTATGGTAGTGCTGCCCCTTATATTAGGTTCTATACAACAAATTGCAGCAATATCTTCCATGGTCTTCTATTTTCCATATTCTTGCAGTTGAGAGAATTGCCACTGAGAGCAAAAGTAGTTAGAAAGTGCAAACTACTGTACATTACAATGGTCCTTGATGCAAACCCATCAGTCAAGGCTGCAGTATCTTGATGGAGTAGCTACTTGGAAAGACCTGGCATGAAGACTGTTGTAGCCATAAAGCCGGATGCCTCTCTCTGTCTTTCTTCAGTGTGTCTTCTGTTGTCAAAATGACACAAGAGGAAAACAGGTGTCAGTGAGTCTGCCGACCTGTTGAGTCAAGGGGCATTACCTTACGGATAAACCACATGAAAAGTTCATGTGATAACATTTGAGAGCATGAGCTCGTGAAATGAATGTGAAAAAAATGTGACATGGGGATGCAAAATGTCAACATGTGATAACATGAAACTACACGTGACAACATTTGAGAGCATGTGAAAGTCCAGGTGTCAAATGTCTTGAATATTTTACCTTAAAAGGCATAATTTACATCAATTCAGTTGAAACAGTCATGGTCCCTTGCAGGTTTTGTCTAGTTCCCGGATTGGTTCCTGAGACGTCCCCAAGGACATTTTTAGGACTTTCTATGAACATTGTGTCATGGTCCCCTGGAAGGTATTGTCTAGTTGCTGTCAAAATATGGTAAATCTGCAACAAGTTCTATATTTGTACAGCTAAACTAAAGCGTTAATGTACAGTATACTGCTGTATGGTGATTACTTGGGATTCAACCTCACTTGGGATTTGAACTCACAACCTCTTGGTTGCTAGGCAGCTGAAGTTCCTGCTGTGCCACCAGCTGCGCCACCAGGTCTATGTATAATGGAGATCCTCTATATATTTATTGCCAATAATAGATTTCTGCACTTTGTCTCGAGTTGCAGTAAATATAAAGTAAATATGTAACAACTTGAAGGTGTTAAATCTATAAAATGACAGTATGCTGCTGTATAAATGGGTTTGCTGAAAACTAGCAACAATGACAAGAAGCTGCCATATGGGGAATCGTAGGTGGCTTGTTTCAGCTAGTTTTTTTCTTGTTCTTGATACCATGTTTTGAATTGTTTTGACTGATTTCATGTCAATGCTAATATGGCAAAACTTTGTTAGCTAGCTAACCAACAACTGTAACAATGTTTGTAACTGTAACAATGTTTGTATTTCAGAAACAACAAGAAACAACATTTGGAGACAAAATATACTTTACATGTTGTCAACAATCTAAGCCCCATCTGTTTTGCATGCGTCGGTTTTGTTGCTAAACAACCAACCTGTCTATGCTGATTTCAATTACTGTAAAATATTCAATGATTTTGTACTGTGACCACAAATGTGGCTTAACCGTAAATGCGATTTGAACTCGTAACCTCTTTGTCCGTAGCAACCTGAAATGTCCTGCTAGAGTGCAGCTACACCACCAGGTCTGTGAGCAAAAAAAGTTATGGACACAGACTTATTGGCAAGAATGCATTTCTGCACTTTGCTAAAAGCTGCCCAGTATCAAGTAAATAATTGAACTTGCAACCTCTTGGTTGGGAGAGCATTCAATGTTGCTCCCGTGCCACCAGGTTTGTACTTATTACTTGGAACATATATTAACACATTCTCAAAAAATAAGGGTATGGTTAAGGTACACTAGAGTGTTGTTCCCTAGCTTATAAAAAGGTAAAAGGCACACTTCACAGGTATAATGAACAAAAATATAAACGCAACATGCAACAATTTCAAAGATTTTACTGAGTTACAGTTCATATAAGGAAATCAGTCAATTGAAATTAATTCATTTGGCCCTAATCTATGGATTTCACAGAAACCTTTAAAAAAAGGTAGGGGCGTGGATCAGAAAACCAGTCAGTATCTGGTGTGACCACCATTTGCCTCATGCAGCGCGACACATCTCCTTCGCATAGAGTTGATCAGGCTGTTGATTGTGGTCTGTGTAATGTTGTCCCACTCCTCTTCAATGGCTGTGCGAAGTTGCTGGATATTGGCGGGAACTGGAACACGGTGTCGTACACGTCGATCCAGAGCATCCCAAACATGCACAATGATTGACATGTCTGCTGAGTATGCAGACCATGGAAGAACTCAGACATTTACAGCTTCCAGGAATTGTGTACAGATCCTTGCGACATGGGGCCGTGCATTATCATGCTGAAACATGAGGTGATGGTAGCGGATGAATGGCACGACAGTGGGCCTCAGGATCTCGTCACAGTATTTCTGTGCATTTAAATTGCCATCGATAAAATACAATTGCGTTCGTTGTACGTAGCTTATGCCTGCCCATACCATAACCCCACTGCCACCATGGGGCACTCTGTTCACAACGTTGACATCAGCAAACCGCTCGCCCACACGATGCCATACACGTGGTCTGCGGTTGTGAGGCCAATTGGACGTACTGCCAAATTCTCTAAAAAGACGTTGGAGGCGGCTTATGGTAGAGAAATTAGCATTCAATTATCTGGCAACATCTCTGGTGGACATTCCTGCAGTCAGCATGCCAATTGCACGCTCCCTCAAAACTGGAGACATCTGTGGCATTGTGTTGTGTGACAAAACTTCATATTTTAGAGTGGCTTTGGGGCCATATATGAACTCACATGGTACAGTTCGGTACCTTGTAGGGATAATGGGACATTTTTCTACCCAATATTTAGAATATAAGGTACAATCATCACTGCATTTTGATAGGTGGGGTTAATGTACTTGTGGGGTTCTTTAGCATATTTGTGGGCGCGCTCATATATGCGCATTTGTGCCAACCATCAGTGGAAGTGTTGTAGCAGTTGAAGTGTTTGATGGTCATGCCTACGCAAGTTGAGCGGCTGCGCTGCAGATTATTGTTTATTTTCAAGTAACCTAATGGTGACTTAATGCCAGAAGATGCTGTGAATTTGCCATTTCTTAACTGTAAACTACTTGTCAGTAAGTTATTGTTAGAAGTTAGTCACAATAACTTACTGGAAAATCATTGCCAGTAACCTACTGTGCCACCAGTAACTCTTCTGTTGACAACAAACACATCACTTGCTGATTCACAGCATATATAGCAGCGGCAGCCTATCAGAAGATTGCAGGCGTGGCTTATTGGAGGTGTGGCTTTCTGATAGCTCTTTTTGGTTTCGCATGAGAGGGAATGTCATCCCAGTTAATATGCTCTGTTGTCTTATGTTCATAAACATTAAGCTTGTGTACGGTCAGTTCTGCAGCCTTGTTAAAGGCTGACATACGTGCATATGATACAAAAGAGCCATTAAATACACTATATATACAAAAGTATATGTACACCCCTTCAAATTAGTGGATTCGGCTATTTCAGCCACACCCGTTGCTGACAGGTGTATAAAATCGAGCACACAGCCATGCAATCTCCATATACAAACTTTGGCAGTAGAATGGCATTACTGAAGAGCTCAGTGACATCCAACGTGGCACTGTCATAGCATGCCATCTTTCCAACAAGTCCGTTTGTCAAAAATCTGCCCTGCTAGAGCTGCCCCGGTCAACTGTAAGTACTGTTATTGTGAAGTGGAAACGTCTAGGAGCAACAAGGGCTCAGCCGGGAAGTGGTAGGCCAAACAAGCTCAAAGAATGGGACTGCTGAGTGCTGAAGCACGTAAAAATCATCTGTCCTCGGTTGTAACACTCAGTATCGAGTTCCAAACTGCCTCTGGAAGCAACGTCAGCACAAGAAATGTTAGTCGGGAGCATCATGAAATGTATTTCCATGGCCGAGTAATGAATCACGCTTCACCATCTGGCAGTCCGACGGACAAATCTGGGTTTGGCGGATGCCAGGAGAACACTATCTGCCCCAATGCATAATGCCAACTGTAGTTTGGTGGAGGAGGAATAATAGTCTGGAGCTGTTTTTCATGGTTCGGGCTAGGCCCCTTAGTTCCAGTGAAGGGAAATCTTAATGCTACAGCATACAATGACATTCTAGACGATTCTGTGCTTCCAACTTTGTGGCAACAGTTTGGTGAAGGCCCTTTCCTGTTTCAGCATGACAATGCCCCCGTGCACAAAGCGAGGTCCATACAGAAATAGTTTGTCGAGATCGATGTGGAAGAACTTGACTGGCCTGCACAGAGCCCTGACCTCAACTCCATCGAACACCTTTAGGATGAATTGGAACGCCGACTGCGAGCCAGGCCTAATCACCCAACATTAGTGCCCGACCTCACTAATGCTCTTGTGGCTGAATGGAAGCAATTCCCCACAGCAATGTTCCAACATCTAGTGGAAAGCCTTCTCAGAAGAGTTGAGGCTGTTAAAGCAGCAAACGGGGGACCGACTCCATATTAATTACCATGATTTTGGAATTAGATGTTGGATGAGCAGGTGTCCACATACTTTTGGTCACGTAGTGTATTTAATTTATAGCAAGTCACCACGTAAAACTCACTTTCCTACCAGACCATCAGGATTAGCTACTGTAAGTTACTGTGAATTTTGCAATAACCCACTCGGACCTAGTTGATAGTAAGTTATTTAAAATTAAACATGAACTTCCTGTGAACCAGCTGCCATTAAGCTACTGGAAAATTCACAGTAACCTCTTAATAGTGCAGCTCTTGGTTGTTACAAGTTCTTACAAAGATTGTGGAACTGGTACACCATTTCCACTGAAGGTTGGCATTGATGCAACATATTGTAGACCATGCCTCCAAATATGCTAATGAGCCCACGCCAGCACATTGCCCCGACTTACATTTCTTATGCTGTGTTCGTAACCAAGTAAGATGTGGGAATTTACCACATACGACTGGGAAAAATCCACTTGAACGGCCCTCCAACTGGATGGAAACTCGTCTATCATCCTGAGCTCTCACTTGTCCCACATGCTGACCTCTGACGTCATCTACTAAGGAAATTACCTTGATAACAATATTTTCGGCAGTTAAATGCTACAACAAAACATTATTTATAAAAAATATATCTGTTCATATGGTTTTTGAACAAGCATGTTAGGGGTCTGGACCTTTTCTTGCCAGGGACCCCAGCCCAGGCAAACCGGCAACCCATGGACCCCCATTATGTTAGCAATACATGTTTTTTTCCCACGTCTTGTCTTATCATCCGGTGACTGATAATGGCAAGGACAAGTAATCAACTTAAATGAATAGATTTGGTTGTACAAGTAATCAATCTTAAAATGAATAGATTTGGTTGTTTTTCATTATTTTGACCTCCCCTCATTATAATTGGAAGAAGTGTAAACTCTAACATAGCCCTAGTTTGGAGTTACCTTTCTAGCTAATAGGCTGTGACAATTATGGCATTTTGGGTAAGGATTAATTGTCATGCAAATGGCCACAGTTATTGTCATTTTTGCTTGTAATGCATCATAGTGCGTCTTTGAAAGACATACCTAATGAATACAACTACTACATACATTATTACATTTTACATTTTAGTCATTTAGCAGACACTCTTATCCACATATAATTTTTTTTCTCATACATACCTAATGAATACAACACAGCTTTGGTGACACCTCTGTCTAAAACAGTATGGTTTTGACTGCTTAGATCTTTTGGAAATGAAGCTTCTCCTCCCAACCGTGCTCATAAAATGATTACGAACTTAACACACTTCATGTAAAAATGAAAAACTGCTATTGGGTAAACTATATCTACTTGAATATAAAGTTGAATCCCCCTTCTCCTTCAATGAATATATTAAGACTATTATGACGATTATTATATGATAAGTGCACCAGCCCTACTCTAAACACATGTTCGCTAATAGCAGCTGTTTAACAAAGGTTAGCAATGTGTTGGCAAAAATTAATGTCCAAGTCAATAAAACTTGTCAGCAGCCAGCGTCACTTGCCACGACTGGTACTCGCTGGTGCTTTTTCAAAGCCTATGTTAGATACGCCAATGAGTGTAATTAGCTCCAATTAGTGTAATATGCTCAATATTAGGAGTTGAGAAATAAAGTTGACATCATTAGAAAGAAGATATTTCTGTCTTTTATACTGTAGGTATGTAATTCAAAATAAGTTTACCGTTGTTGATAACGATATTCATAAAACCATTGTAATAAAACAAATATTTTTCCACTACCCCCTGCAGTACCCGGTTAAGTACCCCTGGTTTACGCAGCTTGTTGGCCATTAGCCAATCAGCGTTTCTCAATGAAATGTATGACTTGCTAACTGGTTGAATGCGGCACGTGTATAACTACAACCAATTAGCAAGTCAGAAATGTTCAGGTTTCCTAGTTCCAACTAGTACGTGAACTCGGCATCATCCCTGAACTCCGACTCATCATCCCTGAACTCCGACTCATCATCCCTGAACTCCGACTTCTCCCACATGCTGAACTCTGACATCACCTACTGAGGAAATAACCTCGATAACAGCATTTTCGGCATTAACAACAAAACATTATTCGTAAAAAACAATCTATTAATATGGTTTTTGAACTCCAATTGGCGTTTCGCAACGAGTTTGAAACCCTTCATATGTGACATTTCACATGTGAAATAATGCTATCACATGTTATCACATTAACATCACATAAGATCAAACCATCCCAAACCTTTGTAAGCAGTGAAATGGTATGGGGCTTTTAAAGTAAGTGGTACACTGTTCAGCTAAAATACAACCCCACCTGGGATTTGAACTTTGGATTTGAGGTATGCTGATCTTTCTCCTGCACCACAAAGTCTGTTGCATTCCCATACACATTCATTACCTATAATACATCTCTGCACTTAGCAAAAGAGTGCAATCTGCACTGCTATTTGAGTTATCAGTTATTCTGTCTATTTTCTCATCTTTGATTTAATTAACATATTTCAGCAATTTTAGTGTTTTCTGTAAAGTTGTCAAATGTTGGTGGGGCATATTATTCTGTTTTAATGTTACTCCAGAAATCACTATGATAAATCTAATAGTTTTCTTGAGTGTATTTTTAACAAAGCTGAGATCTACTTTGAAGTCCAAAGTGTAGGAATACAGGTTAAATCAGTTACTAACACAGACATGGTAGATTAGCAGGACAATTGGAATGTGGTGAACAAAGAGGTTGTGAGTTCAAATCCCAGGTTAGGACATGTTAAATAATAATTACTGTATAAATAAACATACACAATGTAGACAGATATGTACATTGAAAACACTGTTGTATGTTAAAAGCACTGTCTGTGTATCATAATGACTAATTTTTGTTTGCAGGGCATGACCTGTGAAATCTCATGTGAAAATTGTGAAAGGTTATGTGATCACATATGAAATTCTACATGTGAAACGTCATGTAAAATATCATCACATGTGAAGTGTTCCAAAAACACATGGTTTCACATGTGCAAAACGTGGACATTTTACACTTTTTCCACATTCCATAAGGGTTAACTGATGCTGCCGCTGAATAATTGATGGACAGCTACATCCCAGAATGCCTATTTGTCCTCCTGCACTTTTCTACTGGACGTCACACCGTCTTCATCACATCCACGGTGAAGACAGGGAAGGGTTCAGGCAGAGGACTGCCTGGGGAGGAGGTTACTCCACTCACAGGGCCTGTTATTTTAAGCACAATCATTGCCCCTGTTGGGCCTGGGAGTTTTTCAGTGTTCTTTCCCCCCTGCTCAAGGCGAGAGACAGCAGGGGCTGACAGTGTATGCGGGGTCACGCAGAAGACTCATCAGTCCCACTTTGCAGATCTACTCACTACTATCACTATTATTCAGAGCTAAGGTCCTTCACTGAGATGTCAAATGCACATATTATAGCATCCCCGTGGAATTTAATTCCCCTCATTACTTTAGCTACAGAAGTTGCCCGTTATTTGACCCTGGCAGATATTAGGAACAGTGTTGAATGGCCATGAGGCTCCATGGCTATCCCTCTATATGTTCAGCCCAATGCTGGGGTCTCTGTGAAGTATGCCCATAATAAAGATGTGTGATTGATCTTTCCTCCCCATACAGCTTGTGGAGCCTTACCTCATGGCTGAAGCCATCCAATCACATGACTTAATGAGAGCAGTGTGTCCATAGAAATGTGTCAGTGGTATGAGTTTCTGCGCCACTTACTGTGTAAATACACATTAGCACTGGAGATTGAGGTAATCTCCTTTAATGTATGTTTATTTGTGTGTGTGTGTGTGTGTGTGTGTGTACGTGTGTGTGTGTGTGAGTTTGTTTGTGATGGGATCCAAAGCTCCCCATTAAAACTACACATTCTGGTAGGATTTTTGTTTTGATGGACATGTGTTTATCAAGTGGAGAAATCATGGCCAAGCTGATGAGTAGTTGTCACACTGAAGCATTTGTAGGGCTAGGATCAGATGAAGGGTCCTTTGTATGACGGCATAATGGAAAAGCATTACACATTCTGTGAGGAGTGATGCTATGTCTGTGGCCATGATGTCAGTAAGTTCATTCAATAACGACACAGAGTATATGTAATACCATTAGTCAATGATAATGGCCTGACACCCCCCACCAATCACGAATCATCAGTCATGCAGTGATTTTCATGACCTGCCCATTGGCTCTGTACACTGTGTGTTGGTGTGTGTGTGCTCATGAGTGCATCTGTGTCTCTGTGTGTGTGTGTGTGTGTGCGCGCGCAAGTTCTCTGAGAGGTAGATGACTTGAGTTTATGATAACACTCTGAGGGTGTCCAAAAGCAATTAAAGTCAAATCCAAATGTTTACCTCCTCTCTCCGCAGGCGATTTCAAAGCATGATATTGATTATTCCGCCCATTCCTGTCTTTTGAGGCAGACAAAAGACAGCGCTCGAGAAATGGAGAGATAATGCAATTACTAAAGAGAAAGCTTTTTAGACTGAGCGGTAATGCTTTGGGAGGAGAGAGAGGGTGAGTCTCTGACAAAAACAGGAGCATACTCCCAACCTTAGAGAGTGTGTCAGGGACATAATGCATATCATAATACATCAGCTCCTCTCTGAATATGTTTTCATGCAGGCAAACAAACTCAGGGCTTCTCTAAAATGCTAACAAATATTTTTTTCTGTTTACTGCTTTGTGTTACAGCCTGCCCAAGGCACCTCTTTTAACCTCTCATCTCATCAGTTTCCTCCAAACTGACAGTGGCCAAGTCTGAGAATGCTTGCTTTCTACATTCCTTTGGGCTTCCTGAAGGCTATTATTGAAATGCATACTTGCTTGGATGAGTTCAAACATTTGAAATGGAAAAGCTGATGAATAAAAGTGTGTTTTCTCATTGAATCAGAGTTTACGTGCATCAAGGATAACGTCATCCCAAATTGACTGTAGGCCTAAATCTGAGGGATTTCAGAATTATATTTAGCCTACATGGTAATAGATGTCCTATAATATGCCATTAATTTCATTTTAATATGTGACAGTAGCAATTTCCTTGGCACCATATCAAAGATACATAAAATCTTCAATAAACCATCACATTTCAGGGGATGAATCTCATAGCCTATTATTAGCCCGTTATCATACATCTATTGCACGACGCCAAGGCGGCAAGTGAAAATGCCACTGAGTGGCGCCAAATCATTGAAGTCCGTATTTTCCTGGGCTTACTTGTAACGTTGCTTGAAATAATACACTTGTCTCAGGTGGGTATCCTGCTCTGCCTCCGGGTGCTAACGCTCCGGACCCCTCATCTCATGCCTCGTCTGGAACGGTGAGGAAACGTACCCACAACAAATTACAATACTGGGTGAATTGCAACAATAATAATATGTTCTGGAGAAACAATGATTGACTATGCGTTTTTGCTTCCAAGCTGTCGCCCTTTTACGGTTGGGAAGTTCTGAAAAAGCGCAAAAGGACCTGGAACTTTAGAAGACTTCCAGTTGCTTTCCACTCTACGGATCAAGCCGGGGGTCCGGTCGAGCTTTAAAGTCTATGCAATACATTTTAGACTTCTCTCGACTCAGGGATTTGTGCGCTCGGAAAGCTTCATTTCTACAAAATTGTCCTAGGTTATGTTTTGTCGTGGTGGGCACATTCATGTGCTAAGGATATGGTATTTCTTTAACATTATCCTGTTTTTGTTTTTGACAATGGAGAGCAAATGAAAGGGGCATTTCACGGGATTAATTGACAGCACAACGACAGGTAGGCTATGCGTCATTATAAATATATATTATATTTAATTTATCTAGGCTACATACTTTTGCTAATGTGTAAATCATCTAGGCTACTTGGTGTTTCATATATCCTAATAATGAACGCAAGTGCTTATTGTGATCTTTATTTTCAAAAGTATAAAACGTATGTGCACCATATGGAAAAGCCTAAATCAATCACACATTCTGTGGACTGAATATATGAATTTACAGCCATTTCTACATACTTATAAAATGAGACTTTGCTACATACTGAATCTTAAAACCAATATCTCCGATGTTCAAATATCCTTGTTTGGGCTATTATTAGTTTTGTTTGTGAAAACTATCATTTTAAATTGTGCTTCATTTGTGATAGGGATGCATGTATTCCATTGTCACAGATGGGGATCCAAACCAATACAGTCCTTATAAATAATGGTTGATGACAATACCGGTTCACATTGGTCTAAATTCATGTAATCTAGCCGGGTGTTGGTATTGGTTTCTTCCGTTTAGCCTGTGCGTAAAACACAGTGTTCCATATGGATAGCCGCATATTAGCCTACAGAATATGCATGAAATGTGAGGATCAAAGTTGGCACACCGTTATAAATTGGATCTATATCAACATAATATTAATAGTTGTATTTCTCCCATGTTCACTGATACTGGACATTAGTTGTGATGGGTTTCATTTCAATAATGAAATGAAAAGAAACGTGAAGTCATTTTTTCCAGTGTATGGCACAGGTCCTGGTGCAGCTCAAATACAACACATGAAGGTCTGTGAGGGGATGACTTCACGCATAAGGTGAATCTCATAACCGAGGGTGTTTATTAAAGAAATTCTAATAATTGAAGCATGCAATGGCAGATTCCTTTTCTCTTTCTCTCTCTCTCTCTCTCTCTCTCTTTCTCTGTGTGCAACACCATTTTTGGGGTGCAGTTCAGGGAATATTTGACACTAACACTGCTATGAAAAAGCTTAACACAGAGACATATGACTCAAATGACTAATACCTTTGTTTTTAAACATTAAACTCAAAATCAAGTTTTTGATACATTTAAAATCAAATCTATTGTTTCTCAAAAGTTATTTGTTCTAGAACAAATTGTATTAGTACCAGAAGGCCAAGCCATAGTGGACCAAAACAATGTGTGTGTTGACAACTAGGAAAAGCTTAGCTCCATATGTTAAGACACACTGCACATTGGAGGAGGCAGTGGGTCTGACTATTCACAGTATGGGCTCTGTCTTTAAATGTGATTTTATTCTTTCTCTTCATGCTCTAACAAAGCAGATGTCTGATTAAGGAGACAGATGATTGTGGATTTGTGTTTTGGGGACACAAACACTGTCCTTGGAGCTAATCAGCCTTGCTTTTTCTTGTCTGCCCCTGTAGATAGTCATGATTATGCCACCACACACAGCACAGTGGTGCACGTTCCTTCTTCTTCTTCTCTCTCTCTCTCTCTCTCTCTCTCTCTCTCTCTCTCTCTCTCTCTCTCTCTCTCTCTCTCTCTCTCTCTCTCTCTCTCTCTCTCTCTCTCTCTCTCTCTCTCTCTCTCTCTCTCTCTCTCTCTCTCTCTCTCTCTCTCTCTCCACATCCTCTTTATCTCTGTCTGACTATCTCCTCCTTCGTTGTTCTCTGTTCTTCCATATGTCCTTCATCCCCCTGACTGTCTTTCTGCAATTAGTGGCTATCATCGCATTTCATCCTGTGGAACACAGATGGTAATAACCTTACGTCTCCTATTGCGCAGCGGCGATACAACTCTGCTGTGATTAATTGAAGTCCCTCCAGAGAGTCAGAGGAGGTGTAGATCTTCCCTTTCACACCTGCTGACAGGCAACCCATTACAGTGTTTTATAGATTGCCGTCAATAGCCCCCGGAGCTGCTTGTGGTCCCACTGTTGTTCTGAGGGGTTTTTATTGGGCTGTGTTATTGTATTGCTGACAGACGGAGCAAAGGTCACCCTGGAACAGTTCAACTGCACTGGATGTAAACGATGCTGGACAATTCATGAGAATGGACTGGGGTTGTGGGTTCGGATGGTGGGTTGGTGGTTGGGGTGTCTATGATAGGGTTTGATCCAATTAGGCTCTCCCCTTTGGCCAATTATCCTGTAAAAGTGAAACTTGGTCAAATTGGGACAACTGCGTTGGTGCCATTTGTTCCAAATCTGTACTAGCTAGACGTGTGATGAAAGTGGTTGAAAGTGGAGCCATTTGCACTGTAACTCAGTGCAGTGTTATATTTCCAACAAGGTCTCACAGTCTCATGTCAGAATTAGATGTTCATCCATGTTTCTCAAACATCAAATTTCGAAGTTTGTCCAAAACGTCAAATTTCGAAGTGTTTAAGGTTAAGTTTAGGCATTAACTCAGTGGCAAATAGTCTGTTCTCTGTTCTCTCTCTCTCTCTCTCTCTCTCCTGATATTTTCCTGGTGCTAAAAGAAACATTGTGAGCGATACAGCAGCCAGGGTGTTTTTTTTGTTTGTTAAAGAAGCCGTCACATTGGCAACAAAGAGAGGCGTCGGAGCATGGCAGGCAGACAGAGCTGGAGCTGTGAACACTTGATATGCATGAGACCGCAGGTGATTTATAGAAGAAGAGACTATCAGGGATAAGAGGCTTGTGTCTAGTTTTAAGGAGAAACCCCTAGGCAGCATTTGTGTTCTCTTCCAGCTCTTGGCTGTCAGATCAATGTGAAAAGACACTGTGCTCTGTTTGCATGCAGGAGACAAGCAAAATATGTATTTAGCATTTCCTGCATGATGCCCATTTATGTAGGCCATGTGAAGTCCAGCCGGAACTTGTACAATTAGCACACTCAGGCAACCAGAAGCAAAGATCATCTTAAAAAAATAAATAATAATATGCCATTTAGCAGACGCTTTTATCCAAAGCGACTTACAGTCATGTGTGCATACATGTTTACGTATGGGTGGTCCCGGGGATCGAACCCACTACCCTGGTGTTACAAGCGCCACGCTCTACCAATTGAGCTACAGAGGACCACGATATCATACTGTTGGTGTTGTCAAACAGCCTTGATAAACCAACTCACCATTTGAAAGATTTACACGTGCATGTACAGTAGGGGGTGAAAACGCGCTTTGGTGATGAAATTTCACTACCTTACGTTATAAAATACATTTTACCAATACAAATATGATTCTTCATGTTCTGAATTGTTCAGTGAGGTCTTTCTCTAACATATGATTATAATATAATTAGATCCAAAAAGTTGGATTTCGTAACCTAAAACATCCGATAATAAGCACCGAGCTCTAGTGCCGCTTTCTCGCAGCGACTTGAGGATTTTACATGTTGTGGTGGTCATCTGCAAAGTAGTTTCTGTGGGTCGCAAAAAGCCAAATTATTACAAATTGAATTAAATGTAAAAGGCTTTGCTCAGTGCTCCGTTGACGTTTCACAGAGATATGCTTGTTTTTGTGAGAAATCCTGAAAAATGTTGCATTCATATGAAAAGTGTGTATTAAAATATGAAAATACTGGCTTCTATTGACTTAGCCACCCCAATTCTGGCCATCATAGAAGGGTAAAACTCCAATAACTTTTGAATGGATTATGATAGAGACATTAGGTTTGGACCATTGGTTTTCTTAGAGCAGTATCTACACAAATAACATTATTTTACACATTAGTCAAAAGATGTGTTTTTGATTGGACACCCTATGTACTTTACCTTAACTGACCCTACAAACATCATCTGCTGCATGTCACTTTCATTCTCAAAATCAGTACAGTACTACAATGTCCTACTACACAGAAGCGATCAATGATCAGAGATCAAAGATCAGAGGTGCGCCCTCTATACATTTCTACGGACAGCAGATGTCATGACATTTCTCCAAACAGCTGCTCGAGAATGAATGAGGAAGTCGGATTGTGGAAACGTGCAGAGAGATATGAGATATGATTCTGAAAGTAGTGCATGTGTTGTTTGACAAAGTAACTGTAATAATATTACCCAACTTGAAAATGGAACGCGTTATTTTACTCTGTTACTCATCAAAGTAATCTGATTATGTAACACGCTACTTTTGTAATGCATTACCCCCAACGCTGGTCTTCACAAGGCAGCCAGCCATCCACAGGATTGCACCATATTTGAGCAGTTCAAAGCACTTCAGTGCAAGGCCTTGCCAGCTGTGTTCTTCATGGGCTAATACATTTAGGTGTGTCATATATCACGTTATACAGCATGTCCTGCCTCCCCGTGGAACCACTGAGGTGGATCCGACAGCATTTCAGGAGAATATCTAAGCTCCATCATGGCTAGCGAGAGAGTAGCAGCAGCAGCATCATCTGCTTTGTCGTGTGAGGAGATGGGGGAGCATATCCCTTGTTTTATAGATGCCATTTAAAGGATCATGTCCAAGCTGAGCTGGCTGCAACGAACTGTAACCGCGACAAAACACCAAGACAATAAACAAACAAATTGGTTGCCTGGGAGCCAGCAGTGGCCCAGTCTCTATGGGCTAATGCTCATGCTGCGTACGGTAAAGAGCGGTGAAGAAAGGCAGGTTGCTGCTGGCTGCTCCTCAGAGATTAGACTGTGAAACACAACTCCGTCTCTTATTTATTTATGCTTATTTGGTGTCCCTTTACTACTGTCTGTGTGTGTGTGCGTGTGCGTGCATGCGTTTACGAATGTGAGGGTATGTTGTGTTTGCAATGGAGGGGCTCCAGGTTTCTTTGTTACAGGTTTGTAAAATGGAGCGGATCTCAGCTGCATCTGTTGTCCAGCCAGTGTACCTGATGTGGCTGCAGATTGGAGTCCTGCGGGGGCCTATCACGTAAAGTTCATATGGCATTGTTGTGAAACGCCGGGTAAACAGCTTGCGCAGTGCCCGGGGGGCATGATGCCACATTGCATTAAACAGATTTTGTAACAGTTTTGAACAGATTTGAAGTTATATTATCTAACCCACTATGTGTATTTGGTTGCAACATTTGTCAACATTTGTAAAACATTTTAGCAACCGACTCACATAGGCTACTGTAACTGTATTGCAACCATTTATATCATGTTTGGTCACAATAAAGTCAAATGAAGCAAGAAGGACATAATTCTCTGTCATAGCTCCAGTACTTCCACCCAGCAGCACATACATACATCAAATAAAAAAATCCATTCCTTTTACCCAGGAGTGAAATTAAGGCAGTACGGTACGGCGTCCCGGCAAAAGAAACAGTGGGGGTACACCGTACTGGTAAAACATGACCCTATCACAATAATTCAAACAAAATGTCAAGAAAACTGTAGGCTATTACACAACTTTTTATAATTACCGCATGTCAGAGGCATGAAAAATTAGCTAATTGATTTGAAAACGGGTGGAATAGCCTATGCTCCAAAATGTGATGTGGTTAGATGAGAACACTGACATTTTGCCAAGGCAGAGATGAGTGGCCGACATTGAGACACACGAGGACAGCAGTGGACGCATAAATTCTGGCTTAATGACAATCGCCAAATGTCATTACACTTTTTGGTGTTTTGTGTAACAGATGTCTCTTTCCATTCACCACTGTTTCGAGGCTGGAAATGTGTTGCAAGTGGATGAACGTGTCTGGGTAGCTTAGTAAAGGAGCCCTTTGAAAGGATTGTTTGACAATCAGATGAAAATATCATGACTGGTGGTGTTTATGCCACAATAAAAAGTAATACATTTGATAAGTTAAATGACAAATATTTGCGACTAGGCCCACAGAAATCCTACTGAATTAATTGGGATTCTATATGTAATTCTATGATTAGGCCCATAAAAAAATTCGGTGCACGAGTTGAAGTCCTGTATCGCAGGTAAATTAATTATACTTTAACCCCTGATTTGTTCATTTAGTCTCTCTTCTTGCCTATACCCACCATATGAAGGACTACAGTACAATAAAGGAATTAGGGGAGTGAGGGTGCAGGGGAATCCTCCATCCAGCCCATGGAAGTGGACAGCACTCAGCACTCAGCTGGAGTCTGAGCCCTGAACACCCAGCAGCTTCAGGACAGCTTAGGAGCTCACTCCCCCTTCTATAGAGGTTCCTTTCAGCACCGCTGGTAACCATCTCCCCATCCCATCCCATTGCCATCCCCATCCCCTCCCTCTCCACTCGCACCATTTGAGCATGTCGACATTTGGCAGCCCTCACTCCTAATACTTTACCATTGCAGTGAATTCCTATTAACTCATTCTCCATGGCAGCAGGCAGAGCTGAGAACCCAATCGCCTTTACGATCGTCCCTGTGAAAGGCCTAGATGGGGAATTGGAGCTTTGGAGAGGCCCAGTTCTACACTGCACTCCCTTTGGGAGGAAGAGAGCTGTCATTTTCTCAGGCATTCTTTTTTCTTAAACACCAAAGGCTCCCTGGCAGAGATGTTTTTCTTTCTCTTTCTGCTTCTGTTGTCAGGCTCCACCTCATGCCTGTAATCATTAGGTTGCAATTTGGGCAGAAAATTAGAATTACGGGGTTTAGAAATGAGCCTGTTATTTTCTACGCTTGTTATTTCTTTGTTGAGAAAGGGGGGGGGGGGGAAGGCGACCCAGCTCTGATTATAATTAAGGGAATAAGATGCAATTAAACCTGCAATTATGTCAAAGTTCTCTCCTTTACTGCAAATTCAGATGAACTGTTGTGACTCAGACTCTCCTATAAATTGGTTTAGGGGATTGACTCCTCCACAGTAACCAGGAAAAAAAAGGAAAGGGGTGTCGATTTCATGACCTAAAAAAAAGACTGTTCAAGTTTCTCATCAGATCCCTTTACAGAAGAGCTGGGACTTCAAAGAAAGGCCTATCATCAAAAAGATTTACCTGTGTCATTAAATATATTGTGCTATCTGTGGTACAACAGGAATGAGAAACAGAAATCAGCCATAGTTTTATTGTTATCTTTCTGATGATAGAATTAGCTGAAGGGCAACTTCATTTCAGTTCCTCGCTTTGATCAAAATCTATTTTTTCTGGTTATGTACACTGAACAAAAATATAAACACAACATGCAACAATTTCAAAGGTTTTACTGAGTTACAGTCCATATAAGGAAATCAGTCAATTGAAATAAATTCATTAGGCCCTAATCTATGGATTTCACTTGACTGGGAATACAGATATGCATCTGTCGGTCACAGATATGCCTGTGAAATGTTTTCCCACTCCTCTTCAATGGCTGTGCAAAGTTGCTGGAACACACTGTCGTACACGTCGATCCAGAGCATCCCAAACATGCTCAATGGGTGACATATCTGGTGAGTATGCAGGCCATGGAAGAACAGGGACATTTTCAGCTTCCAGGAATTGTGTACAGATCCTTGCGACATTGGGCTGTGTATTATCATGCTGTGGGGGTGCTTTGCTGCAGGAGAGACTGGTGCACTTCACAAAATAGATGGCATCATATCATGAGGAAGGAAAATTATGTGGATATATTGAAGCAACATCTCAAGACATCAGTCAGGAAGATAAAGCTTGGTCGCAAATGGGTCTTCCAAATGGACAATGAACCCAAGCATACTTCCAAAGTTGTGGCAAAATGGCTTAAGGACAACAAAGTGAAGGTATTGGAGTGGCCATCACAAAGCCCTGACCTCAATCCTATAGAAATGTGTGGGCAGAACTGAAAAAGAATGTGCGAGCAAGGAGGCCTACAAACCTGACTCAGTTACACCAGCTCTGTCAGGAGGAATGGGCCAATATTCACCCAACTTAATGTGGGAAGCTTGTGGAAGGCTACCTGAAATGTTTGACCAAAGTTAAACGATTGAAAGGCAATGCTACCAAATACTAATTGAGTGTATGTAAACTTCTGACCCACTGGGAATGTGATGAAAGAAATAAAAGCTGAAATAAATAATTCTCTCTACTATTATTCTGACATTTCGCATTCTTAAAATAAAGTGGTGATCCTAACCGACGTAAAACAGGGAATTTTTACTAGGATTAAATGTCAGGAATTGTGAAAAACTGAGTTTAAATGTATTTGGCTAAGGTGTATGTAAACCTCCGACTTCAACTGTACATTCTGTAGCCCAGTCATTGCACAACCATTTTAAATGCAATTGCGTGTTAAAAACAGTTCTGATGGCCACAATTAAAAAGAGCTACAATTTATTTTCTTTTTGTAATTGAAGCACGCCTCCCATTTGCCATTCAAGTGCATAGGCAATGGTAGGCAGGCTATCAGCGTGTTACCCACCACTTTACAATGTGAGCTGGAGGCAGCATGCATTTTGAAAACATATACTTAATTGTTTAAAACCTCAACGTTTTACTTCATGTTATGAGGCATGTCTTACCTTGCTTCAAAGAAGACTAGGCAAAATCCGGACTATAGAAACGTGGAGGCAATTATTTTATAAAGACCAGCATTTCTCTCCTGTTCTGTATCAACTTTCTTTCTTTGTCCAGATTCATATTAGCAACCCATCCTAGTTGTTGCATCTTTATAAATAGATCTATAGATTCCCCCTCTTTCAAATTTTCTAACAGAGATTTTAATCTCTGTCATGTGGAACCGCTCGCATCAGGCGCATCAGGTGCACTGTTTAGAATTGTATTTTGGCAAATTACATTTTATTGGCTGCTCATTACAGGAGATGTTCTGTTAAGATGAGTTACCATAATCTAAATGTGACTAATGTCATTCTGATCACTGTGAGTGGATACCCTAACGGGTTACGCACCCAATGCATATGGGTCCAGTACATTTCTCAAATGGCCGGTAATTTAAAATCTTCCCGTTGTCACGTTGTCCGGCACCACATTTTCCTAACAGAAACCCTGCTGGGGACCCATCCTTTCATAGTTTAATAAAAATAATTGCCTATTTGATTTAATTCAAATGCATGTAATACTTTGTGTATGTTAGGTTTTGACTAACCTAACGTAGCAGGCGTAATTTTATTTTATTTTATTTCACCTTTATTTAACCAGGTAAGCCAGTTGAGAACAGGTTCTCATTTACAACTGCGACCTGGCCAAGATAAAGCATAGTAGTGCAATAAAACAACAACACAGAGTTACATATGGGGTAAAAAACATAAAGTCAGAAATACAACAGAAAATATATATACAGTGTGTGCAAATGTAGCAAGTTATGGAGGTAAGGCAATAAATAGGCTATAGTGCAGAATAATTACAATAGTATTAACACTGGAATGCTAGATGTGCAAGAGATTATGTGCAAATAGAGATACTGGGGTGAAAATGAGCAAAATAAATAACAATATAGGGATGAGGTAGTTGGGTGGGCTAATTTCAGATGGGCTGTGTACAGGTGCAGTGATCGGTAAGGTGCTCTGACAACTGATGCTTAAAGTTATTGAGGGAGATAAGAGTCTCCAGCTTCAGAGATTTTTGCAATTCGTTCCAGTCATTGGCAGCAGAGAACTGGAAGGAATGGCGGCCAAAGGAGGTGTTGGCTTTGGGAATGACCAGTGAGATATACCTGCTGGAGCGCAGACTACGGGTGGGTGCTGCTATGGTGACCAATGAGCTAAGATAAGGCAGGGATTTGCCTAGCAGTGATTTATAGATGGCCTGGAGCCAGTGGGTTTGACGGACGAACATGTAGTGAGGACCAGCCAACAAGAGCGTACAGGTCACAGTGGTGGGTAGTGTATGGGGCTTTGGAGACAAAACGGATGGCACTGTGATAGACTACATCCAATTTGCTGAGTAGAGTGTTGGAGGCTATTTTGTAAATGACATCGCCGAAGTCAAGGATCGGTAGGATAGTCAGTTTTACGAGGGGCATGTTTGGCAGCATGAGTGAAGGAGGCTTTGTTGCGAAATAGGAAGCTGATTCTAGATTTAACTTTGGATTGGAGATTCTTTATGTGAGTCTGGAAGTTGAGTTTACAGTCTAACCAGACACCTAGGTATTTGTAGTTGTCCACATACTCTAGGTCAGACCCGTCGAGAGTGGTGATTCTAGTCGGGTGGGCGGGTGCCAGCAGCGTTCGATTGAAAAGCATGCATTTAGTTTTACTAGTGTTTAAGAGCAGTTGGAGGCTACTGAAGGATTGTTGTATGGCATTGAAGCTCGTTTGGAGGTTTGTTAACACAGTGTCCAATGAAGGGCCAGATGTATACAAAATGGTGTCGTCTGCGTAGAGGTGGATCTGAGAGTCACCAGCAGCAAGAGCGACATCATTGATATACACTGAGAAAAGTGTCGGCCCAAGAATTGAACCCTGTGGCACCCCCATAGAGACTGCCATAGGTCCAGACAACAGGCCCTCCGATTTGACACACACTGAACTCTATCTGAGAAGTAGTTGGTGAACCAGGCGAGGCAGTCATTTGAGAAACCAAGGCTATTTAGTCTGCCAATAAGAATGCGGTGGTTGACAGAGTCGAAAGCCTTGGCCAGGTCGATGAAGATGGCTGCACAGTACTGTCTATTATCAATCGCGGTTATAATATCGTTTAGGACCTTGAGCGTGGCTGAAGTGCACCCGTGACCAGCTCGAAACCGGATTGCATAGCGGAGAAGGTACGGTGGTATTCGAAATGGTCAATTATCTGTTTGTTAACTTGGCTTTCGAATACTTTCGAAAGGCAGGGCAGGATGGATATAGGTCTGTAGCAATTTGGATCTAGAGTGTCACCCCCTTTGAAGAGGGGGATGACCGCGGCAGCTTTCAATCTCTGGGGATCTCAGACGTTATGAAAGAGAGGTTGAACAGACTAGTAATAGGGGTAGCGACAATTTCGGCGGCTAGTTTTAGAAAGAAAGGGTCCAGATTGTCTAGCCCAGCTGATTTGTAGGGGTCCAGATTTTGCAGCGCTTACAAAACATCAGCTGTCTGAATTTGTGTGAAGGAGAAGCGGGGGGCATGGGCAAGTTGCAGCAGAGGGTGCAGAGTTGGTGGCCGGGTTAGTGGTAGCCAGATGGAAAGCATGGCCAGCTGTAGCAAAATGCTTGTTGAAATTCTCGATTATTGTAGATTTATCGGTGGTGATAGTGTTTCCTAGCCTCAGTGCAGTGGGCAGCTGGGAGGAAGTGCTCTTATTCTCCATGGACTTTACAGTGTCCCAAAACTTTTTGGAGTTAGTGCTACAGGATGCAAATTTCTGTTTGAAAAAGTTAGCCTTTGCTTTCCTGACTGCTTGTGTATATTGGTTCCTAACTTCCCTGAAAAGTTGCATATCGCGGGGGCTATTTGATGCTAATGCTGTATGCCACAGGATGTTTTTGTGCTGGTCAAGGGCAGTCAAGTCTGAGGAGAACCAGGGGCTATATCGGTTCTTAGTTCTGTATTTTTGAATGGGGCATGTTTATTTAAGATTGAGAGGAAATTACTTTTAAGGAACAACCAGGCATCCTCTACTGACGGAATGAGATCTATATCCATCCAGGATACCTGGGCCAGGTCAATTAGGAAGGCCTCCTCGCTAAAGTGTTTTAGGAGCGTTTGACAGTGATGAGGGTGGTCGTTTGACCGCGGACCCGTTACGGACGCAGGCAATAAGGCAGTGATCGCTGAGATCCTGGTTGAAGACAGCTGAGGTGTATTTAGAGGGTATGTTAGTCAGGATGATATCTATGAGGGTACCCATGTTTACGGATTTAGGGTTGTACCTGGTAGGTTCGTTGATAATTTGCGTGAGGTTGAGGGCATCTAGCTTGGATTGTAGGATGGCTGGGGTATTAAGCATATCCCAATTTAGGTCACCAAGCAGTACAAACTCTGAGGATAAATGGGGGCAATCAATTCACATATGGTGTCCAGGGCACAGCTGGGGGCTGAGGGGGGTCTGTAGCAAGCGGCAACAGTGAGAGACTTATTTCTGGAAAGGTGGATTTTTAGAAGTAGAAGCTCAAACTGTTTGGGCACAGACCTGGATAGTATGATAGAGCTCTGCAGGCTATCTCTACAGTAGATTGCAACTCCACCCCCTTTGGCAGTTCTATCTAGACGGAAAATGTTATAGTTGGGGATGGAAATTTCAGAATTTTTGGTGGCCTTCCTGAGCCAGGATTCAGACACTGCTAGAACATCAGGGTTGGCAGAGTGTGCTAACGCAGTGAATAACTCAAACTTAGGAAGTAGACTTCTGATATTTATGTGCAAGAAACCAAGACTTTTGCGATTACAGAAGTCATCAAATGATAGCGCCTGGGGAGTAGGAGTGATACTGAGGACTGCAGGGCCTGGGTTAGCCTCTACATCACCAGAGGAACAGAGGAGGACTAGAATAAGGATACGGCTAAAGGCTTTAAGAACTGGTCTTCTAGTGCGTTGGGTACATAGAATAAAGGGGGCAGATTTCCGGGTGTTATAGAAAAGATTCAGGGCATTATGTACAGACAAGGATATGGAAGGATATGAGTAAAGTGGAGGTAACCCTAAGCGTTGGGTAACAATGAAAGAGATAGCATCGCTAGAGTCATCAATTGAGTCGGTCTCCGCGTGTATAGGGGGAGGTGCAAAGGAGCTATCTAATGCAGGTTTAGCTAGGCTGGGGGTCTACAGTGATATAGTACAATTAGAAATAACCGAAACAACAATAAACTAACCATGTTTGGGCTGAGGCTAAACATAAACAGGATGTAGTACCGTAAAAAGGAACAGTCCAGCAGATATCAGCTGTATAGCTGAGTTATCATAAGGTCCGGTGGTGAAGCACTAGTAAGAGGCCACGGCTAGCGGGCCAGGGCTAGCAGATGGATGGAATCTTCGTGGTTAACGTCGTAACCACATCAGACGATTTCGTCCGCAGACCAGTCGTGTAGGATCGGCGGGGCTCCGTGTCAACACTAGGTGGTCCCGTCCGGTTGACAGAGAGGTAGATAGCCGGGAGATGGGCGATGGGCCTAGCTCAGGATGATTTGATTAGCCAGACCACAGCGTCCGTTTTGTTGTAGCTGGCTGGTGGTAGCTAGCTGGTAGCGATGAAATCCGGAGTTAAAGGTCCAGTGATTCAGTGATTCCGGCGGAAAAACGGATATGTTCTGGGTCGATAACGCGCTGTGCAGACTGGCCGAATATCCGGTGATCAATGTCCAGTGATTAAAATTAATCCCGCAGAAAAAAATCCAATGTCCTGGGTGAAACACCGCTAGCTGTGGCTAATAGCAAATAGCAAGTAGCTAGTTAGCTGGCTAGCTAGTTTCAACTGGAGATTCTAGATTCTAGATAAAGGTAAGTCAAGGTAAGTCAATAATAGAATCCGTTCCACATTGAGTGAGGCGGGTTGCAGGAAAGTATATCTTGTAGAAGGATGAAAAGTCTGATAGGGAAATATGTACGAAAAATAGGGTATTTACAGGCTATTTACAGACAGACGATAAAAACACAACTGCACTACTACGCCATCTTGGAACTACTATTGAAAGTAAAAGAAATGCCTGAAACTAGATCCCGTACAACATCCTTGGCGCTGACGAAGATGGCGGCCTCGCGACTAGCTCTTAGGAAACTTTGCGGTATTTTGTTTTTTTATGTATTATTTTTTTACATTATTAGCTCAGAAAGTGTTTTGTGTCATTACATACAGCCGGGAAAAACTATTGGATATCAGAGCGGCGGTAACTCACCAGCATTACGACCAGGAATACGACTTTCCCAAAGCAGATCCTTTGTTTGCTCTCCCCAGGGCAATTGAACTGATTCCAGTGGCTGACCCAAAACATCGCCGGCGGAGGAGAGGCACTTGGAGTGGCCTGCTGGTTCGACTTAGGAGGCTCGCGCACCACCCACAGCTTCCAAGTATACTACTCGATAATGTTCAGTCTTTGGATAACAAGGTCGACGAGCTCAGGGCAAGGATTTCTTTCCAGAGAGACATCAGGGCCTGTAACATACTTTGTTTCACGGAAACATGGCTCTCTGGGGATATTCTGTCGAAATCGGTCCAGCCACAGGGGTTCTCAAATCATCGCGCAGACAGAAATAAATATCTCTCCGGGAAGCAGAAGGGAGGAGGTGTGTGTTTTTCATGATTAACAACTCATGGTGTAATTGTAGTAACATACAGGAACTCAAGTCCTTTTGTTCACCCAACCTAGAAGACCTCACAATCACATGCCGACCCTATTATCTCCCAAGAGAATTTTCTTTGGTTATAGTCACGGCCGTGTATATCCCCCCTCAAGCCGATACCACGATGGCCCTCAAAGAACTTCACTGGACCTTATGCAAACTGGAAACCACATATCCTGAGGCTGCATTTATTGTAGCCGTGGATTTTAACAAAGCAAATTTGAGAACTAGGCTGCCGAAGTTCTATCAACATATCGACTGTTGTACTCGGGCTGCTAAAATCCTCGAACATTGCTATTCGAACTTCCGGGATGGTTATAAGGCCCTCCCCGCCCTCCTTTTGGCAAATCTGACCATCACTCCATTTTGCTCCTCCCTTCAAATAGGCAGAAACTCAAACAGGAAGTACCCGTGCTAAGGACTATTCAACGCTGGTCTGACCAATCGTAATCCACGCTTCAAGATTGTTTTGATCACACGGACTGGGATATGTTCCGGGTAGCTTGCGAAAATAATTTAGATGAATACACTGAAATGGTGACTGAGTTTATCATGAAGTGTATAGGTGATGTTGTGCCTACTGTGACTATTAAAACCTACCCTAACCAGAAACCGTGGATAGCATTCGCGCAAAACTAAAAGTGCAAACCACCGCATTTAACCATGGCAAGGTGACTGGGAATATGGCAGAATACAAACAGTGTAGCTACTCACTCCGCAAGGTAATTCAACTGGCAAAAATCAGTATAGAGACAAAGTGGAGTCGCAATTCAACGGCTCAGACACAAGACGTATGTGGCAGGGTCTACAGACAATCACGGACTACAAAAGGAAAACCCAGCCACGTCGCCAACACCGACATCTCGCTTCCAGACAAGCTAAACACCTTCTTCGCCCGCTTTGAGGATGACACAGTGCCACCAATGCGGCCCACTACCAAGGACTGTGGCCTCTACTTCTCCTGGCCGACGTGAGTAAGACGTTTAAGCATGTTAACCCCCGCAAGGCTGCCGGCCCAGACAGCATCCCTAGCCGCGTCCTCAGAGCATGCGCAGACCAGCTGGCTGGTGTGTTTACGGGCATATTCAATCTCTCCCTTTTCCAGTCTGCTGTCCCCACATGCTTCAAGATGGCCACCATTGTTCCTGTACCCAAGAGGTAACCAAACTAAATGACTATCGCCCCGTAGCACTCACCTCTGTCATCATGAAGTGCTTTGAGAGACTAGTCAAGGATCATATCATCTCTACCTTACCTGTTACCCTAGACCCTCTTCAATTTGCTTACCACCCCAATAGATCCACAGACGATGCAATCGCCATCACACTGTACACTGCCCTATCCCATCTGGACAAGAGGAATACCTATGTAAGAATGCTGTTCATTGACTATAGCTCAGCATTCAACACCATAGTACCCTCCAAGCTCATCATTAAGCTTGAGGCCCTCGGTCTGAGCCCCGCCCTGTGCAACTGGGTCCTAGACTTCCTGATGGGTCGCCCCCAGGTGGTGAAGGTAGGAAACAACATCTCCACTTCGCTGATCCTCAACACTGGGGCCCCACAAGGGTGCGTGCTCAGCCCCCTCCTGTACTCCCTGTTCACCCATGACTGCCTGGCCAAGCACGCCTCCAACTCAATCATCAAGTTTGCAGACGACACAACAGTAGTAGGCTTGATTACCAACAATGACGAGACCACCTACAGGGAGGAGGTGAAGGCTCTGGGAGTCTGGTATCAGGAAAACAACCTCTCACTCAACGTCAACAAAACAAAGGAGATGATCGTGGACTTCAGGAAACAGCAGAGGGTTCACCCCCCTATCCACATTGACGGGACCGCAGTGGAGAAGGTGGAAAGCTTCAAGTTCCTTGGCGTACATATCACTGACAAACTGAAATGGTCCACCCATGCTGACAGTGTGGTGAAGAAAGCGCAACAGAGCCTCTTCAACCTCAGGAGGCTGAAGAAATATGGCTTGGCACCTAAAACCCTCACAAACTTTTACAGATGCACAATTGAGAGCATCCTGTCGGGCTGTATCACCGCCTGGTACAGCATCTGCACCGCCCACAACCGCAGGGCTCTCCAGAGGGTAGTGCAGTCTGCCGAACGCATTACCGGGGGCAAATGACCCGCCCTCCAGGACACCTACATCACCCGATGTCACAGGAAGGCCAAAAAGATCTTCAAGGACATCAACCACCCGAGCCACTGCCTGTTCACCCCGCTATCATCTAGAAGGCGAGGTGCATCAAAGCTGGGACCGTGAGAAATATGCTTTTTTTAAATCTCAAGGCCATCAGACTGTTAAATAGCCATCACTAGCACATTAGAGGCTGCTGCTGCCTATTGAAATCACTGGCCACTTTAAGAAATGGAACACTAGTCACTTTAATAATGTTTACATATCTTACACTACTCATCTCATATGTATATACTGTATTCTATAATATTCTACTGTATCTTAGTCCATGCCGCTCTGTCATTGCTTGTCCATATATGTATATATTCTTAAATTCCATTCCTTACTTAGATTTGTGTGTATTGGGTATATGTTGTGAAATTGTTAGATATTACTTGTTAGATATGACTGTATTGTTGGAGCTAGAAGTGAAAGCATTTCGCTACACCCGCAATAACATCTGCTAAACACATGTATGTGACAAATACAATTTGATTTGATTTGATGAGAACAAAAAAAAACGGTCGGGGGAGGTTTTCATCTGCACTGTTCAACCAATTCAGTAACAGTGGAGGAGGAGTTAAGATGGGGTGTCGCCTTGTTAACATCCAAATTGGAAGTCGTCACAGGCTCTCTTTCCATTTCCTCTGAAAACCGGAACATCCGGTTGTTGAGGACTCGGCAGAGGCTAGGTTTGACAGACAAGCGTTCCAGTTGCCTACATAGCTCTGTAGCTCAGCTGGTAGAGCACGGCACTTGTAATGCCAAGGTATTGGGTTCGATCCCCAGGACCACCCATACACAAAAAAAAATGTATGCACGCATGACTGTAAATCGCTTTGGATAAAAGCGTCTGCTAAATGGCATATTATTATTATTACATGACAAATATGTATTGTCATAATGCAATGGGAGAGAAAGAATGTTGAGAAGTGGCATGTATGAGTTAGGAACTTAATAGATTTACAATCAAGGAGGACATACAAGATATCACGGTTTTACCAATTTGACTTCAGATTCTGACGTTTATCCACATTTCTCGAAACAACACATTTTTAAGTTGCTCCAAACGTCAAATTTCGAAGTTAAGGTGTAAAGTTTTGGATAGGGTTAACCATTAAGTGTAGGCATTTATTCCAAATGGTTACGTTAAGGGTTACGTTTTTGGATAGGTTAAAAAATTGTTTTTATAAACGTATCTACCACTGGGATCGTGTGACCTTCGGATCCGGAGTAATGGGATTACGCACATCCACAACGCCCTAGCAGAACCCAAGCTTAATTGATGGTATTAGCGCTCACAGTGGCCAGTTTTGAAGGCATTTCCCAACTTCCTCAGGATATGGACAGACATCCAATTTCGAAGTCAATCTTGAGCAATCTTGGCGGGATAACAATTATGGAAAAAGTAGATTCATTTTCCACAGCATTTCCTTTGCCAAATGACAGAAACTGCTAAATGATTAGTCAATTCTCTCTCTCTCTCTCTCTCTCTCTCTCTCTCTCTCTCTCTCTCTCTCTCTCTCTCTCTCTCGCTCTCTCGCTCTCTCTCTCTCTGTACAGTGTGCAGTTGACTAATTTCTCTTGGGCTTTGGACTTTGTAGTGAGAGAAGGGCGAAAAGGAGGAGAAAATGAAGAAGAGAGTGGAGAGGGAGAGGCAGCGCTCAGCTTGGCAGCTTAGAGGCTGCTCACATCATAGAAGCCTGATATCTTCTCCATCAGTCCCTCTCTGTGTTTTATCCCCAGCCCTGTGTGAGCACTGCATGTGAGGCCTGCTAGTATCTGCAGTGTCACTGTGTTGTCAGTACGATCAGTGTTTACTCTCAAAGAGTTCAAGGCACTTCAGATGGACCTATTGTAAAGCAAACGTGATCCTCTTCTTTCTCTGGAGAAAAGACAACACAGATGTGCTATTTTTGCGCCTTCCAGATTCCGTTCTTCTCTGTGGATGTCAGTAGAGTGGAAAGCAGCTGTCACTCAGAAGGGCAGTGTGTTCTTCTCTCCGCCTGTTTTCAACAGTTCAGCTGTCATGGATTGACAATAAATGCTATACTTTTACCACTATAAAAGGCTGGGTTTTACATTTACATCAGAAAGACTCAAGTTCAACCACATCTGCATTTGCATACAAGTGCAACAGTGACAGTAATTGATTATCCATGTCAGTGTCTGTTCCCACTAGATAAAACATGGGTAGGAAAGATACCGGGGGGTGTATATAGTGGAATACAACAGTAAGCCCAGGCCTCCACCTTCCCTAATTAATAACATAATGGAGATGTTTTCTCCAGTTCACCCCCCCAGCCCTAATTCAGTGTTTTTCCCAAACTCGGTGCATCCCAAGGGGTGCACGTTTTGGTTTATGCCCTAGATCGACACAGCTGATTTAAATAATCACCTCGCCATTAAGCTTGAATAATTTGAATCAGCTGTGTAGTGCTAGGGCAAAAACCTAAACGTGCACCCCTTGGGGTGCCCAGGACAGAGTTTGGGAAAAACTGCCCTAATTCATCTAAACTTTTAAAGCAGGGGCCTCAATTATTCATGTCCCCCACGGTGGCCCCCTCCTCCCTGGGTACAACTCGAGCAGAGTGAGTCTGGATGGACATGCTGCCAGGCCTCTCATTAATTGATGCCACAGTCGATGCCCCAACTCTCCTTCACTAATGCACTCTCCTTCTCCTGTTTCCCTCCCTCTGTTACCATGTCTTGTCTCTCTCCTTGACAGAGGGATGAGGGGTTTTCAGAGGCGGTGTTGCGTCATGATGTTGTTCGGGGAGATTGTGGAGTGTGTTTTTCCCTCAAACCTCAAGGGAACCCAGGCCTCTCTGTACGATGAGGGGTGATATTGGAAGAGAGGAATTCCAACAATGGTCAGACTACAGGAGTGCCAGTGGATAGCTTTTTTTCTTTCTTTCTCTTTTTTTTGTAGACTTTCTGCCCTCCTTTTATTCCTCCTGAGCCTGTGGTGTCAGTGGTGTCAGTCTGGCATGGAGGTGGTTACTGAACTTTATTTTCTGCTGCTTCATTTCAAGATCTGTGTGGAGTGTGGAGCACAAAGGAGGAGTGTAAGGGCCAGACTTCCTGATTCTTTTCCACAGAGGATAAAAGTGGTGGTAGAACTGAAGGTAAAAAATAGACTACAGGAAAGAGCTTGGTGAAGTATGTTGAATAATACAAATAATAATACATGGGAATTATATAGCGCTTTTCAAGGACCCAAAGTCATTTACAAATTGTAGAAATAAGAGTCAAACTGAACTAAAACATGAACAAAGAGAGGGCTGGGCTCAAGGAAGGGAAAGAGTGTGATCTATCAGTGTATGGGTAGGCCTTGTCAAAGAGGTGGGGCTTTAGGAAGGACTGAAAGATGGTGATGGACTCAGATTCACGGATGGCTGGAGGGAGGGCGTTCCAGAGCCTAGGAGCAACCCTGGAGAAGGCCCTGTCGCCGAAGCTCTGGAGCTTGGGCCTGCTGTGGTGGAATGGAGTGTGTGTGTGGGTTGGTAGGGGAGAAGAAGGTCTGAGTGGTAAGGGGTGGTAAAGGGTTTTGTAGGTCAGAAAGAGGATATTGTAAACATTACGTTGGGAGACAGAGAGCCAGTGGAGTTCATGGTGTGCTGCCAGGACTTAGTGTGGTTGAGGATTTGGGCTGCAGAGTTGCGGTAGTCAAGACGGGAGGAGATTAATGCATGTATGAGGGTTTCAGCGGCGGGAGAGGGAGGACCTGACTTTGGCAATGTTGCAGAGGTGGAAGAATGAGGATTTTACAGTCTGTTTTATGTGGTGGTCAACGAGAAGATGGAGTCCAGGATGACGCCAAGGTTGCGTGGGTGGAGGGAAGTAGAGACAGTCGTGTTGTCAATGGTGAGGGTGAGGTTGCCAGCTTTGGTGAGGGTGGATTTGGTGCCTATGAGGAGGAGTTCTGTTTTATCACTGTTGAGCTTGAGGAAGTTTTGTTGCATCCATGTTTTTATTGCAGAGAGGCAGGATTCAATGTGGGTCAGAGTTGGGTTGAGGAGGGATTTGGAGCTGAGGTAGTTCTGGGTGTCATCGGCATAGCAGTGGAAGGCAAGGTTGATGGAGGATCTGACCAAGGGGGAGGATGTAGATGATGAAAAGTAAGGGACCCAGCACAGACCCCTGGGGACACCCTGTAGAACTGCAGCTGAGTCTAAGGTGTGGCCATTGAGGGAGATGTAGTGGGTCTGGTTTGTGAGGTATGATTGTAGCCAGGAGAGTGCGGTGCCCTCGACACCCAGAACCTCAAGCCTGGTGAGGAGGATCTGATGGCTCACTGTGTCAAAAGTGGCACTCAGGTCAAGGAGAATCAGGATGTTGAGGGCACCAGCATCAGCAGAGGTGAGGAGGTAATTTACAACTTCAGGAGGGGGCGGAAACCAGACTGGAGGGGCTCAAATAGGTTGTTTAGCAGGTGGGTTTGTAATTGGGAGACAACAGTCCGTTCCGTAGCCTTGGCAATGAAGGGGAGGTTGAAAATGGAGCTGAAATTATTGAGGATGGTGGTGTCCAGTCCTGGCTTTTTTAAGATGGGGGTGACTGCAGCTGTTTTGTAGTTGGAGGGGACAGTTCCATGGGCGAGGGAGAGGTTGACGTTGTGTGTGATATATGGTTTGAGAGCAGGCAGGCAGAATTTGATGAGAACCGTGGGGAGAGGATCCAGGGAGCTAGTTGTAGTCTTGGATGACATGATGAGTTTTGAGATATAGGGAGAGTCAATGGGGGCGAACTCGGAGAGCTTGGTTTCAAGGGTGACGGTTGGGAGGTTGACAGGGGGAGGGGCGACTGAGGAAGATTGATCAGTCAGTGATGTCTTTATTTTGGTGATCTTGTCCTTTAAAAACTGAAGGAAGGAGTTGCAGAATTCAGTGGAGGGCGTAGAGAAGGTGTGTTCACGGGACTGAAGTAGTTTGCTGACAGTGGAGAACAGAGTCCGGGAGTTCTTATTGGAGCTGTTGATGATGTTGCAGAAGTAGGTGGATCTGGCAGTACTGAGGGCATCACTGTAGGTGGAGAGGTGGAGTTTATAGGCCTCAGCGTGGACAGTGAGCCCAAATTTCCTGCTCAGGCGCTCCAGGTTGCGGCAAGCTTGCTTCAGGGCGCAGAGCTCAGGGGTAAACCAGTGGGAGGAGGAGGAGTAGAAGACAGGTTTAGTTTGGAGGGGGGCCAGAGAGTTAAGGGAGAAAGATAGAGCAGTGTTGAATTGAGCAGCTAGTTCATCAGGTGAGTTGGGGGTGTGGTCAAGGGGCAGGGCAGAGCAGATGGCATGAGCGAGTTGGAGGGGGTCAACAGCTTTGATGTTGCGGAAGGAGATGAGGCGTTTTTCAGTGTTTTGGGGTGAGTATGAGGGAAGAGAGAAATTAAGTATCTTGTGGTCAGACAGGGGGAACAGGGAGGGGGAAATATGAGTTAGGTTGAGGCCAACAGAGCAGACGAGGTCAAGTATGTGTCCCTTAATGTGAGTGGGAAAATTGACATAATATTGGTAATATATGGTAATATTGAAACAGTCCAGAACAGCAATTAAATCAGATGCAGTGAATATACATGTCGCCAAGCAACAGTAAGCGTGGGGAGAGTGGGACAGCAATGGTGAGTAGTTCATATAGTTCAGACAGGAATTACTCATTAGCTTTAGGAGGACGGTACACAAGGATAGTGGTCATAGAGCAGGATGATTTGTAAGCAATGTATTAAAATGAGGAGACAGTAGGGAGAGACAGTTCAGTTATTTTGATTTTGGAGTTGTACAGTACAGCAAGGCCGCCACCACAGCCGGTGGAGAGGGGGTGACATAGGTAGCCATAGCCAGCGGGAGTAGCTTGGTTAAGAGGAAATAAATCAGTTTTTTGCCAAGTTTCAGTTAGGAGGAGGAAGTCTAACTTAGTTCAAATGTTAGTTCATGGAGCAAGGGGGTTTTGTTGTTCATGGATCGAGTGTTGAGGAGACCGAAGTTAGTATTGTGAGACTGAGAGGTGAATTGATGTATAGTGGTAGGTTGAAGGTGGCGTGGGCAGTCATGCTTTACAGTACGAGATGATGGATTGGGAGCAGGGCATGAGTGAGACTAGAGAGAGTTAATGTTGCTATAGTTGACAGACCATTTGTATGGTTGGCAGACCAGTTGTGACGTGAGCCATGTTGCAGGTAGCGGCGTCTACGTAGGATGCCCGATGAGCGGGCAGGGATAAGGACATCAGAGGAGAGTTATTATTCAAGCGGCGAAGATCAAGGGGGGAGTAGTATTTGGTCAGGAAAAAACAGGGATGGGGAAACCATTGTAATCTAGGGCAGAGCGCAAACAGGATGAACAGAGAGAAGCCAGTGGGCAGGTGCATTACAGCGATTTAGATCCAATAAAATGTCAGATAAATCCACACAGAAACCACCACGGTCGGCAAAGCAGCAAGCCAGAGCCAAACAAGCCTATTCTAAACCAGCTAGCACTAGAGCCCACAGTCAAGAACACATCTGAAACACAACCCTCGCCAGAAAATCTAAAGAAGCAGGGGGCCGCGGGAGAGTCAAAGAGGGTATTCCAATAGATATTCCAGAGGAAGGTATGGTGAGGAAAATCCTAAATAGATACATTTCTAATGCAATAATCCAGAGGTGGGTCAGGGAACCAGGAGGCCAGCGATCAGAGGAGGAATCCAGGCAGGTGGAGGTGATTATATCAGCGCAGTCGAGACTCAAATGTAGGCTAACAGCCAACTAGCAAGCTTGCTAGCACTAATAACCCAAGGTTATAAAAGTCACAGAACTCGAGTAGGCCTACTTCACAACAATAGGCCGAAAAGTACACAAAAACAAACTCTTAACGAAAAACAGATGAAGAACTAACAAATCAAAGTTAACGAGTAAACACTGTTACTTAACAGGTACCAGGGAGAAGCGGCAGTCAAGCACGACGCCAGCAGATACTCTCACCCGGAAATGACTAGGACATTTTGATGCTCGAATACGATTCAGGAACACCACAGCAACATTAACAATGACCTCACTTAGTGACAGTTGGCATGATAATCGACAAAAAACTATTTATAGTGTCTACTTTACTGGCTTAGGGTGCATATCTGTAACCATAGATTACACAACAAAACCATCGATCGCGCCCAGAGAGCCATAAGTATTTTCTTTGAGTGGTTTTTCCGTTGTGTGGGAAACGTTGGCCCCCATAATGAGACTGAGAGGAAATAGGGGCCCCCGCCCTAACTCTTACTGGGACTAATTATTCTGCTTTTAAAAGACCTGGACGCAGAGTTTGTGTGTGTGTGCGTGCGTGTTGCTTTGAAACACAAACCCACAGTAAGAAGGCTGACGCATCCTCTTCAGTGCAGGCCTGACCGCTGTATTAGAACTGTGCAAGAAATCAATTCAGGAAATATAGAGGCAATTATTTTGTCTCCCACACATGCTGACAAAACAAGAGCCAATGTAGGCGAGGAACTGCTGAATTAAAGAGGGAAATAAGCCTCTGTGGGCTGGGGAAGATACATGCATGTGGGTGATTGAACATCTTGGCTAGTCTAATTAATGAAGTGTGTGAACTGATTGTCTCGTTAAAACCACCATTGCTTTTATTATTCCGTCCCATAATAGGAGAGGAGTACCAAGCCTTATGATGCAGGAACCTTATAATGAGAGAGAATTTCGCAAAGGATATTGCCATTAATAAACCATGTTACAGTTTGATACTATTTTAGTGCTTGATCCTACCTTTTCTGACAGCTGGTCAAGGTAACATACTGTGCGTGAACTGTATGTCTTTCTGTGCTAATTAACATAGCTGTTTGGGTAACCGAAGTACAATGGCCTGTCGAAGTGTAAATGACCATTGCAGTATTTATTTATTTTTACATTTTAGAGTGTAAATCAGCTTTACTATTGCAGATAGATTATAGCTTCCATCAATGTAATTGTCTGCATCATTTCCAATCCCCCATATATTTGTTTGTAAATATATACAGTGCATTCATAAAGTATTCAGACCCCTTGACTTTTTCCACATTTTGTTACGTAACATCCTAATTCTAAAATGTATTACATTGCCCCCCCCCCCTCATCAATCAACACACAATAGCACATAATGAAAAAGCTCAAACTGGTTTTTAGAAATCTTTGCAAATGTATCCCAAAAAAATAAATATATATATACATTTACATACAGTACCAGCCAAAAGTTTGCCAAGAGTGTGCGAAGCTGTCATCAAGGCAAAGAGTGGCTACTTTGAAGAATCTCAAATATAAAATATATTTTGATTTAATACTTTTTTGGTTACTACATGATTCCATATGTGTTATTTCATAGTTTTGATGTCTTCACTATTATTCTACAATGTAGAAAATAGTAAAAATAAAGAAAAACCCTTGAATGAGTAGGTGTGTCCAAACTTTTGACTGGTACTGTATATCTTTTAAAAAACAAATATATATATATCCTTTATTATTTTCCCATAACCCTACCACCCCTCCCCTAATTGGAGTACAATAATGGATAACAACGCTTAGGCTTCTACTTCCAGCTTATACATACTATATACATTTTATGGACACAATAGGTCCTTTGTAGCTCAATTGGTAGAACATGGCGCTTGTAACGCCAAGGTAGTGGGTTCGATCCCAGGGACCACCCATACGTAAAAATGTATGCGCACATGACTGGAAGTCGCTTTGGATAAAAGCGTCTGCTAAATGGCATATTATATTATTATTATTACAATGAATTTTACAATAGTTATCTTTTGTTTGTTTTTCCAGTCCCATCCTTCAGCTACCCTCAACTCCTCCCATCTATCTCTATTTGCCATATATTTTTAACTGTGCTGTTTCACAAAAGTTCTGAACCTTTATACATTTTACAGACACAGTATATTTTACATTTGATATCTTGTTATTTTTAGTCCCACCCCTCAGCTCCACTCAACCCTTCCCATCTATCTCTTAACACCATCCATATTTTTCCTTCTATTTGCCATATCTTTTTCAACTGTGATGTGATTTTTCACAAAACATAGTTTCTACAGATTGTAAATGAAAGATACACATTTCTAAAAGTATTATTATATTATAGATCGATTTGACTATGACTTTTCAAATCACCCAGCAGTGCTATTTGCAGAGTTAGCTTCAAGTAAATGTTGCAATTCTTCAACCCATGTGCAGTATTTCTTTTTGTGGAACAGGTCCACATGCACAGAAAGTTCGGATAGATCTTTACCCCAGTGAAGTTGGCTTCCAGCTCTGGACACGCATCCCCAATAATCTGATTTTCAACCCACAATAGCACTCGTTTTTTAAACATTGATAATCTATCATCTGTTTTTAAGAACTGAGCGTAAATTCTGTCATTTAGTTCTCTTATCTGCTCTCAGCGGTCTAACAAATCCTATGCAGATTTTTGGTACGTAGAGATTCACTATTTATTTTATTTTGAAATTAGGTGTGCAGAGCTCACCACTGTAATCCGTGCTGAAAAGAGGCCAAATGGAGATATAATGTTAGTCAATCAGTCCTTATGCAAATATGTACAGTTCATCCTCCCTGTACATTTTAAGTGGATGGCCATATAAAACAAATCTTCATGAGAGGGCCATGAACAGTATCTACAGTAGTAATGCCTTATACTGTTAGAAGCTAAAATGTTTAGCTTTTTTTCAACCTGGACTCAGGGGTGGACATAACATAGTAAACTTAAATTTGAGACTCCAATTAGTATGATATGTTACGCTTTGTATGGTGTATATTCATTTGTGGATGTCCATCATCCATTTTGTATGATATGTTATGGATTACATTTAATATAATATGTTATTAATTGCAAGTCATACAATATCTTATGAATTACAATTCGTACAATATGTTATGATTTGCTAAATGTATGATATGTTACGAATTACAATTTGTTGTGGCTAATGTTAGCTAGGTGGCTAACGCTAACGTTAGGCTAGGGGTTAGGGGTTACAGTTATGGTTAGGAGTTAGGTTAAAGGGGAAGGGTTAGCTAACATGCTAAGTAGTTGCAAAGTAGCAAAAAAAGTAGTAAGTAGTTGTAATGTTTTTTCTTAATTTTTATTGAATTTTAAAACATACAATCCACCTGCAGTGAAACCGCTCAACATTTACATGACATTCCAGTCATTTATCAGACGATCCCATCCAGAGCGACCCAGGAGCAAAAAAATAAAATCTATATAAATCGATGTGTGTTTGGCGTATAACGATGGGACTACTATGGCTGCAGTAGACTCTCAGCTCTGCAGCGCTATGCGGCTTGTGTGCCTGTGATGTACCGTTCCGCTCTGCGAATGAGCGTTAAGGCTGGACTCCTGAGCCACCAATGGCTGTGGATATGTTACCCAATACCCCAGAGTCATCCGAAACCAACTGAATAGAAGCACGAAAGCGGGGCTGTCAGTCAGAACAATCGTGAAGTGATTCAGTCTAACGAAATATGATTTATAAGCAAATTACCTTGATATGCCTTGATAAAACAATTTAATTAAAACGAAAGTCCCCTAAATAGGGGACTAACGTTTAAGAGGTAAACAGTTTGGGAAAGGCACAATTCCACAATCCTGGAAGATTAATTAAAGGGCCACTATTCCACTGGCTGACAGTCCAATTGTTTGCTAATGGGGAGGTCTAACTAAGGAGGAATCTAGAGTAGAATGGTGCACTTGGTTCATCTCATTGACAGTGTGTATGGACTGGATGGTGTTGGAAAAGGAGTGAGGAGCTGTCTTGATCTTGATGGACACTAGCTAAATCAGCATTAGGAGATGTTGGATCCTGCTCTGACAGGGCCTAAGGCACTGCTGGGAATAGAATAGATTGGTGGTGGTGGATCTAGACTGATATGGACACTCGTATCATGGTGATGGGTCTAATAAGAAGACATCTCCCCAAGCTCCACTGGAGCTGCTGGAAGCTTGGTCTGGGAAGGCTTCCTTAGCGTGTCCTTTTTTTAAGGAGCATGTTCTGTTCTGTGACGTAACTGGACGATCCTGACAGGATAGTCTGTAATGCTGCGGCGGTCCAGTGTTCCAACCGCTACTGAAAAGGAGAATAAATCTGCAGTGAAAAGGGAAGAAATGGAATGGTTATGGTTCATTGCTAATGAACAGTGGTATCGAGCCAGCCACACTCTCGCTCTCTCGCTCTTTCTCTCTCTCTCCCTTGCTCGCTCTCTCTCTCTCGCTCTTTCTTTCACTTACTCTGACAAAAAGACTGTGGTTTTATGTTTTCGATGTCTTCTCCCCATGCAACCTACAGTGCATCTCTTGTAACACTCAGATACTGTATTCTACATCCTTACTATCTAAAGTACACTATCTACAGTACCATCCTATGTTATACTAGGCCTTCTACAACTTCAGTTTACAAAGCATACTGTTTGTGTGTGTGTGTGCGTGCGTGTGCTTTTGTGTCTGTGTTTGTGGGCATTTTCCCTGTGTTTGTGTGTGTGTGTTGTGGTGGTGGATGTTGTGGTATTTTGGGGCTTTAGAGCAGTATGTGAAAAGGCCTGGTGGAAGCATCTTCGAAGGTAGCAGACAGAGAACTCAGACACAGCTATTTATCACCCTGATGCAGAGAGTTCATTAAAATAGCCTCAGCAGTCTCCTCAGAGCCACAGCTGGCCTCCCTGCCTGCTGTGGCTGAAAAACAAAACAGCCTCAGCCCAAAAAAAACTAAACACAGACACACACACACACACACACATGGCCAGGACTGATCCCTTACTGACCACAGCACAGCACAAATATAATACCCTCCCTATGGATCACCAAACAGTGAGAATGGAAGGAAAAATAAGATTGGTGTCCAGTTGTCTAGTCAATGGGCCAAGAGCAGACAGGTGGCCGGAGTCTGTTGAAGATTAGTCTGGTGGTCTGCGGTCACCATGGGCCTGGGTTGGTCTGTGAAGCCTTGCATCAGTGACATCCAGAGGTTTCCTATGATCCCAGGCCCCTGCCTGCTGTCCAACGCCAAAGCCAGCCCTAGACATGTGACTCTCCAAACACTTCACGGTACCATGACCTGAAAATGGGGTTGGACTGGGGGTGGATTGGGCATCAGGCACCACAGGCTGCTGCCTTTTGTGTGTGTGTGTGCGCGTGGGCATGTATTCTGTTCTGCTATAGTGGATGGCGGTTCAGAGCCGATGTGGCATTTAAATGGCCTGCTTTTTGGGAAGCAGGTGGCTGAGTGTGATAGATCTTACATGTCATCGCTAGCTTGGCTTTCTTCTGTACCTGTAATACTGCCACGGTGGATCCTCTGTGTATATGGAGCTTTTAGAGGCTCTGCAGGGAGAAATCAGGGCCTGAGATGATGAAGGAGCCTTTTCAACCTGAAACCCATCCAGTGGTACCTCAACAATTTTCTTTCATTTCCAGTAAAATCAGAAAAGTCCACTAGCACATATGGGTTATCATGTGATGCGAAGGGAAAAATAGAGTGTATAGCCATAATTACGATTAAAGTTCACCCCAAAATACTAAGCCCATTTTATTATCTTACAATGATTATTTTGCGATATTATTACTGTGCTGTAACATGAACTGAACTGATTATAATTATGTTGAATCTGACTTTATAATGATGTGTGCTCTCCCAGGGGCCTGTTCTATTTCTCCTCTCTCTATCTCTCTCTTCTCCCTCTTTCTCATTCTGCTCTCCTCTCTCTATTCCTAGGGAGGAGAGGAGAGCATACATTCTAATAGCCCCACAATAAACACCACTACAAATAATGACTCTGTGCCTCTGTTTGAGCATTGCTGCTCTTTGCCTTCCCCTCAGGAATAGCTTTTCTAAATACACACTGCACAAATCCAGCTTTGCTTTCCCTGTCACTCTCTGTTTCCAAACGTCCAGATGTGGTTTGAAGTGGCCTGCCATCATCCCAAATGCATGGAAATCTGTCTGAAATGATTTTTCAACCTGTTTGTGTGTGTGTGTGTGTGTGTGTGTGTGTGTGTAGTTAATGTGTGGTTTGTGTGTAAAAGAGAGCTAGACAGACACAGACAGCACAAGTGAGAGAGAGACTAGAGAGAGCGAAAGAGAGAGAGCAAGTGAGAGAGACAGGGAAATTGAGTTGAGGTGAACACTACTGAGAATATGAGGGAGCTTATTATGTGTTTATAATGACAACATTTCTGTCGGGATTGAGAGTTTTAGAGCAATGTTTGGAAATATCTGTAATTCTCTTTTTGCAGCCCGCTCGCTCTGCTGACACTCCCTATGTAATCAAATGTTTATTATTCTCTAACAGCTTGCCATTCGATGTAATAATACAAAATTATCCCTTGTTTGAAATGATTCCCCAACAAACACTAATTAGCTCATAGAAGAAGGTGAGATCCTCTACCTCTCCAATCAGGGGTGGCAGCAGAAACATTTGGGTAATTGAGCCCCTACTGCTTTTAATCTCTCCTCCTTTCTCTCTCTCTCTCTCTCTCTCTCTCTCTCTCTCTCTCTCTCTCTCTCTCTCTCTCTCTCTCTCGTTACCACTCCCCCATCTCTCCCAGTCCTGTTCATAGAAAGAGAGCTGCTGTAGGCCTAATGTGTTCCATGGTGCTGTGGTTAAGACTCAATTCATGGATCATTAGAGCTTGTCTTGTGGAGTGTGACTGTGGCCGATCCCCTTAAGACGGCAGCCTCACTCAGCCTCTCTGGATGTAGATGTAGACAGCCAGAGCAGGAGTCTACTGCAACAATTGTCAAACAAGTGTATGGCTGAATGTTAAGAGATGGTCAAACACCAAGTATAAGCAGGAGAAAATAAGGACAAAATGGTCAGATCCATCATTGATTAACCAATGGGGAAAATCTGGCTACCTGGCAGTTTGACACATTTTTATTTCCGTAAAAGAGACACGTTTAGAGCTGTGAAACCTCTAGAGCATCCTGCTGCAAGACAATAGCAGAGGCTCATTGTCAACGTCTGGGTGAAGTGGTGAAACGGAATCAGGTGCAGGACACAGAACTGAGAAATTAATGGATTTACTAAAACAAAAGTAAACCATAACAAACCCTCCACGCAGGGAAGAGCAGCACAACAGCTCACCAAACGATGTAAAACCACGGACAATCACGCACAAAGCCAGGAGGGAAAACAGAGGTAATTATAGGGAAACAAATAAGTATAATGGGTAACAGGTGTGAATAATAAAGACAAGACTAGTGTGACACAGAAACATCGATCGGTGGCAGCTAGTACTCCGGTGACGACGAACGCCGAAGCCTGCCCGAGCAAGGAGGAGGGGCAGCCTCGGCTGTATTCGTGACAGTACCCCCCCCGACGCGCGGCTCCAGCCGTGCGTCGACACCGGCCAATGGGGGCGGAGGAACCTCCCGCACCTCAGACTCCTGGAGCGGACCAGCTACCACCGGCCTGAGGAGAGACACATGGAACGGAGGGGTTAATACGGTAATCGGGGGGGAGTTGTAACCTATAACAAACCTTGTTCAACCTCCTCAGGACTTTGAAGGGCCCCACAAACCGCCGACCCAGCTTCCGGCAGGGCAGGTGAAGGGGCAGGTTTCGGGTCGAGAGCCAGACCCGGTCCCCCGGTGCATACACCGGAGCCTCACTGCGGTGGCGGTCGGCACTTGCCTTCTGTCTCCTGATAGCCCTTTGCAGGCGTACATGGGCAGCATTCCATGTCTCCTCCGAGCACCGAAACCATTCATCCACCGCAGGTGCCTTGATCTGGCTCTGATGCCATGATGCCAGGACCGGCTGGTAACCTAGTACACACTGAAAAGGAGACAGGTCAGTGGAGGAGTGGCGGAGGGAATTTTATGCCATCTCTGCCCAGGGGATGTAAACTGACCAATCCCCCTGCCGGTCCTGGCAATATGACCTGAGAAACCTACCCACAACCTGGTTTACTCTCTCCACCTGCCCATTACTCTCGGGGTGAAACCCTGAGGTCAGGCTGACCGAGACCCCCAGATGGTCCATGAACGCCTTCCAGACCCGTGATGTAAACTGGGGACCCCGATCAGACACTATATCCTCAGGTACCCCGTAGTGCCGGATGACGTGTGTAAACAGGGCCTCCGTGGTCTGTAGGGCAGTAGGGAGACCGGGCAAAGGAATGAGACGACAGGACATAGAAAACCGATCCACAACAACCAGGATCGTGGTGATACCTTGTGACGGAGGAAGATCCGTAACAAAGTCCACCGATAGGTGTGACCACGGCTGTTGTGGAACGGGGAGAGTTTGTAATTTCCCTCTGGGCAGGTGTCTAGGTGCCTTGCACTGGGCGCACACCGAACAGGAAGAAACATAAACCCTCACATCCTGAGCTAAGGTAGGCCACCAGTACTTCCCACTAAGACAGCGCACTGTCCGACCGATGCCAGGATGGCCAGAAGAGGGTGACGTGTGAGCCCAATAGATCAAACGATCGCGAACCTCAGACGGAACGTACACACGACCCACTGGAAACTGGAGGGGAGAGGGCTCCGTGCGTAACGCCCGCTCGATATCCGCGTCAACCTCCCACACCACCGGTGCCACCAGACAAGAAGCCGGAAGTATGGGAGTGGGCTCCCTGGTCCGCTCCTCTGAGTCATACAGCCGGGACAGAGCGTCTGCCTTAGCATTCTGGGAACCTGGTCTGTACGATAGGGTGAACACAAAACGCGTGAAAAACATGGCCCACCTTGCCTGACGAGGGTTCAGTCTCCTCGCTGCCCGTATGTACTCCAGATTGCGGTGGTCAGTCAAAATGAGAAAAGGGTGTTTTGCCCCCTCAAGCCAATGTCTCCACACCTTAAGAGCTTTCACAACAGCTAAAAGGTCCCGGTCCCCCACATCATAGTTTTGCTCCGCCGGGCTGAGTTTCTTCGAAAAGAATGCACAGGGGCGGAGTTTGGGAGGTGTACCCGAGCGCTGAAACAGTACAGCTCCTATCCCAGCCTCGGACGCATCCACCTCGACTGTGAATTGCAAGGAAGGATCCGGATGAGCCAGCACGGGAGCCGAGGTGAACAGCGCCTTCAGCTGACCACTGCAGGCGCACTGGTCTGCCCTTCAGCAAAGAGGTTATGGGAGCTGCTACCTGGCCAAAGCCCCGGATAAATCTCCGGTAGTAGTTGGCAAACCCCAAAAATCGCTGCACCTCCTTTACCGTGGTAGGAGTCTGCCAATTACGCACAGCTGAAATGCGGTCACACTCCATCTCGATCCCTGACTCTGACAGGCGGTATCCTAAGAAAGAGACGGACTGTTTGAAGATCAGACATTTCTCAGCCTTAACGTACAGGTCATGCTCCAACAGTCTACCAAGCACCTTGCGCACCAGGGACACATGTTCGCGTGTAGCGGAGTAGATGAGAATATCATCTATATACACCACTACACCCTGTCCATGCAGATCCCTGAAAATCTCATCGACAAAGGATTGAAAGACTGAGGGAGCATTCATCAACCCGTACGGCATGACGAGGTACTCATAGTGACCAGAGGTGGTACTAAATACCGTCTTCCACTCGTCCCCCTCCCGGATACGGATCAGATTGTACGTGCTCCTGAGGTCCAATTTTGTGAAGAAGCGCGACCCGTGCAATGACTCCCTCATACTAGCTATGAGAGGTAGAGGATAGCTGTATTTTACGGTTATCTGATTTAGACCTCGATAGTTAATGCACGGGCGTATATCTCCATCCTTATTTTTCACAAAAAAGAAACTCGAGGAGGCAGGAGAAATGGAGGGCCAAATGTATCCCTGTCCCAGAGATTCGGTGACATATGTCTCCATAGCCTCCGTCTCCTCCTGTGACAGAGGATACACGTGACTCCTGGGAAGTGCAGCGCCCTCCCGGAGATCTATCGCACAATCCCGTCGTCGATGGGGTGGTAATTGAGTTGCCTTCTTTTTACAGAAGGTGAGAGCCAAATCGGCATATTCTGAGGGAATGTGCATTGTGGAGACATGGTTTGGACTCTCCACCGTAGTTGCCCTGACGGAAACACCTACACACCTTCCCGAGCACTGAGGTGACCATCCCTTAAGAGCCCTCTGTTGCCACGAAATCCTGGGGTCATGGGTGGCTAGCCAGGGAAGCCCCAGCACCACAGGAAATGCAGGAGAATCGATAAGGAAGAGACGAATTCTCTCCTCATGACCCCCCTGCGTCTCCATCTGGAGTGGAACTGTGACCTCCCTAACCATACCCGACCCTAAAGGGTGACTATCTAGGCCACGTATGGGGAAGGGCACATCTACAGGCAATATAGGAATCCGTAATTTATGCGCAACCAGCCTATCCATAAAATTCCCAGCTGCGCCGGAATCTACGAGTGCCTTATGCTGGGAATGTGGGGAAAACCCAGGGAAATGTACATTGACCATCATGTGAGCAACAGAGAGCTCTGGGTGAGTTGGGTGCCTACTCACCTGGGATGGTCCACCAGGGCTCTGCCTGCTACCTCGATTCCATGAGGTTCCTCTCCTGCACCGGCCCGCAGTGTGTCCTCTTCGGCCACAGTTGGTGCAGGAGACCACCCCCTTGCCGGGTCTCTCCACATCAGCACCTCCAAGCTCCATAGGAGTGGAGTCGGAAGTGCTGGGGGATGGACAGGACGGACCCTGATCCGGACGTCCGCGGGTGGCCAACAGGTTATCCAGCCGGATCGATAAATCTACCAGCTGGTCCAGGTTTAGATTCGTGTCCCTGCAGGCCAGCTCCCTTCGAACGTCCTCCCGTAGACTGCATCGGTAGTGGTCAATCAGGGCCCTCTCATTCCATCCCGCGCTGGCTGCCAGTGTCCTGAAATCCAGGGCGAAGTCCTGTGCGCTCCTCCTTCCCTGTCTGAGGTGAAACAGACACTCCCCAGCCACTCTCCCCTCCGGCAGATGATCAAATACTGCCCGGAAACGGCGGGTAAAATCCTCGTAACGTACGGACTCAGCGTCTATTCCACCCCACTCCATGTTGGCCCATTCCAGCGCTCTGCCCGACATACAGGAGATGAGGGCGTACATGCTCTCGTATCCCGAGGGAGCCGGGTGGATGGTTGCCAGGTAGAGCTCCACCTGGAGCAGGAAACCCTTACACCTGGCAGCTCTCCCATCATATTCCCTCTGGAGCGAGAGCCGAATTCCACTGGATCCAGGGTTTGATGGTCTTGATGGGGGAGAAATCAGAGGAGGAGGAAGTGTAGGAAACCCACCTCTCTCCCATCGATCCATGGTGTTCACCACTCGATCCATAGCCAAACCTAGAGTCTGCCGCATGGTCGAGTGCTGCTGGATGCGTTCCTCCACCGAGGCGCTGGGATCGGACATGCCTGCTGACTCCATAGGTGGTGCGTGATTCTGTCAACGTCTGGGTGAAGTGGTGAAACGGAATCAGGCGCAGGACACAGAACTGAGAAATGAATGGATTTACTAAAACAAAAGTAAACCATAGCAAACCCTCCACGCAGGGAAGAGCAGCACAACAGCTCACCAAACGACGTAAAACAACGGACAATCACGCACAAACTCAGGAGGGAAAACAGAGGTAATTATAGGAAAACAAATAAGCATAATGGGTAACAGGTGTGAATAATAAAGACAGGACTAGTGTGACACAGAAGCATCGATCGGTGGCAGCTAGCTACTACTGAAATGTAAACGTATAGAAGTATCACTCCCAGTAGGTTCTGTCAATTGTGGCAATGTGGAGCTGTCCATGTCAGACGCACAGTATACCCACTTCAGGGGGAATCACTATACCTTAGCTAGAACTAGATCAAACTCTCTGCATCTACAGTTCTATGTTCTCTCAAGCAAGGCCAACTCCTTTTGACATTTTCTTACCCGGGCACTGTAGTTATGTTACAATGTAAGAACATACTCTATTCACGCCCCTGTGTAGCATTTTGTCAAAAGATAAAAGCTATTCTTTATCTCCCTTTGTATCAATACAGATCACAGTATGATGGTGGGCTCTTTTTGTTGTCTGGTTCTGCTGAGGAGATGTTTAGTGTGTCACTGGTAATGAGTAGCCTTGAGGTAATTAGGAACACAGCATAGTGAGGGTGTACATCATGGGGAAACCGATGGAGAAGAAATGAGGATGAATAAATAAAAGGGGGAGGAAAACAAATGGGAGAGATGAGGATGGGAGAGATGGGGACCTACTGGCTGAGAAACTGATGCCTGGGCTATATTGTTGAAATGCTCGCCACTGTTTGGCAGGGGAAGTGGGGAGACAGTGCCAATTCATTAACCAGCTTCTTCATTCGTGCAACAAGACGACTTCACACTGTTTCTAGCAGAGCACTCCAAACACCGTCTGCTTGTCTTGTCACTTTCTGGATGTCTGTGTGATGGAGGGAGGAGGAGAGGAGGGGCGAGGAGGAGGAAGGAGGAGGAAGGTAGATTAGATGTCATCACCACCCATCATATGCCTGAACTGAAGTGAACTTTCGATTTGCAGCATGTTTGTTCTGATGGTTTTGGAACCGCTCCCATTTCTCCCAGGGAGACAATACAGATGCAGCACATACACTCTGTATCATGTTGTCCTCTGACTGCCACCCACAACACAACAGTGGTGGAAAACCATGTTAAGACTTTGTTTATTATTTTGTGTTTTGTTTGTGATAATCCAGTCGTAGGCTGATAAGGGGTTGCTCTACAATACAACTGATGTCCCCAACCTCAGACATGTACCTCAGACATGTTTCTCACTGAGGCACACATACTAGGGCCAGAAGCCTCAAACCAGGGCCTGGAGTTTTTCCTGGTCAGGTCACATGGACATCAGGAAAAATCCAGGGCCCGACTAATGCCATAGAAGACAGACCATATCACCTATTGACCAGTAGAGGGGGTCAGTTCACAAAACCCCTTTGTGATGCTTCGGAGGGCAGTCCCTTATACCGCATAATTATGTCACTACCTCCAAACGCTGTTGGATTCCTTTTAGGATGTACATCTGTACAGGATTTACAGGATGCACGGTTTGGCAGGCCTTTTCCGAGGTATGCAACACAACGGAAACGTTCTAGCTTGTTTAATCTCAATGTTTACCGTTGGACCTGAATGGCGTGAGACGTGTGCGAGGCTGGAGGCTAGAGTTGTCTGTCTGTCTGCATCAGTGTTTGTACTTGCGTGGTAGATGCCACACTATCTGACATGACAGAGTTGCATTGCATGGTTCAATATGACAAGGCTCTCAGATTGCAGGCTGATGTCGATAGCAGATTGCCACTAAGCTGCCTCTTCTGAGGGACGGCCAGGGGAACGTGTCTGGACTTCCTGATTGACTGGCGTTGAATTATGTAGTAGTAGTTATAGGTAGTTAGCTGGGGTAGCTAAGCCATGTTAAGCCCAGTCAGGAACCACTATGAAGTTCTACTCGTCATAAAATGTATCAATTGTGTTTTTTTTCTTTCAATCCTGTTACTGTAGGTCCCTCAAATTTAAATCAGGACCTTAAAGCCAGTTCCACTGCTTTTTTTCATTCTTCCCCTCTAATCAGAGACTGGTTTAGAGCTGGGACACCAGGTGGGTGCAATTACTTATCAGGTAGAACCAGCAGTACTCCGGACCTCCAGGGTAGGATTTGATTACCCCTGCTGTAGGTGGTTAGTATTTTCTATTCTCACTGTCTATGTTATTGTATTTTTGTGGCACGTTTCTTTGGTGGTGGTCCACATTTCCAAAGTCAATGTGTTGAAATAGGTGCGGGTGTGAAATGTTTACAAATGTTCTGTTTTCATTCTCCTACATTCCTTGTGGGAATTTCCTTTTGATTCTCTTGTTTAATCATAAAGGAATTGATCAAATGGGAAGAAAATAACATAGAGAACAGGAGAAAAACACTTTGATCATGTCCTAGATTAATAGGAGATGAAAGCTGGATGAAACAAACCAACCCGTGGCTCACACACACCGTTCCAGCTATAGGAACATGCTATTTTTCATGTTGTTTTCCATGTTCTACTTAATTTGGTTCCAGTCATTTTCTTTACCAGTGACACTGTTTAAACATGGCCAACCAGAATATGGGGGTTAGATTTTTCGCCACTGAGCAGAATAAAGAACACATCTCCAGTAGGTCTGGGCGATATGGCCAAAATATCATATCACAATATATTTTATGGTATGGCAATATTTGATTATATTTTATGTTTCTAATAATAATAGTTCTAAATATGTTTTATGAGTACTGCATGACCCTAGGATGGCAACAAGTTAATTCTAAGTGGTTTTACTGGGCTTTCTCCATTCGGATTGTTTTATACTCAACCAAACTAGGACAAAACTGACAGTGAAGTAGTCCAATTTGTTGAACTATATCAAAATACCTTTGTAGGTGGTATTATAAAAATCCATACCGGTATGTGGATCCATATACCTTAAAAGACAATATATCACCCAGCCCTAATCTCCAGTCTGTGTACAGTATTTCCTCACTGGGACATTTGTTATTAGATTATTCCCTTGATCCATGCGAATGTTGTGTTTCCTCTCGCTTTTTTTTATTGTGGAACATTTTTAAAAGGTCAGTCCCACAACAAACCCTTCTGTTCCTTATCTTTCAACCCTGCTACCAACTAGTAATGAGAAAATAGGCTTAGGTATTTCTCTCAGCTATATGTCCCCTGGAGGAGGTGATACTGAGACTGAGGCAAAGACACAGACCGACAGACAGACAGGCAGACAGACAGACTACTGCAGGAGAGGAGAGATGAGGAGAGGAGAGGCGAGGCGAGGAGACAGCAATCAACAGTCCACCACAGCAGTTAAACTGCTCCAAGCCCAGAGAGCAAACAAGCCCCATGCAGGAGCATACCTACTTAGTATTCTTTCTTTGTAACTCAGTTATAAACTATCTGATGAATGCAAATCTACTTACACTCTATGTGTATACAAAGGAGGAGGGCTGATTAGTTATTTATTAGACCCGCTCAAATAATTAGTTATATTGTTACGGAAAAACAAAAGGGGTCCAAAATGTTCAGTCTTCAATGTTATTTTAAGTCTGTAGCTCCTGTTTTATAACTCCAGATAGTAGAGACAAAGTACAGTCTAGACTAGAGAACAGTGCTGTCGATACACTGCTATTTTCAGTTGTCATGGTCAAAGTTAATTTACACGCCTCACCACCATGCTCATTACTGAGCTTACAGTATATGTTTCATAATGTGTCATGTTCTAAGTCTAGCTAATGACAGCTAGTTGTCAGATGTTAAACATTGATAAAAGTATAGTAAATATATTCTGTATTTTTCTGTTTACTTTCTTTTGACTCTCATGAGGCTGTCTTTATTCTCTCTTGAAATAGACCTCATCTCGTCTGTCATGTTTGCCTAATCCTTCTGACAGCTTACAATGATTTTAGCTTTTGGGATAATATACATTTCAGCCCTCATCTTACAGGCACCAGTGATTTGGCTGCTTTTCCATTTCTCCCCTCAAAAATCTCCCCAATAATCAACAACTCAAAAATGTATTCATGATACATCATACAGTTCTTCAAAATATTGATATTTTTGATGATTCTCTATACATGTATTTTATTTCCTGTCGTCGCCAGTGCAATGTCATTATCGCTATAGCAACATGTATAGCCCTATACAGCCCAGGATTTACTAATCTTGTTCACTAATGTTGTTCACATCATTACAGCACACCTGTTTGTGTAAGGAAAATTCCACTGTAACTGAATGACGGAGAGACTCCAATTTTTCACTTTAAAGTATGCCAAACAAAAAAACATTGATTGCAAAGTTAAACAAATCATACAACTCTATGCACAAGGACTACTTTTATCAATTTCCACAGAAAATTTTACAAAACCACAATTACTCGAAGAACAGTGCAGATGTAAAGTTTGGCAACAGATTTGACGGTAAAATCTCTGTCCGTTTTTTTTATGTGAACACATTTTGATGGGAGACTCTGTTACAGAGCAGTGTAAATGCTTTTTTAGGCTGGATCATGTTGTTGAATTGTATTGTATTGTATTGTATTGTTGTATGTTTTAATTCAGTAATTGATTGATTGTTGCTGTCTCCTTGGACAGGTCTCCATTGAAAAAGAGACTCTGGGTCTCAATGGGCTTTTCCTGCTTAAATAAAAATAAAATAAAATGCATTGCCTATCAATAAACATCTTACATGTATACATATCATGTAATTTTACTGTATGTTCCTTATTATTTACTTAGTATTATCAAACTTCATCCAGATATTACACTGTTTATGTGTATGGACTACAACATTACTTTTATTTATTTTATTTAACCTTTATTTAACTAGGCAAGTCAGTTAAGAACAAATTCTTATTTACATTGACGGCCTATCAAAAGGCAAAAGGCCTCCTGCGGGGACGGGGGCTGGGATTAAAACAATTACATTTAATTAAAATATAGGACAAAACACACATCATGACAAGAGAGACACCACAACACTACATAAAGAGAGACCTAAGACAACAACATAGCATGGCAGCAACACATGACAACACAGCATGGTAGCAACACGACATGACAACAACATGATAGCAACACAAAATGGCAGCACAACATGGTAGCAGCACTACATGGTAGCAGCACAAAACATGGTACAATCATTATTGGGCACAGACAACAGCACAAAGGGCAAGAAGACAGAGACAACAATACATCACGCGAAGCAGCCACAACTGTCAGTAAGAGTGTCCATGTCTTTGAATGAAGAGATGGAGATAAAACGTTCCAGTTTGAGTGTTTTTTGCAGCTCGTTCCAGTCGCTAGCTGCAGCGAACCGAAAAGAGGAGCGACCCAGGGATGTGTGTGCTTTGGGGACATAACAAAACATGGACCCATTCTGTGATATATACATGTACAGTGGGGAAAAAAAGTATTTAGTCAGCCACCAATTGTGCAAGTTCTCCCACTTAAAAAGATGAGAGAGGCCTTTAATTTTCATCATAGGTACACGTCAACTATGACAGACAAAATAAGAAAAAAAAATCCAGAAAATCACATTGTAGGATTTTTAATGAATTTATTTGCAAATTATGGTGGAAAATAAGTATTTGGTCAATAACAAAAGTTTCTCAATACTTTGTTATATACCCTTTGTTGGCAATGACACAGGTCAAACGTTTTCTGTAAGTCTTCACAAGGTTTTCACACACTATTTTGGCCCATTCCTCCATGCAGATCTCCTCTAGAGCAGTGATGTTTTGGGGCTGTCGCTGGGCAATACGGACTTTCAACTCCCTCAAAGATTTTCTATGGGGTTGAGATCTGGAGACTGGCTAGGCCACTCCAGGACCTTGAAATGCTTCTTACGAAGCCACTCCTTCGTTGCCCGGGCAGTGTGTTTGGGATCATTGTCATGCTGAAAGACCCAGCCACGTTTCATCTTCAATGCCCTTGCTGATGGAAGGAGGTTTTCACTCAAAATCTCACGATACATGGCCCCATTCATTCTTTCCTTTACACGGATCAGTCGTCCTGGTCCCTTTGCAGAAAAACAGCCCCAAAGCATGATGTTTACACCCCCATGCTTCACAGTAGGTATGGTGTTCTTTGGATGCAACTCAGCATTCTTTGTCCTCCAAACACGATGAGTTGAGTTTTTACCAAAAAGTTCTATTTTGGTTTCATCTGACCATATGACATTCTCCCAATCCTCTTCTGGATCATCCAAATGCACTCTAGCAAACTTCAGACGGGCCTGGACATGTACTGGCTTAAGCAGGGGGACACGTCTGGAACTGCAGGATTTGAGTCCCTGGCGGCGTAGTGTGTTACTGATGGTAGGCTTTGTTACTTTGGTCCCAGCTCTCTGCAGGTCATTCACTAGGTCCCCCTGTGTGGTTCTGGGATTTTTGCTCACCGTTCTTGTGATAATTTTGACCCCACGGGGTGAGATCTTGCGTGGAGCCCCAGATCGAGGGAGATTATCAGTGGTCTTGTATGTCTTCCATTTCCTAATAATTGCTCCCACAGTTGATTTCTTCAAACCAAGCTGCTCACCTATTGCAGATTCAGTCTTCCCAGCCTGGTGCAGGTCTACAATTTTGTTTCTGGTGTCCTTTGACAGCTCTTTGGTCTTGGCCATAGTGGAGTTTGGAGTGTGACTGTTTGAGGTTGTGGACAGGTGTCTTTTATACTGATAACAAGTTCAAACAGGTGCTATTAATACAGGTAACGAGTGGAGGACAGAGGAGCCTCTTAAAGAAGAAGTTACAGGTCTGTGAGAGCCAGAAATCTTGCTTGTTTGTAGGTGACCAAATACTTATTTTCCACCATCATTTGCAAATAAATTCATTAAAAATCCTACAGTGTGATTTTCTGGATTTTTTTTTCTTAATTTGTCTGTCATAGTTGACGTGTACCTATGATGAAAATTACAGGCCTCTCTCATCTTTTTAAGTGGGAGAACTTGCACAATTGGTGGCTGACTAAATACTTTTTTTCCCCACTGTATATATTTACAATTTCATCCACATCCTCACTTTATGTCAATAGTACAATATTGCTGCTTGCTCAGCCTCTGTCCTTGGTCTGCATCACAGAGCCCGGGTGTCCTCAGTCCTGTAAGACACATAAAACACATAGGTAGGATGCTGAATTCTCATTATGTCTGTCATGGATCCAGTCCATACATTACCATTTTGCTGTTCTCAGTTTAGCCCAGAAAATTGAGAATCAGGCAGGGATTCCTACTCACTGTGTACATCAACACCCGGGTCAAGCCGCCCATGATTGTCTAGCCTTGTTGTAATCCTGATTCTACTCTACTTCATTTAGGTGGTGTAGGGATTTTAGCAGGGTTGGACAATCATGGACGGTGACCTGATTAGCTTTTTTGGGGGGAGAGAGAATCCTTTCTTTCTCAGTGTTCTGGGCATGTGTGAGTTATGATGTTCTTTACAGTGACATAGGCCTACCTTCAAAATAAGCTATTCAAATGAATGTGTACACTGCATTTTTTCTGGACAAACTTCAGTGAGGCTGAATTGTTGTTGTCTGTTGACTCCTGAAACACATAGACACAGAGGTGGAGTTAGTGAATAGTCACATTGTCTGTCTGTCATGGATCAATGTAGGCCTATAGCCTAAATTCTATGAACTTGACAATGACATACAATGACATACTCAAGCATTCTCAGTGGAGAGGGAGGTGTCTGTGTGGCCATGCAGAGCAGAGGGTGAGTGGGATGGGTAGCCTACGAGAAAACTACAATATGTATTTTCACATTTGGTGCCTGTTGGATAAGACAGAATGTCACTCTGCTAAAAACAGAAGTGCAAAATTGAGGGATTAACTAATTTCACAAGCAACATACACCCAATCTCTTAACTTTGAAAGCAAGCTAGTTAATTAAAACATAATTACGTTTTGTCCTTAAAACTTTACCTAAACTGTAGTTTGCACGTTTTGATATTACTTTGCAGCATTTTGTATCACATTGACCAGCAAGCACATTCCCTTTGACAGCTAAGCTAGGCATATTACCATAGCGACACCTTGCAGTTTTGGAGACAGCTTCGCGTTTGGTAACAAAACAAAGACGGTAGTGTTAGTACTGGTAAAGCAGTGATTTACTCACTGAGCTACATATTAACTTCATATGGATTTACTTCACCACAGTTAGCTATGCTATAGCTACCCAAGCAGGGGAAACAAATATTGAAATATACTTAGATTATACTTCGTTAACATATTTGAGTTATATATAAAACAATCTAAATTGGAACATTTTTTAATAAATGTAATGTCAATTTTATTTGTATTTTATTAGCGTTTAAGTAAATTAAATTAGAAGTATATTAAAATGGAATTTGAATTAGAATTACTGTATTTTCTTTACAAAACAAAGTATTAATAATGTGTTTCATGCAAATTTGTACAAATGCACTTCTACTTATCAACCAAATTAGCTTTTGTAATTAGCGCTGCCAAGGCACCTTCTCAGCCAATGTTAACAAGCTATTTTCAAAACAGTTGTGGCTGGAGCATCAATTAATAATATAGACGTTTGAGAACTGTGCACCATTGGCATTTCACACTTTAGTTGTTCATATTACAGTAATAAATTAACGTTTCAATAAAATGTGTAATAAGTAATGTGTAATTAAAAGTACAACTTATTCCGTTTGAAAATGAATATCAAAACATTTGAATAAGCTAAATATGAGGAACAGTATCATATTATAAATCAAAACTTCAGCTGCAGAAAAGGATGCTGGGTAATATGCAAATATTTGTGCACATGCGTTTTTGAAAGTATACTTTAAATTAGGGCTGTCAAATGATTAAAATTTTTAATCAAATTAATCAGAATTTTCAGTGGATTAATCATGATTAATCACTATTTGCAATTACACCTGAATCCTAACCATTTTTTTTCTGAAATGCATACCAAAAGATAAATAACAGGACACAGATACATAATTTTCATATTATGTCTGTTTATTAACACAGCCAAATAATGGTGTTTTAAATCAAGCTGAAACATACTACACACCATAATATTTGTCTTTGTAATGTTCCATCACTTCCTCTTTGGCATTCCTCTTAACCAGGATGTACAATTTACAGTATTCAATTGAACAGAAAGCAATAAATGTAGTCAAATCATAACAGTGACCTACCACATTTTTGCACAATTTGAGTCATCTGTGGAAAAAAACATTTTCAATAAAACTTTTAAATCAAACCAAAGAACAATCTTTTACCTTTTCCTCCATTCTTTAATCCAGTTGCTCAAAAATCCAGTTGCTAACTACTATAACATGTTGCACTGAAACTGGTCTTTTTGTTTGAACATCACCTTTCAAATCTACTGAGCTTCATCATCTTTCAGCCAGTTGCTGAGGCAAACTAACTTGTTCACATTTTCTGAAAGTAAAGCTGACCTTTTCTTGTTCACAATGTGACCTGCAACTGAGAAAAGTCGTTCACAGGGAACAGTGGTTGCAGGAGTGGCTAGATATTTGTGAGCTAGTGAGGCCAGCTTCTCATGGGCTCCTGAATGAGATGCCCACCACCTCAAGGGGCAGTCCTCCAATTTAATGGTGGGCTCTGCTCTGTACCTCTGTATGGCAGGTTGGACCTCTTCATCTTCTGATTCTGAATCTGAGCCCATTTGCAGAAGGCTGATTTTCTTCCTGGGTGGCCCATCATCATGTGTCTGTGAAGACCTTCTGGGTGATTCTTGTTGCAGCATCCCTTCAAGTGTGGTCCACACCTCTTCCCTGTCTGTCTTGGGCAGGCATTTCAAGTCTTTGAAACGAGGATCCAAAACTGTAGCAATCTGGAGCCATGCATTGTTGAGCTGTTCTTGACGGGGATGCTAGGTCCTCCTTGAACTTGGTCTTGAATCTCACCACATATGCAGGGTCCTCATCACAGGCTTCCATCTTGAGACGCAAGTGGCAGAGAGAAGGTAGTACCACAGAACAGGAGACATAGGCCTCTCCACCCAGGAGCTCAGTTACATACCTACGCACACAAACACACACATGCACACAGAGACAGTGTATTATTAGAACAGTGGTTATCAACATATTATTATTATTATTATTATCATCATCATTATTTTTTACATAGATACATGTTATTGATATTTGACTTGGTTTAATTCATTCCAGAAAATAATCAAAGCGATGTTATTTGATAAGTTACAGACTGATTTACCTGCATGGCTCTAGAAGTGTCTCCAGCCTCTGCAGTTTATCCCACTCTGCTGCGGTCGGCAAAACGAGTTTGTGCTCCTGATTGTCCAGGGCTGCGATGACAGCCTCTTTATTTCTGCTCACGCGCTTGACCATTTCCAGCGTCGAATTCCAACGTGTTGGAACATCCTGGATCAATGGCTCTTGCTTCTTTCCCAGGCTGACTTGTTGTGCTTGAAGCTCCGCAGCATTTGCTGGGCTGTGCTTAAAATGACCGACAACTTTGCGAGCCTTGGCCAAAGCATTTACAAAGGCGCTGTCAGCAAGACTCACTGTGACACTTCTCTGCACCATGTGAGCGACACAGTTCATGTGTTCATAGCGTGTAAGTCGAATTGCGGCAACCATGTTGCGTGCACTGTCAGTCCCAATGGTTGTAGTCTTGCCCTCGATGTCCCACTCACGTGCAACAGACAGGAACTGTTCTTTACAAGCCTCCGCAAAATGACGCTCCTCAGTTTTTAATATAGTCAGCGCAAAAGACTTCAGTTCCCACGTGTCACTGATTAAATGTGCAGTTACTCCGAGGTAATTGTTGTTACTCACTGATGTCCAATGGTCTCCTGTCAGGGCGATATGATTTACTTGAGCCAAGACCTCTTTCCTTTTTTCTTTTTCGTTTTCATAGAGCTCGTGGATTTTCTTCATAACTGTGGCTCTTGACGGTGGCTTATAGAATGAGTCTTGAGACGCCACTTGCAAAACATCAAGGAAACCTGAGTCTTCTACAATGCTAATGATCTACAATCCTTTGCAATCCATTTTGCTATTGTGTTGGTCAAATTATCTGAGGTTGATTTTGTTAATTGCCTGCAAACATTCAGCGTGGTCTGGCGCAAACCACTTGCTGAATCTGACGGCCCAGCAAACGCATGTTTGGCGTTGACATGGTACTTCAAGCTTGAACAGCTCCGGTGAAATTGAAACTCCTTCTTACAAATCTTGCAAATAACCTTGTACTTGTTAACTGTACCATCATCATTCTTTTTATATTTGAATCCGTCAATAGGCTCACCTTGCTCCATCTCGCCTCTAGCTCCCAACCACTTTCCTGACCTGAATAATTTGTCACACTGCGCATGCGTGAAATGCGTTAAAAAAATTGACGTAATTAACAGCAAACAACTAATTAATGTCGTTAACGCGCTATTTTTGACAGCCCTACTTTAAATATATTTTGTGGACATTTAAATTAAATATACTTTTTTTGAAAGTTTACTTAACTATATTTTCTTGAGATATTAAGAAAATGGCGAGTGGCGCAGTGGTCTAAGGCACTGCATCGCAGTGCTAGCTGTGCCACTAGAGATCTTGGTTCAAATCCAGGCTCTGTCGTACCCGGCCATGACCGGGAGACCCATGGGGTGCCGCACAATTGGTCCAGGGTAGGGGAGGGAATGGTCGGCAGGGATGTAGCTCAGTTGGTAGAGCATGGCGTTTGCAACTCCAGGGTTGTGGGTTCGCTTCCCACAGGGGGCCTGTATGAAAAATACAAAAATGATGTATGCACTCACTAACTGTAAGTCGCTCTGGATAAGCGTCTGCTAAATGACTAAAACATTTTATCATTTTTTTTTTTTAAGTATACTTTCAGGAAGCATGTTCCTCAGCTGTGCAGTATTACTTTAGTTCCTTGTTTCGGTATATTTGTATTATTCTTTTCACTCTGTCATTTAAATCATTATTGTGGAGTCACTACAATGTTGTTGATCCATCCTCAGTTTTCTCCCATCACAGCCATTGAACTCTGTAACTGTTTTACAATCACCAATGGCCTCATGGTAACATCCCAGAGCAGTTTTATTCCTGTGCTGCAGCTCAGTTCAGAAGGACGACTGTATTTTGATATATATGGGTGGTTTAATACATAATCCACAGCATAATTAGTAATTTGACAATGCTTAAAGAGATATTCAATGTCTGATTTGATATTGTTACCGATCTATCAATCACTACACTTTTATGAGGCTTTCGAAAAGGCTCCCTGGTCTTTGTAGTTGAATCTGCGCTTGAAATTCAATACTAGACTGAGGGACCTTTACAGATGTTGTATGTGGGACAGAGGAAAGGTTAGTACCAAAAAAATGCAGTAGCAACACTTTTGCAGTTCTTCATTATTATATATTTCAAAAAAGCCGCAGTAGAAAGAATGATCTACACATACTGAGCAGCTCATGTTATAGACAGAAGCATGCTACATGGCAGACCAATCTGAACTCATCTCTCGGCATGTCCAGCCCATCCATTATCTCAGCCAATCATGGCTAGAGGTAAGGTTCCTGTCTTTTTCCGTGGCTAAACCAACTAGGCTCATAATTTAACCATTTTATTCGTATTTACAGATGGCATACAAGTTTGTTATTAAGGCACGTGAAAGTTCACATGTTCCAGAAGACATTTCTGCTAACAAAAAATGCATTTTGATAAAAACATTATGTTTACGTTCAAATGCCTCTCCTGTGAAGTAGTGACGTGCGAAATACACCTAGTTTCCTGAAACGAGTCACATACAGTATGTGGGGTTTTGGTAACAGAATGACAAGACACTAGGCAATATTTCTTAAACTTACAGAAGGCAAATAATTTCTGCAAAACAGAATATACAGTGCCTTCGGAAAGTATTCAGGCCCCTTGATCTTTTCCACATTTAGTTACGTTACAGCCTTATTCTAAAATTGATTAAATATGTTTTTTGTTGTTGCAATCTACACACAATACCCCATAATGACAAAGCGAAAACAGTATTTTTGTGTGCAAATTTATTAAAAATAAAAAAATACCTTATTTACGTAAGTATTCAGACCCTTTGATATGACAAAATTGAGCTCAGGTGCATCCTGTTTCCATTGATCATCCTTGAGATACTACAACTTGATTGGAGTCCACCTGTGGTAAATTCAATTGATTGGACATGGTTTGGAAAGGCACACACCTGTCTATATAAGGTCCCACAGTTGACAGTGCATGTCAGATTAAAAACCAAGCCATGAGGTCGAAATAATTGTTCGTAGAGTTCCGAGACAGGATTGTGTCGAGGCACAGATCTGGGGAAGGGTACCAAACAATTTCTGCAACATTGAAGGTCCCCAAGAACACAGTGGCCTCCATCATTCTTAAATGGAATAAGTTTGGAACCACCAAGACTCTTCCTAGAGCTGGCCACCCGGCCAAACTGAGCAATCGGGGAAGAAGGGCCTTGGTCAGGGATGTTACCAAGAACCCGATGGTCACTCTGAGAGAGCTCCAGAGTTCCTCTGTGGAGATGGGAGAACCTTCCAGAAGGACAACCATCTCTGCAGCACTCCACCAATCAGGCCTTTATGGTAGAGTGGCCAGACGGAAGCCATTCCTCAGTAAAAGGCACATGACATCCCACTTGGTTTGCCAAAAGGCACCTAAAGACTCTCAGACCATGAGAAACAAGATTCTCTGGTCTGATGAAACCAAGATTAATCTCTTTGGCCTGAATGCCAAGCGTCACGTCTGGAGGAAACCTGTTACCATCCCTACGGTGAAGCATGGTAGTGGCTGCATCATGCGGTGGGGATGTTTTTCAGCGGCAGGGACTGGGAGACTAGTCAGGATCGAGGCAAAGATGAACGGAGCAAAGTACAGAGTGATCCTTGATGAAATATATATATATATACAGTGGGGAGAACAAGTATTTGATACACTGCCGATTTTGCAGGTTTTCCTACTTACAAAGCATGTAGAGGTCTGTAATGTTTTATCATAGGTACACTTCAACTGCGAGAGACGGAATCTAAAACACAAATCCAGAAAATCACATTGTATGATTTTTAAGTAATTCATTTGCATTTTATTGCATGACATAAGTATTTGATCACCTACCAACCAGTAAGAATTCCGGCTCTCACAGACCTGTTAGTTTTTCTTTAAGAAGCCCTCCTGTTATCCACTCATTACCTGTATTAACTGCACCTGTTTGAACTCGTTACCTGTATAAAAAACACCTGTCCACACACTCAATCAAACAGACTCCAACCTCTCCACAATGGCCAAGACCAGAGAGCTGTGTAAGGACATCAGGGATAAAATTGTAGACCTGCACAAGGCTGGGATGGGCTACAGGACAATAGGCAAGCAGCTTGGTGAGAAGGCAACAACTGTTGGCGCAATTATTAGAAAATGGAAGAAGTTCAAGATGATGGTCAATCACCCTCGGTCTGGGGCTCCATGCAAGATCTCACCTCGTGGGGCATCAATGATCATAAGGAAGGTGAGGGATCAGCCCAGAACTACACGGCAGGACCTGGTCAATGACCTGAAGAGAGCTGGGACCACAGTCTCAAAGAAAACCATTAGTAACACACTACGCCGTCATGGATTAAAATCCTGCAGCGCACGCAAGGTCCCCCTGCTCAAGCCAGCGCATGTCCAGGCCCGTCTGAAGTTTGCCAATGACCATCTGGATGATCCAGAGGAGGAATGGGAGAAGGTCATTTGGTCTGATGAGACAAAAATAGAGCTTTTGGTCTAAACTCCACTCGCCGTGTTTGGAGGAAGAAGAAGGATGAGTACAACCCCAAGAACACCATCCCAACCGTGAAGCATAGAGGTGGAAACATCATTCTTTGGGGATGCTTTTCTGCAAAGGGGACAGGACGACTGCACCGTATTGAGCGGAGGATGGATGGGGCCATTTATCACGAGATCTTGGCCAACAACCTCCTTCCCTCAGTAAGAGCATTGAAGATGGGTCGTGGCTGGGTCTTCCAGCATGACAATGACCCGAAACACACAGCCAGGGCAACTAAGGAGTGGCTCTGTAAGAAGCATCTCAAGGTCCTGGAGTGGCCTAGCCAGTCTCCAGACCTGAACCCAATAGAAAATCTTTGGAGGGAGCTGAAAGTCCGTATTGCCCAGCGACAGCCCCGAAACTTGAAGGATCTGGAGAATGTCTGTATGGAGGAGTGGGCCAAAATCCCTGCTGCAGTGTGTTCAAACCTGGTCAAGACCTACAGGAAACGTATGATCTCTGTAATTGCAAACAAAGGTTTCTGTACCAAATATTAAGTTCTGCTTTTCTGATGTATCAAATACTTATGTCATGCAATAATAATCTCCCCACTGTATATATTTTCTAAGACTCCATTTCCATCTGTTTGACCAGAAATCAAAGCCTTTGTTTTTCCAAATGTTTATGATAGAAAATGGTTGAAGCATTTATATATGTGTTAATAAAAAAAAAGATATAGACTCTTAGCTGTCATTTGAAACCATATTTGACGTGCTCCAATGAACTTCACGTTAGTGCTCATGTTTTTTTTTACATGGAAATGCCGTAAGCAAATGCTACTGGCTATGGTCTGTCCAGATCTGTGTTGTTGAGGGGACACAAATCACAGAGTAAAATGAATCCAACCAAGCTAACCATGTTTATTCTGAAATTACAGTATCCGGTCAATAGAGGAGCGGAGACCTAGATAAATAAATCAATTAGAAAGCTTTATGCAACACCTACCCAGGCCTCTTAACCCTCTTGTCTCCTCTCTTCTCCTCTCTCCCCCTCCCTGTATAAAATCTGCTCTCTCTGCTGCTGCTGGACTCTGTAAACAATGTTCAAACTGGATTGATTAAAGCTTCTTTCCCTACTAAAACCCATCTGTTGGGCCAATCAGGGCCCCCTCCACTGCATCAACCAATCTGTGCCCCTGAGCTGTGTTTAATCCCGGGGCTTACATTAAAAGAGCAGGCTTGTAGTGGGGTTTCACTCTCCACGAGCAGGACAGGACTAATTCAGATCCGCTTTGAGAGCAGTGGTTACAGGAATTAGGGGATAGAGCCTCAGTCAACCACATGATCCACAGCACCAGCCACCAGCAGCCCTCACAGCCTCCCCATTCCCAACATATACATTACTTGTCCTCTGGGTCATATTGAAAATGTGCGGCAGCGCTAAGTGGAAAAGAGTGTTAAATGTGGTTAAAGGGGATAGGGACATGTAATACGAGGAAATCCTCTCTCTCTCTCTCTCTCTCTCTCTCTCTCTCTCTCTCTCTCTCTCTTCAGGACCATGGACAGGTGCAGAGCCAGCTGTGATGCTGCAGCGTAGTAATAGTTAATAGTGGAGTGCTGCTCACTGACCCGTGTCTCCTGTCAGACCAGGTTGAGCATATGGCTGCATTGTAGAGACACTACTACTCACTGCACCCCAGATCCAAATCGCATATCACATGAGGAAATGGTGCACACTCTTAGTGGGTTTTGATGCGGCTGGCTCACAAGCTCTGGGTTAATTTACACACAGTAACTAGCTACACCTCTCTTGACATATACAGTGGGGAAAAAAGTATTTAGTCAGCCACCAATTGTGCAAGTTCTCCCACTTAAAAAGATGAGAGAGGCCTGTAATTTTCATCATAGGTACACGTCAACTATGACAGACAAAATGAGAAAAATCCAGAAAATCACATTGTAGGATTTTTAATGAATTTATTTGCAAATTATGGTGGAAAATAAGTATTTGGTCAATAACAAAAGTTTCTCAATACTTTGTTATATACCCTTTGTTGGCAATGACACAGGTCAAACGTTTTCTGTAAGTCTTCACAAGGTTTTTACACACTGTTGCTGGTATTTTGGCCCATTCCTCCATGCAGATCTCCTCTAGAGCAGTGAAGTTTTGGGGCTGTCGCTGGGCAACACGGACTTTCAACTCCCTCCAAAGATTTTCTATGGGGTTGAGATCTGGAGACTGGCTAGGCCACTCCAGGACCTTGAAATGCTTCTTACGAAGCCACTCCTTCGTTGCCCGGGCGGTGTGTTTGGGATCATTGTCATGCTGAAAGACCCAGCCACGTTTCATCTTCAATGCCCTTGCTGATGGAAGGAGGTTTTCACTCAAAATCTCACGATACATGGCCCCATTCATTCTTTCCTTTACACTGATCAGTCGTCCTGGTCCCTTTGCAGAAAAACAGCCCCAAAGCATGATGTTTCCACCCCCATGCTTCACAGTAGGTATGGTGTTCTTTGGATGCAACTCAGCATTCTTTGTCCTTCAAACACGACGAGTTGAGTTTTTACCAAAAAGTTATATTTTGGTTTCATCTGACCATATGACATTCTCCCAATAAGGTGTGGAGACCAGTGGCGATTTTAGCATGTAAATCTTGGTGAGGAAAACTCAACCAATTTTTGGACTCACCGTTGTGCTGTGCTCACTTGAACGTGACGTGGCGGTCCTTCTTGTGGGAAAACCTTGTCATCAAAGTTTGTCTTCAAAGTGTGGCATTCTCTGGATTTATGGTGTTTTCAAGACAACTGGAAACTCAAAAAAACAAGGTCGAATCACGAGGTCAGTGATCTTCAGGTCGGAGCTCTAGAAAGAGGCCCGAGATCCCGACTTGGAAGTCCTAGTTGGTTGACCGTACAAAACGTATTTTCCCAGTCCGAGCTCGTTTCTTTCCAAGTTCTGGCCATGGTTTTGCATGTGTATGTTTATCCTTTTCAAATCAAAATGTATTTGTCATATGCGCCGAATACAACAGGTGTAGACCTTACCGTGAAATGCTTACTTACAAGACCTTAACCAACAATGCAGTTTAAAAGAAAATAGAGTTTACTATGTTTACTAAATAAGCAAAAGTAAAAAATACTAAAAAGTAGCACAATAAAATATAATAAAAGAGTCTATATACAGGGAGTACCGGTACCGAGTCAATGTGCAGGGGTACAGGTTAGTCGAGGTAATTTGTACATGTAGGTAGGGGTAAAGTGACTATGCATAGATAATAAACAGCGAGTAGCAGAAGTGTAAAAACAAAGGGGGTGGTCAATGCAAATAGTCTGGGTGGCCATTTGATTAATTGTTCAGCAGTCTTATGGCTTGGGGATAGAAGCTGTTAAGGAGCCTTTTGGATCTAGACTTGGCGCTCCGGTACAGCTTGCCGTGTGGTAGCAGAGAGAACAGTCTATGACTAGGGTGACTGGAGTCTTTGACAATTGTTTGGGCTTTCCTCTGACACTGCCTAGTATATACAGTGGGGAGAACAAGTATTTGATACACTGCCGATTTTGCAGGTTTTCCTACTTACAAAGCATGTAGAGGTCTGTAATTTTTATCATAGGTACACTTCAACTGTGAGAGATGGTATCTAAAACAAAAATCCAGAAAATCACATTGTATGATTTTTAAGTAATTCATTTGCATTTTATTGCATGACATAAGTATTTGATCACCTACCAACCAGTAAGAATTCCGGCTCTCACAGACCTGATAGTTTTTCTTTAAGAAGCCGTCCTGTTCTCCACTCATTACCTGTATTAACTGCACCTGTTTGAACTCGTTACATGTATAAAAGACACCTGTCCACACACTCAATCAAACAGACTCCAACCTCTCCACAATGGCCAAGACCAGAGAGCTGTGTAAGGACATCAGGGATAAAATTGTAGACCTGCACAAGGCTGGGATGGGCTACAGGACAATAGGCAAGCAGCTTGGTGAGAAGGCAACAACTGTTGGCGCAATTATTAGAAAATGGAAGAAGTTCAAGATGACGGTCAATCACCCTCGGTCTGGGGCTCCATGCAAGATCTCACCTCGTGGGGCATCAATGATCATGAGGAAGGTGAGGGATCAGCCCAGAACTACACGGCAGGTCCTGGTCAATGACCTGAAGAGAGCTGGGACCACAGTCTCAAAGAAAACAATTGGTTACACACTACGCGTCATGGATTAAAATCCTGCAGCGCACGCAAGGTCCCCCTGCTCAAGCCAGCGTATGTCCAGGCCCGTCTGAAGTTTGCCAATGACCATCTGGATGATCCAGAGGAGGAATGGGAGAAGGTCATGTGGTCTAATGAGACAAAAATAGAGCTTTTTGGTCTAAACTCCACTCGCCGTGTTTGTAGGAAGAAGAAGGATGAGTACAACCCCAAGAACACCATCCCAACCGTGAAGCATGGAGGTGGAAACATCATTCTTTGGGGATGCTTTTCTGCAAAGGGGACAGAATGACTGCACCGTATTGAGGGGAGGATGGATGGGGCCATGTATCGTGAGATCTTGGCCAACAACCTCCTTCCCTCAGTAAGAGCATTGAAGATGGGTCGTGGCTGGGTCTTCCAGCATGACAACGACCCGAAACACACAGCCAGGGAAACTAAGGAGTGGCTCCGTAAGAAGCATCTCAAGGTCCTGGAGTGGCCTAGCCAGTCTCCAAACCTGAACCAAATTAAATCTTTGGAGGGAGCTGAAAGTCCATATTGCCCAGCGACAGCCCCGAAACCTGAAGGATCTGGAGAAGGTCTGTATGGAGGAGTGGGCCAAAATCCCTGCTGCGGTGTGTGCAAACCTGGTCAAGACCTACAGGAAACGTATGATCTCTGTAATTGCAAACAAAGGTTTCTGTACCAAATATTAAGTTCTGCTTTTCTGATGTATCAAATACTTATGTCATGCAATAAAATGCAAATGAATTACTTAAAAATCATACAATGTGATTTTCTGGATTTTTGTTTTAGATTCCGTCTCTCACAGTTGAAGTGTACCTATGATACAAATTACAGACCTCTACATGCTTTGTAAGTAGGAAAACCTGCAAAATCGGCAGTGTATCAAATACTTGTTCTCCCCACTGTAGGTCCTGGATGGCAGGAAGCTTGGCCCCAGTGATGTACTAGGCTGTACGCACTACCCTCTGTAGCGCCTTATGGTCGGATGCCGAGCAGTTGCTATACCAGGTGGTGATGCAACTGGTCAGGATGCTCTCGATGGTGCAGCTGTAGAAGTTTTTGAGGATCTGGGGACCCATGCCAAATCTTTTCAGTCTCCTGAGGGGGAAAAGGCATCGTCGTGCCCTCTTCACGACTTTCGTGGTGTGTTTGGACCATGATAGACCTTGCACTTATTGATGAAGCCGGTGACTGAGGTGGTATACTCCTCAATGCAATTGGATGAATCCTGGAACATATTCCAGTCTGTGCTAGCAAAACAGTCATGTAGCGTAGCATCCGCTTCATCTGAACACTTCCGTATTGAGCGAGTCACTGGTACTTCCTGCTTTAGTTTTTGCTTGTAAGCAGGAATCAGGAGGATATAATTATGGTCAGACATGCCAAATGGAAGGCCAGGGAGAGCTTTGTATGCTTCTCTGTGTGTGGAGTAAATGTGGTCTAGAGTTTTCTTTCCTCTGGTTGCACGTGATAAAACTGATTTAAGTTTGCCTGCATTAAAGTCCCCGGCCACTTGGAGCGCCGCTTCTGGATGAGCATTTTTTTGTTTGCTTATGGCATTATACAGCTCATTGAGTGCGGTCTTAGTGCCAGCGTCGGTTTGTGGTGGTAAATAGACGGCTACGAAAATGTGAATGGGGGTGTGTTCGGCCCTCATATTCCTGTAGTCCACGATCATCTCCTTTGTCTTGCTCACGTTGAGGGAGAGGTTGTTGTCTCTCTGATTTCCTCCCTGTAGTCTGTCTCATCATTGTCGGTGATCAGGCCTACCACCGTTGTGTCGTCACCAAACTTAATGATGGTGTTGGAGTTGTGCTTTGCTTTGTCGTGGGTGAACAGGGAGTAGAGGAGGGGACTATGCATGCCCCGCGTTGAGGATCAGCGTGGCAGATGTGTTGTTGCCTACCCTTACCACCTGGGGGCTGCCGGTCAGGAAGTCCAGGATCCAGTTGCAGAGGGAGGTGTTTAGTTCCAGGGTCCATAGCTTAGTGATGAGCTTTGTGGGCACTATGGTGTTGAACGCTAAGCTGTAGCCAATGAACAGCATTCTCACATAGGTGTTCCTTTCGTCCAGGTGGGAAAGGGCTGTGTGGAGTGCGATTGAGATTGCGTCATCTGTGGATCTGTTGGGGCGGTATGCGAATTGGAGTAGGTCTAGGGTTTCCGGGATGATGGTGTTGATGTGAGCCATGACCAGCCTTTCAAAACACTTCATGGCTACCGACGTGAGTGCTACGGGGTGGTAGTAATTTAGGCAGGTTACCTTAGTGTTCTTGGGCACAGGGACTGTGGTGGTGTGCTTGAAACATGTAGGTATGACTCGGTCAGGGAGAGGTTGAAAATGTCAGTGAAGACACTTGCCAGTTGGTCCGCGTATGCTCTGAGTACACGTCCTGGTAATCCGTCTGGCCCCGCAGCTTTGTGAATGTTGACCTGCTTAAAGGTTTTGCTCACATCGGCTATGGAGAGCATGGTCACACAGTCGTCCGGAACAGCTGGTGCTCTCATGCATGCTTCAGTGTTGCTTGCCTCGAAGCGAGCATAAAAGGCATTTAGCCCGTCTGGTAGGCTTGCGTCACTAGGCAGCTCTCGGCTGGGTTTCCCTTTCTAGTCTGTAATAGTTTGCAAGCCCTGCCACATCTGATGAGTGTCAGAGCCGGTGTAGTAGGATTCAATCTTAGTCCTGTATTGACGCGTTGCCTGTTTGATGGTTCGTCTGAGGGCATAGCGGGATTTCTTATAAGCGTCCAGATTAGTGTCCTGCTCCTTGAAAGCGGCAGCTCTAGCCTTTAGCTTGGTGCTGATGTTGCCTGTAATCCATAGCTTCTGGTTGGGATGTGTACGTACGGTCACTGTGGGTACGACTTCATCGAAGCACTTATTGATGAAGCTGGTGACTGAGGTGGTCTTGTTTGCTTATGGCCTTATACAGCTCGTTGAGTGCGGTCTTAGTGCCAGCGTCGGTTTGTGGTGGTAAATAGACGGCTACGAAAAATATAGATGAAAACTCTCTTTGTAGATAGTGCGGTCTACAGCTTATCATGAGGTACTCTACCTCAGGCGAGCAATACCTCGAGACGACCTTAATATTAGACATCTCACACCAGCTGTTATTGACAAATAGACACACACCCCCACCCCTCGTCTTACTTAGCTGTTCTGTCCTGCCGATGCACGGAAAACACAGCCAACTATATATTATCCGTGTTGTCGTTCAGCCACAACTCGGTGAAACATAAGATATTACCGTTTTTAATGTCCCGTTGGTAGGATAGTCTTGAACGGAGCTCATCCAGTTTATTCTCCAGTGATTGCACGTTGGCCAATAGAACGGATGGTAGAGGCAGATTACCCACTCACCGACGATTTCTCACAAGGCACCCTGGTCTGCGCCCCCTGTATCTCCTTATTTTCTTCATGCGAATGACGGGGATTTTCAGTCATAAGAAACGGTAGCATCAACATTATGTACAAAATAAGTTTCAAACAATGTGAAAAAACACACAAAATAGCACAATTGGTTAGGAGCCCGTAAAACGGCAGCCCACTGCCCCTCCAACACAGAAAGCACTGAGCTAGGCTGAAAGACCTGCATTTTGGAGCTGCCTCACTCAAGAAAGAGACCATGTTTGTATGCAGCTTTATTAACTGTTTGTATGCAGCTTTATTAAGTTTGCGAACTGATATGTGACGAAAATAGCATGCAAAACAGGCAATTATTATTATAATTTTTTGATAAATAGTTGGGACTCAAAACATGCTCTGCCCCACCTTCCCTGAATGATGGGTCGCCACTGGTGGAGACTAAACAATTTCTACTTATTTGAGAAGAAATAGGGAATTATTTAAGAAAAGTGCAAGGGTGCCAACTGTAAGTACAGCATCATTAGTTATTTGTCTAAATTCTCCCCCTCATAGTGTCTGGCTGTACTATATGTATCCTCTCTCTCTCGCTCTGCCCTCTCTCTCTCGCTCTGCCCTCTCTCTCTCTCTGCGCTATCTCTCTCTCTTTTCTTAGCTCATCTTACACGCCAGCACTCGATGCTAATGGCGCCTGTGAAGCTCAAACGAACCCAAATTAAGAAGTGTGATGTGACACACCTGCCCCAGGGTTAAGGGAGAAGCTCTGTGCTACATTTATTAGTCAGTGAATGCCCCTGGAAGTAACAGTCCAAGAATGTCTCGAGTTGGAAGTCTCTAAAACAAATTCCCCCTCCCCATGTTGTGAGCCCTTTCCTCTGACTCATATGATGGTGTTACTCAGTTCACAATGATAGCAGGAAGGTATTTCATTGAAACAATACACTGGTGCTTTGTGGAAAGAAACAATACCAGAATATTATTCAGAGGCCATATTCTATATATGTTTTTATGTTTTATCTTTCTGTGTCAAAGGAAACGCCCTGCTTTCATTTTTGATTGAAATTGCAATATTATTGCCCTCTTCAAAATTGTCCAAACAGTGGTTGTTGAAACACAAATAATTGAAGGTCACACAACCTTGTTGGGAATATTACAATTAATTTGTAGAATGAAGAACAAAAGCTGAGTTAAAGCCTTCAAAGGATGGCTGTGTAATTGATAACACAGCACAAATCAACATTCACCTGAGTCTAGGTAGAATGCTATTATAATATGTGCTGTGCTATCATTTCTCCCTCGCAGCATGGCACCACACACCACCAATTTTATCACTACAACATCAAGGTTGCTCACTTTTCAATTCTTTAGTTGAGGTTTTGACTACTACTCTTTTGTCAGATCTTCGAAATAATCTTGCATTTTTCATCTGAGGATTTGGCTTGTACTGTATTTTCAGCATTAATGTCACGACTTCCTCCGAAGCTGCCTCCTCTCCTTGTTCAGGCAGGCTTTGGCGTTCGTCATCACCGGCCTTCTAGCCACTGCTGCTCCTCATCTCATCATTCCATTTGCTTTGTCTTGTTTATTACACACACCTGGTTCATATCCCCTCATCAGTACCTGTATAAGTATTCCCTCTGCCCCCTTGTCTTTGTGTGTGATGGTTTATTGTGGAGAGGAGAGAAGCTCGGTGGAGCTCCTTGTATTTTGTATCGCCGGGATATTTCCCCGTGTGCCTTGTATTTTCCAGTGTGCCTGTTTTGCGCACTGGAGTGTTTTGACGCGTTACTGCGTAACTCTGTGGTTGCGGAATAAAGCCTGTTATTCTGTGATTTACCCTCCTGCGCCTGACTCCTTCAACATCACCTCATCACAACTAACTGGTTTTGTAGTGGCCTTTAAAGACATTTAAGAGTTTCTACCAAATGTGTCTCTGTGAAGAAGTATTACAAGGTGTTCCAGCCGGGAGAGTGAGAAAGCGAGAGTAGGGAGAGAGGGATCAGTGGCTGGTCATTAAAGGGATAGTTCATGCAAATTACAAAATTACACTTTAGCCTGTAAGCAGGTATGACATCAATCCATGCTTTGGTTTAGTTTCCCTGGCACTGTTTCCACATGCTAACGTTTTAGCAATTGTGGAACAAATCCCATTTAAGTCATGGGACTGATTTATTCGAATTTTTCACGCATCATTTTCAGATCATCTATAAGTGATATGTTGAGCTTCACAATCAATTTAAGATACTTTCGGATAATTTGGACATGATGCCAGAAAAATGCTAATATCGGTCCCATGACTTGGAAACAGTGACAGGGAAACTAAACCAAAGCATAGATTGCTGTCATACCTTGTTCATAGACTGCTTACAGTACACGGAAACCAATGTGTCATTTTGTAATCTCTTTAAGTGGTGCTCTGTGACACGGTTCATATTGCAGTAATCCTACCTGACCCTATAGCCAATGGAGACCAGAGATCTTTGGCCTATACATAGGGGGCTCACAAATGCATGTGGATGATGCAATGGATTTATTTGTGTCTGTTAACAGATCATTTGACACTGTAATTAAAAACACCTCGCTCACAGCTTGGAATTAATCAATCCCCTTGAGAGGAGAAAAGAAGGAAGATAAGCTGAGAATAATATATTCAGAGCTCCTGGAGAGCCAGAGGTATATGGATACCACGAGGAGAGAAAGAGAGGGAGGAGGAGGAGGACTATAGAAAGTATGGCTGGAACAGAAAGACAGAGGCATTAGAGAGAGAGAGTGAGAGAGAGGGATGGGAGTGGGAAAGAGAGGACAGAGAACAATTATGTTGTTGAATAGGTATAGGACACACACACACACACACACACACACACACACACACAGTCTTGTACAGCTAACATTGTGGGGACACACAATTCAGTCCCATTCAAAATCCTATTTTCCGTAACCCCTAACCCTAACCCGTACTCTTACCCTTACCCTAACCCTAACCCTAACCTTAACCCTAACCCGTACTCTTACCCTTACTCTAACCCTAACCCTAACCCTAACCTTAACCCTAACCCGTACTCTTACCCTTACTCTAACCCTAACCCTAACCCTAACCCGTACTCTTACCCTTACTCTAACCCTAACCTTAACCCTAACCCGTACTCTTACCCTTACCCTTACTCTAACCCTAACCCTAACCCTAACCTTAACCCTAACCCTAACCTTTACCCAAAAACCTAACCTTAACCCTAACCCTAAACCTAGCTCCTAACCTTAACCCTAAAACTAAACCTAGCTCCTAACCCTAACCCTTAACGTAATTCTAACCTTAACCCTAAATCCCCTAGAAATAGCATTTTTGTTCGTTTACTATTCTTGTGGGGACTTCTGGTCCCCACAAAAATAGTTAAACACGTCCACACACACACGCACACACACAGAGAGAGAGTGACCATCTGGGCAGCCCCTGGGCTTTTCCCTGTAGTCCCTGCCATAGGTCTGATAATGCAGGGACATTGGGACATGCTCAGTGAAGCAGTCATTAGTACCGGGGGATTACATCTAAGCCTCAGGTCACCTGCAAGGGACTAACTGGCAATTACGCATGTGTACAGTAGGAGTAGGACTTGCGTAATTCTACCCTTCTCCGTTGCTGTTTCCAATGTGCACATTGATGCACATAGCCTACTGTGACATCTATAAAAAAAATCCCCATCCCCCCACTCACGAACAGTGTAGATATGAGAGCAGCAGAAGTGCCAGTCACGCAACAGCAGTACTGACTCCTCATCTTGTCAGTTTTCTTTTGCAGTGCCATCACATAATCCCAGCAGGGCCCATGTTTGGCTGGCTAGCAGACACGTTATGTCATGGTCATAACCATGTCATAATATAGTCATAACACTGTCATGACCCATATATTTACACCTGTTGTGACATATATTGCGTTATTTTATGGCTGGTTATGACACGTATATAAGAGTGTAAAAACCCACATTTATTCAAATAATTGTTTTCCCTGCCAAGAATATTCCTATCGTTTTAAAGTTTGTTTCTTAAATCCTTTGTTGTTGTTGTTGTAATGAATTCTTTACAGTCATGTTTTTTTCATCATATTTTAAATAACACTGTCATGAAGCATTATGATCATCCTGTGCCACTTTACTTGGACTAAGAAAATACACTTTATGACCCTGCCAAGAAACATTATGACCATCCTGTGTCACTTTACTTGGACTAAGAAAATACACTTTATGACACTGTCAAGAAGCATTATGACCATCCTAATCAGATAAGCCAGATAGGTCTATCACATACATATACCTCATGACAGTGTTATAACCATATTGTAACAGGTTTTGATAAGTTATGTCAGCTGTTATGACATATTATGACATGGTTATGACCGTGTCATAACATGTTATGACAGTGGATGTCAAGTAAAGTGTTACCCAGATTTGTTCTTGATCTGAGCTGTATGTAAGGGACTTGCTGCTGGGTGCGAGTGTGTTAAATGTATATATTGCAGCGTTTGTTTCAACTGATGCATGAAGACTCAATTTGTTATGTACTATTGCCATCTCAGTTTATTGTTGGGACTTGAAACTATGTTGTTTCTTAGAGTAGAAAGGGCAGCATATTTGCACTATGAAAATATATTCTTATTTGACCTCGTAAGGATCGGACCCTTTTTTTCAATTTTCGCCTAAAATGACATACCCAAATCTAACTGCCTGTAGCTCAGGACCTGAAGCAAGGATATGCATATTCTTAATACCACTTGAAAGGAAACACTTTGAAGTTTGTGGAAATGCGAAATTAATGTAGGAGAATATAACACATTAGATCTGGTAAAAAATAATACAAACAAAAAAACATGCGTTTTTTGTAATGTTTTGTTCCATCATCTTTGAAATGCAAGAGAAAGGCCACAATATAATATAGCAGTTTAGGCGCAATTTAGACTTTGGCCACTAGATTTACATTTTTACATTTACATTTTAATCATTTAGCAGACGCTCTTATCCAGAGCGACTTACATTATTATTATTATATATTTTTTTTTTCATACTGGCCCCCCGTGGGAATCGAACCCACAACCCTGGCGTTGCAAACACCATGCTCTACATCCCTGCCGGCCATTCCCTCCCCTACCCTGGACGACGCTGGGCCAATTGTGCGCCGCCCCATGGGTCTCCCGGTCGTGGCCGGCTACGACAGAGCCTGGATTCGAACCAGGATCTCTAGTGGCACAGCTAGCACTGTGATGCAGTGCCTTAGACCACTGCGCCACTCGGGAGACTAGATGGCAGCAGTGTGTGTGCAAAGTTTCAGATTGATCCAGTGAAGCATTGCAATACTGGACTGTTTTGAATCTAGTTTGCCCTAATGTGCCGAATTGGTCAATTGATACAAGTACATAACTATAGAGAACATTCAAAAATGATATGGTAAACCAAAATGTAAGTTTACACACTCCCAGGAATGTCATACATGATGGATCATTAGCTTATACACTAACTTTCACACATCTAGATGGCCGGGCGGGGTGCGTGTGGAGCCAGAGACAGCAGGGGTTCAATCTGTAGAACCCAGTTCCTACATTTGAATATAAAAATGGATTTCATCAAACAAAACTATGCTACATTTTATCTCTGGGACCCTTAGGATGACAATTCAGAGCAAGATTACTGAATGTAAGTACATTATTTACCTTCAGAGGTGAATGTATCAAACCAGTTGCCGTGATACGTTTTTTGTTGTCGGGCACTCTCCTCAAACAATAGCATGGTATTTATTCACTGTAATAGCTACTGTAAATTGGACAGTGCAGTTAGATTAACAAGAATTTGTCCTGGAAAGTTTGCTTTTACTTGCAACAGTCATGCTAATCACATTAGCGCATGTTAGCTCAACCGTCCCGTATACGGGACACCGATCCCGTAGAGGCTAATGCACCTGCTGTACATACCACTTTAGTATATGTAACTTATGGATTTTCTCATATGCGCCCAGTAGATTTTCTGTAATTATATTCAGCAGCATTTCCTTGAGGAGTCGAGGGAGAGCCTGCATTCTCGCTTACCCGGCTATAAGTGAAATTAAACAGTCAACTCTATTCCCACTTGCAATTGTGTGCACACTCACCAAAAAAACGTGCCCTCATTAATACTTTATACGAGCTCGCATAAATAGGCTGAAGCGTGCCCCGAAAACACAAACAATGGAAGACTCCCTGCAGGAAATACACAATGGAGCAGCACAGAACAAAATATATTGAAGGGACTTTAAAAGGGAATTAAGCAGGCCTGTCAAATTTTTTTACTGACTTTGGGTTGAAAAAATATTATTTTAGCTTACTCTCTTCTGCCTCGCTGCTTCTCCTTTTCCCAGAATGCATGAGGCCCTGCCAAGCGTCTGCAGCCAGACGTACAGTGGCTCACTGCAGATCTACTGCGCAAAAAGAAAAAAAACTCAGAGTACAGCATAATTCCCCCAGCGCTTATGAGGAAACACACTCGCTAGCGACTGATGTTCTCTCATATCTAATTAGTGGGTTTCAAGCTCATTGCTCGGGTGTTGTCTTGGTAACAGTTATCTATTTTTTTTTTTTTTTTTTTTTTTGAAAATCCATGCATGATATTGCAATTCTGCCCATCTTTAGGGATGTGGTTTAGCTGACCTGGACCAGGCCTTGAGAGATTGAAGTCGGGGGTGGTTAAATGCCATGATGTACTGCAGCCAGACCCCATTGGGTGAGAACAAAGACTCGAAGCTGGTAATGAGTCAAATTAAACCTCAAAATTGCGCTGAGATTTAGCTTGTCCAAACATGTCAGGCAACTCAATTAGCAGACACCCAATTATTGTTGAGCTGCTCTCACAGGGGTTAGTGTTGTAAACACTTTCATTAACTACCAGCCAAATTAATATCATCTTAAACTATTAAACCAAACAACAACAGTAGATGGTGAGCAACATGGTTGACTTGTTAATCCTCTCTAATGGTTGACCTGAAAATTAATGATTTGTTCATTCTAATGGAATTTTATTGAAGTGTTAGTTGATATTGAACTACAACCGTTGCGTGAAGAAGTTAAGACCCTCACAGCGTTCTGTTCAGTTAGTGTGACTGTCAATGAAAGCACTACACTGTACATGAGACCACCCCCATGTCTACAACCTGTAGTTGTCTACTCTGCATGCTTTCTTATACCAACCAGCAATTGGATCATATCAGCACAGAGAAAGCACAAGCAAATATGGCCTTGCTTTTGCTCAAATGCACATTTTTATTTCACTTTTGATTGCCTCACCCTTTTTTAGTTTTTTGTCTCCCTGTTTTGTCATCGACCAGCACTTCATGCGTGACTGGCTGGGGCTAACACAAACTTTATTTTACCATGCCCAGATTAGCCTGTTAATCCTCAGTATGTCTGTACTCTCATGCCTGTTCTTGCAGTTGGGGCTCCCAGTTTTTTTTACCATTGCTCTTTGTCTGTTCGCATCACAGGAGGTTGGTGGTACCTTAATTGGGGAGGACAGGCTTGTGGTAATGGCTGGAGTGGAATGAGTGGAATGGTATCAAATACATCACACTCATGGGATTGATGCCATTCTATTCACTCCTTTCCAGCCATTATTATGAGATGGAACGAGAACCCTGCCTGCCTCCACTGTAAATGATTCAGCAGGAATGAACCTCAGTCACTGGAAGGTATAAGTAGACATCTAGGTGCATATTTTTGTGTTAGGGTCTGGGAGTCCTGGCCAGGTGATCTAAGGAGGCACTCACACAGCTGCTGCCAAAGGGTCACTGATGAGGTCCTTTCTGTTGTTTTTGGACTGTGCAGCTCTCATATTTGAGTCTACCCTAATTTGCAGTTAACGCAACACCGAAAAGGTGCTCAGCAGTATTTAAAGGATTATTATTTTGAAAGTATAATTTTTTCTCAGAAGCCTGTTGTGTGTCATAAGCATCATGAGTGTTTATGACCTGTAGGCCCATGGTGACTCATTAAGAGCCATGCCTTAGTGTGTCACCATAGCACAGATCACTAAGAGCCATGCATTAGTATGTCACCATAGCACAGATCACTAAGAGCCATGCATTAGTATGTCACCATAGCACAGATCACTAAGAGCCATGCATTAGTATGTCACCATAGCACAGATCACTAAGAGCCATGCCTTAGTATGTCACCATAGCACAGATCACTAAGAGCCATGCCTTAGTGTGTCACCATAGCACAGATCACTAAGAGCCATGCATTAGTATGTCACCATAGCACAGATCACTAAGAGCCATGCATTAGTATGTCACCATAGCACAGATCACTAAGAGCCATGCCTTAGTATGTCACCATAGCACAGATCACTAAGAGCCATGCCTTAGTGTGTCACCATAGCACAGATCACTAAGAGCCATGCCTTAGTGTGTCACCATAGCACAGATCACTAAGAGCCATGCATTAGTATGTCACCATAGCACAGATCACTAAGAGCCATGCATTAGTATGTCACCATAGCACAGATCACTAAGAGCCATGCCTTAGTATGTCACCATAGCACAGATCACTAAGAGCCATGCCTTAGTGTGTCACCATAGCACAGATCACTAAGAGCCATGCATTAGTATGTCACCATAGCACAGATCACTAAGAGCCATGCATTAGTATGTCACCATAGCACAGATCACTAAGAGCCATGCCTTAGTATGTCACCATAGCACAGATCACTAAGAGCCATGCCTTAGTGTGTCACCATAGCACAGATCACTAAGAGCCATGCCTTAGTGTGTCACCATAGCACAGATCACTAAGAGCCATGCATTAGTATGTCACCATAGCACAGATCACTAAGAGCCATGCCTTAGTGTGTCACCATAGCACAGATTTTGTCATCTTAAATGTTCAGAGACCATAATCCGGGACCTAAGAAAAGATTGATGACCAAAATGAAAAGGTGTAAGAATACACTCCATAACTAATTTAAGCAAAGTTGCCTCTGGACAGTACTATGGAGGCACTCTAGTGCCATATTAGCAATGTCCAGACTATGTGTTATGGTGTGCAGCACTGCATGAAGCAGTGAAAATAAGAATTAACTCAATTTCAACAATGCACTTAGCTGAGCTTGCACGTTCTGCTCTACGTGAAAAGGCGGTGCTTGCTTCTACCCCACTGATTTGAATGGCATCTCTGTTTTCTCTTTTGCTCTTATCACGTGGACATAGTTTTACTCTGAAGATGTTATGTGAGTTTGAAAAGTTTGGGCAAAAGCTTGAATGCTTTCAAGTTTAAATTGACCTATTTAAGACTTCAGTGCTTCAGTGTGGGATTCTGTAAAAAGTGCTTGTTAAAGGAAAAGGAGCACCACGATTCTGTCATTCCTCTGAGTGAGATGAAAGGTTATCTCATGCAACATTTAATTTGGAGAAGGCATTGGGGTCAGCAAAACTAACGTCCTCCCATTGCTTTGTAATTGCCAGCTTGGTTTGGCACTGAAACCAGTGGGGTTCCATCACGTTCCACATGAAGTGCCTCAGAGTTAGACTATTATGCCAGTAAATTATTGAGGATCATTGAAGGGGAGATGTAAGAGACAGGTCCATGGTGTAAGAAGCTGGTGCTTGGCATGGCTGGTTCAGCCCCATAGTCAGTCACTTTCTATGTGCTCAATTTCCTGATAATTCAGATCTGGGCACTCAGTTGTATTGGAGTTTAATCATATAGTGTGAGCATCACAGTTTATTGTGTTTATTCTAGAGTGACTTATATTGCTTTAAAGCAGCAGCATAATTTTCTGCTTCAGCAGACACATTGTTGGATGAAATGTGGAAATAAAGCCTGAAGATCCACTTAGCATGACTTTGATCTTATTGCAATTTAGGCCCAGCTCATGCATTCAATTTACCTCAGATTCTCTTCACAGTTTTGAATATTCATTTAAGGGGAATGGACCCACAGTGCAAAATGTCATTTGATGTATGAGTCTACAGTATATCAGAAGTGACAACTGCTTTGACGAAAAGCCCCCACGCATAAAGAACCAACAAGCAAAGCTTATTAGGGAGTGTATTCCTCAAAAATGCAAATTACTCTGCAATATATCTACAAAATGAGTCAATGTAACTGAGAGTAGGCTAGTTAGAATGCCGTTCTAGGGAATTTATTCTTTCTTCAAAATATTTGAAAAGACTGTTGAAAAGACATAAAATGGCCAGAATATAAAAAATGTTTTGGTAGTGTAGGAAGCATTTATTTACAGCAAATATATAACCTGCCAATACAATATGTATTGCAATTCTCACGATTCTATATGCATTGCGATTCGATAATATAAATAATATCCCGATATGCAACTGTATCAATTTTTTCCCCCAATCACTAACGTCAATGCAACCAGGTTTTCCCGTTGGGTAGTCCAGCTGTAGCCAGCATTGCGATCTTGGGTGTATACTGTAGCAACACAATAGTTATCTGACCCCTCACCCCTGATCCCTGACCTCACCCCTATGTTATGCACCCTGAGTGCACTGGCCCAAAACACGCTGGGAGAACAGCGGTTGAGTCAGGAGTGTGTGTGTGTGTGTGTGTGTGTCTGGACCATATAAACCCAGAGAACCCAAAGAGTATAGCCAAGCGTTGTTCAGAACTTTGTTAAAGACTATCCATGGCAGGCAATGGAGCGGCAATATTATTGAGATGACCTCTGCCATACCATACACTGTTTTCAGACAGGTCAGCCTGCCCAAAGTTAGTTCCGGTAACAGGGCCAACAGGGCTTTGTCAGCCTCTGCCTGTACTGTAACTAATGTTGCAGACTCCGAGACCCCAGTGGGGAGTAAACTCTGAGATTCTGCCACATTTCTCTACCCTGGTTTGCTGAATTCTGTTGGGGCTTTTTTTCCAACTTATAACCCCAATTTGGTTGTCAGCATTAGACAAGATAAAGGTTGCAAGTCGCTCTAAGTGTGTTTGTGGTGGGTTATTGAACCAGAAGCAAGTATGCAAATCAGGTGGTGTTTAGACAGGAGAGCGGGGAGAGAGAGAGAGGAGAGAAAGGGGGGGGGTGGTAGGAGGAGGGGGTAGGGTGGGGGAGGGAGGGGGAGAGAAAGAGAGGGGGAGAGGGGGAGAGGGAGAGTGTGTCTGTGAAGGGGAGGGCAATTTGTTAAGCAGATCTCTTGGAACCATTGTTAAATAGTGCAAACTAATAGCTCTTAGAATTATGTTGCTGTTGCCCTGGAAGCACAATGGTGCTAGTTCTAATTGATTGGTTCAGAAACAGAAACATGGGAGCATGGCAGGCAGAGCTGCCTCTAGGCTTTTGGGGGCCCTAAGCGAGATTTGTTTTTTGGGGGATTTTAGTTGCCTCCCTCTTGGCGGTGGAGAGAACATTTAGCAGTTTTAAAGCTATTAAGCAGATCTACACATTTTGCTAAAGGGTGGAGAGAAAATGTTGTCGTTTTTCTTGCAATTCTACACATTTTGCCCCGTAGCACTCACTTATGTCATCATGAAGTGCTTTGAGAGACTAGTCAAGGATCATATCACCTCCACCTTACCTGTCACCCTAGACCCACTTCAATTTGCTTACCGCCCCAATAGGTCCACAGACGATTCAATCACCATCACACTGCACACTGCTCTATCCCATCTGGACAAGAGGAATACCTATGTAAGAATGCTGTTCATTGACTATAGCTCAGCATTTAACACCATAGGACCCTCCAAGCTCATCATTAAGCTTGAGGCCCTGGGTCTCAACCCCGCCCTGTGCAATTGGGTCCTGGACTTCCTGACGGGCCACCCCCAGGTGGTGAAGGTAGGAAACAACAACTCCACTTCGCTGATCCTCAACACTGGGGCCCCACAAGGGTGTGTGCTCAGCCCCCACCTGTACTCCCTGTTCACCCATGACTGCGTAGCCATGCACGCCTCCAACTCAATCAACTCAAGTTTGCAGACGACACAGCAGTAGTAGGCTTGATTACCAACAACGATGAGCCAGCCTACAGGGAGGAGGTGAGGGCTCTCGGAGTGTGGTGTCAGGAAAATAACCTCTCACTTAACGTCAACAAAACAAAGGAGATGATCGTGGACTTCAGGAAACAGCAGAGGGAGTACCCCCCTATACACATTGATGGGACAGCAGTGGAGAAGGTGGAAAGTTTTAAGTTCCTCTGTGTACATATCATTGTAGTAGATGCGAGCTTCAACTGGAAGCCTGTTGTATACCATACAAATGGTATCAATGAGTTCATCTGACTCTGGGTAAGTAGAAAAATGGTTTAATTGCCAGAATCTCACAGTATCCCTTTGAATAGTGTTGCACGTTATAGGGTTCGGTACTAGATTTTTTGAAACATTCTGTACTTCTGTCAAATGTGTCTCACGTGATTGAGAGGATCAAGTCTGTATCAGCGCAGCCCCTTTATAGCGTGAAGAGCAAAGTGCCTGCTCCACTTACTCATTCATTGCTAGAGCTGTCAGGGCTGCATTAGCTCCCCAGAAATGTTAAAACGGTTCATTACTGTTTACAAAACAATGTCCATACAGGCTAGAACACTTTAACAATGCAAGGTGAAACCGGTAGCTTCCAGCTTTAACTGGAGGCTAACTTTCCTTGCTAGCTTACAGCTGAATTCACTACCCTAGTACCCATAACGCAAAATATGCTGATTTAAAAACTGACTGTCACCAAAAACGTTATTAATTCACTTAATCTCCCTCGCCACCAAAAAACGCATTCACTTCTTTGTCTTCCTTTGCCTCCCCTCTGGTTTCCACTAGATTCATTAAATTCTTCAAGAGACAGCGCACACTTTTCAAAAAGAAGAGATTGCTTCTTCTCTGCAAATGTTGTTAATCAGTACAATAACATAATATGTTCTCTTAGTAGTTGCCAATAAAATAAGTTCTAAATAGCAGGGATTGTTTGTCATTTGTAGCCCCATGAAATCAGCTAAAACAAGCTCTGTGAACTTAATGCTAATGCACCTTCTTTTTTTTAGTGGTATCGTTTTGGTATCGTTTTGGTAACGTTTTGGTATTGAGTATCGCGATGGTATCGGGTATTGTGATACTAAACCTGGTATCAGTATCGAAGTCAAAATTCTGGTATTGTGACAACACAACCTTTAAGTATTCCCAAATAATCTGAAATTGAGTCAGTGTTGAGTAAAATCGAGGGCTGGCACTCCTTCAGTGGTATTGAGAGTGACCATGTGCCACCATTGGAAAGTACAGTACATGCAAATGATGTACTCACATGTATGCTACCTTTGAGCTGAGTCTGGGTTTTCCATAGGGTTCAGTAGGGCACTCCAAGGATATCTACTGGTGATCTACTGATCTTTAGGTCATCATACTTTGAACCTGAACCATGAAACTCAAAACCACCTCAGGCCTGGATTAGCATGCCCTCCTGCTCTCCTCTCTGACTTCCTGCCATGAAAGCGTTCCAGTCATTTCCTCTTTACATCTAATCCCTCTGTGTACTGCACTGTAGCAGATGTCTGGGTCCAAAGACGTGCAAAGCTGGTCCAGGCCCAGACTGTACTGTAGCCTAGCCTAGCGTGTCCAGTCAGAGGGCACGGACACACCTCACCCACCATCAACCCATCACACACCTACCATTACAAGCAGGAAGGAAGTTTGAGGGATGGCTGCTTGGTTCAAGGCTGCTAGTGATGTCATCACAGTGGATTCACCCGACCCTTACTAGCTCTCTCTAAGTTGCATGCTGAGCCACCTCTATAGTTTGGCTACAGTATATCCCTTCATGGAGGAATGAAAGGGAGTTTAGAAGCAGGAACATAAATAAATCTGTCCGACATCTTCCCACATGTAGTGGAGGAATCCAAAGAGACTAATTAGAGAAGAGAAGCAGGCTAAGCAACTCAACTGAAACCATATCATTCTATATAAATCAGGTGCAGAGTGCAACCCTAGCCTACATCGCTGACTCACTCTGTTCTAAT